>NW_006408696.1:1811719-1835379 GCF_000296735.1 Chrysochloris asiatica | reverse complement strand
ATACCACAAAAGCTTCTTCTTGGAAATACTGTTATTGCTGCTAAGTGCCGTCGAGTCGGTTCTATCTCAGAGCGACCCTGTATAGAGTTTTCCAAGGAATGGCTGTGGAGTTTGAATCACCGACCGCGCATTTCAAACTGACATGGCGGTCCAGTGCTTGTCCTACAGTGCCTCACCAGGTCTTGGAAGACTTACGGAAGAGCTCTAACCTGGCCTGTGGAGTTGCGATCAGTCAGCACTGGCTCGGTGAGACTGTAACACACATGCTCTGCCCCTCAGCCCAGTGTGGGGTAGACACTGCCTGTGACCAAAATCATTAGTCAGTTTTATCCCAACTCTAACTGCTGGTGGGAGTTCCCGGGGGCTGTAAACAGCTACTGCACTAGGCCGCTAACTGAAAAGTTTGAGTCTACCTAGAGAGGCATTTGAATTTCCTAGGCCTGACCTTTAAAATTTTTGTTTTTGATAGGAGGGTGGAACAAGATGGTGCTTAAACCAGACAACCCACACTGTCCCCCTACTACAGCAAGACACGAGAAACCAAGCGAAGCAGAGACGGATGACAGTCTTGGAAACAGAAGGATGAAGAATTAGATCACACACAAAATGTAAGTAGAAACTTAATGAAACAGTAAGCAAAGAGATCTGAATTGTAGGTGCCATGTTGAGACAAAACAAGGAGCATTCCCTGGTGAGGAGCACAGGAAAGCAATTTCACCAACAGGAGACAGAGATCCAGTGTAGACAAATCTGATATGAAGCAAGGTTCTAACCTGTACCTCTCCCCAGTAACAAGCAAGAGTTCCTAGTCCCTTCATCCAACATCATAAAAGGGCAGATTTCCCTGAGGGAGAGACGGTAATAGAAACCATACGAAAAGAACAACTAGAAATCAAGATTAACAATAAAATATCAGAACTTGGTAACTCAGTGAATGGGCACAGAGCGGAACTGAACCAATGAAAGAAACAGTCAGTGAATTAGAGGTCAAATTTCTTGATACGAATCTGTTGAGGAACCATCTGATAAAACAATGGAGGCAGATGAAGGAAGCCTGCGAGTAATGTGGGGCACTGTTCAAGAAGAATTTACACATAATTGGAATTCCAGAAGAGAAAAGGAAAAAAACAGCATAAAGATTTTGAAGATTTATTGACAGAAACCCCCCCTAATATCATGAAAGGCAAGAAGGTTTCTGTGATAGTTAAGGTTCTGTGTCAACCAGATTGAGCCAGCATTCTCAGAGGTTTGGCAGTGAAGATGTAATCACCTTCCACCATGAGATCGAATATAATGGAATCACTTCATGGTAAGATCTGCTTAGAACAGTCAGTCCGTTAAAATAGTTTCCTTGAGCTTATGGCTTGCCTCTAAACTATTACACACTCAGACAAGCCTTGCTTGCTTTCTGCTGGGTTAGGATCCTGCATCTGACCTCTGGTTGTCTGGGCCTGAGTCAATGGTCTGTGATCCTGGGAATTGTCAGCAGCCTGCTAACTTACTTGCTGACCTTGGATTCATTTGCCTTTGTATCCAGAGTCTGCCGTCTGACCTGTAGGTCACTAGCCCCTGCTTCTATGTGAGTCAGAAGAAACCTCCAGCTGGACATCTGACCCACAGACTGGGAACTTGCTCATCTCTACAACTGTGTGAGCCATTTCCTTGATTTCAATCTCTTTCTTTCTATATCTACATATATAAGTATCACTGATTTTGCTTCTCTAGAGAACCCAGTCTAAGACAGACTCCATCCATGAAGCTTAATGAACCCCATACAGGATAGGCCCCAAAAGACAGTCACCAAGACATACTGTAATCAAACTTTCCAAAATCAAAGACAGTGAAAGAATTTGAGCAGCTCACGAAAATAAAATACCACCTACACGAAGGCACCAATAAGACTAACTGCTGATTTCGCCACAGAAACCAATGCTGAAGACATATTTAAAAGACTGAAAGAAAAGAATTGGCAATCAAGAATCATGTTTTGAAAAACTGACTTTCAAATATAATGGCGAGCCTAGGACATTCACAGATAAACAGAAATGAAAGATATCTGTAAAAATTAGACCAAACTTACAAGACATATTAAAAGGAGTCCTTCAGACTAAGAACCCACAATGCATTCTTAAAAATTCTGTGCTGAGTTATTTTTGTCTTTGGGCTTTCTTTTTGTATCATTCATCATGATGAATCTTTTATATTTTTATCCTCTTTATTTTGGTGACAAGATTTATCCATTTTCTTTGTGGTTACCCTTTATCTTCTCAAGTTTAAAACGCTGTATTATATGTGGATAGTCTCTCAGCTTCCTCTCCATATGGAAGATATATAACTATCCCATTTATTCCTTCTTTTCATTTTGAAATTGTCATCATGTACAGATTGATAATACTAGTTCCTGTTTTCCAGTTTATATTGCTTTTGGGAGTTTTTTACATGGTTTGGTAGTGTGATGATGTTATTGTGTGTCTGGATCTTGCATTGTTGTTGTGAAGTGCCATCAAGTCGGCTTGGACCCCTAGCGACCCTATACAGCGGTTTCCAAGGAGCTGCTGGTGAACTTTAACTGCCGACCTTGCAGTTCAAACAGGTTTGCCGTCTGGCGCATTAACCCACAGCGCCACACCAGGACTCCAACTTAGCCCTACATAAACACACTCAAAAAGTCTCAGTTGGCAGCAGAAATTCACAGTGAACGCAAATGATTACAAGACACAGCAGGGCAGAATGGATAAAGAGCAAGACCCATTGGTATTTTGTCTACAAGAAATACACCTTACACATATAGATATAAATAGGTTAAAAATCTAAGGATGGAAAAAAAAATCAAGCAAACAGTAACCAAAGGATAGCAGGAGAGGCAATAATACAATAGACTGTAAGTCAAACTCTGGAGTCCTGGTGTGGCGCTGTGGGTTAATGCACCAGACTGCAAAGTCATTTGAACTGCAAGGTCGGCAGTTCAAGCTCACCAGCTACTCCTTGGAAACCCTACACAGGATCACTATGGGTCGGAACCGACTCGACAGCACTTCACAACAACAAGTAAAAACCCATCATATGAAATAAGGAAGGGCATTTAATAATGATTAAAGGGTCAATTCAGAGTCCTGGTGTGGTGCTGTGGGTTAATGTGCCAGTGCAAAGTCATTTGAACAGCAAGCTTGACAGTTCAAGTTCACCAGCTGCTCCTCAGAAACCCTATACAACAGGGACGTTATGGGTCGAAATCAACTTGGTGACACATAGCAACCACAAACGGTCAGTTTAAAAGGGGGGGAGGGAGAAAGAGTCCCCACTGAATAGTTTTCACCTTGTCTAGATGGGTCTGCTTAAAAGAGATGGGGTTAAGATTCTCATGAGTCAATAGTGATTGTTATCGTGACTAATTGTGACTGTCACAATTGCAAAGGCAGAAGTTTTGTAACAAAAACAGGGGAGCAGTTAATGTTACAGTCCAGAAACAAAGGACCCTAGCACCATCAAGGGAAAGCACAAGCGGAATGCAGGACGTTATCCAGAGAAGCAGTGACACCACAGATGGAGGCAGAGATAGAAACACGGAGAGATTGGAAGCAGCTACTAGATTCATGGGAAGAGAGGGACTAAGAGATGGTGGCCAGGAGGCAGACTTGCAGAATGTGCCCTTTGGTGGGGTAAATTATTATATATGCCTGAGTGTTTAAAAAAAAAACAGAGCTAAAGTGAATAGAGAGAAATACTGTTAACTAATGGTACACGGAGGGGATTATAATCATTGTAATGAAACAAGGTGTATGAGCTGTTGAATGTAAAACCGATGAACTGTCCTGTAAACTTTCACTCAATCCACAGTAAAAACCTTAAAGATAAACAAACAAAAAAAACCCAACAAAGGGTCAATTCACCAAGAGGACACAACCATAATACGTAGGCATGCACCCAATAACAGGGCTCCAAAGTACATTTACAAATTTGCCATTGAAAAGCTATGGCGTGGGGGTGGGGGTGGGGGTGCTACAAAGGCAAGAAGTGACTGGTTTACAAGCTTTCAAGGGGGAACCAGAGGGCCTGGAGGAAGGTAGAATCTCCAGTGAGTAGTATTCAATCTGTCTAGGCGGGGCTGATGAAATGAAATGCAGAAGGGTCTCTTGTGATACAATAGTGAATAATTGTTATCAGGACTGATTGTGAGGGTCGGAAATGTAAAGGTAGATGTTTTATAGCAAGGAGGGGAGTGATTAACTTTTCTGTCTAGGAGCGGAGGTCCCTAGGGCCATCAAGGGAGAAGAGCAGAGAGCGGGACCCTACCCAGAGAAGCAGTGATGCTTGAAATGGAGCCAGAGATGATGACGTGGAGCGATGGAGCAGCTGGAGACTTTAGACCCAGAGAGGGAGAGGTGCTCTATGCTGATGGCCGGAGGAGAGGGGGCAGGCTTGTAGTGTATACCCTTTGGTTAGTTGATGATGCATGGAGGGGATTGGAACCACGGCAATGAGACGATATACGATAGAATGAATGTAAAACTAATGTTCTCCCATGTAAACTATCACATAATTCACAATAAAACATTTAAGAAAAAAAAAAAGAAAGAAAAGCTATGGCGCTCAGTTCTGTTCTGACACACATGTAGTCACTATGAGTCTGAAGCAACTCAACAGCAATGGCTTTTATTTGTTTTAGCTGCCTGTGACTTTAAGCCAGGTTAACAGGAAGGGGCCCATGTCCCTTCTTCTCTCGGATTCCTTATTATGCTCAGCTCAGAACAAAACCTCCATGTACTGCGGCCCTTCCCTGAGCCGTGCAGACTGTGGAGCTATGCTCTTAGTGAGGCTGGCCTTGGAGTCCAGCTCTCCTGGGTCTGAGCCAGGCTCCAATAGCAACTAGCTCTATGTCCTTAATCAAGTTACAACCTCTCTTAGCCTGTTTCCTTACCCATACCCACTTCTCCTTTCCAGGCAAATGGACAAGCTACACTTCTCACCCCCTTGTAATGAGGTGAGTCCCTGTGACTAGATCTAGCCAATGAAAGTTGTGCCATTTTCTGGGCCAGTATTTAAAAGTTGTTGTGCAGCGAGTATCCTCTGTCTTTCCCTGAGCTCCCCTAAAGAGCTGCCCAACTCTCACCTAACACTGTAGGAATGAGAAATACACCTTTATTGCATTAAGTCTCTGGAAGAGTTGTTACTGCAGCATAGCTTAGCCTGGCCCTGCCTAACACATACCTGATAGGGCCAGTGTAAGAGTTACATGAGATCATTTAAGGCACAGTGTTTTAACCAGTTGTCATGAAGTCAAATCTGATTTATGGTGGTTCATGTGTGTCACAGTGGAGCTAAGCTCCCTAGGGTTTTCAAAGGCTGATTTTGTTTTTAAGTAGAATGCTAGGCTTTTCTTTCAAGGTGCTCCTGGGTAGACTTGAACCTCCAACTTTTGGTTATCCGCTGATGAATAAATAAGGACTAGAATCATCATCATCATTATTACTAGAAGCAGTAGTGGCGAAGTCCTGGTGTGACACTGTAGGATAAAGCCCTGGTCTGCAGGATTGGTTTGAACTACAAGGTTGGTGGTTCAAACTCACTAGTCCCTCCTTGGAAACTGTATACAGGCTCACTATGAGTTGGAACTGATTCAACGGCACTTAACAGCAGTAACAGTAATGGTGGTGGTGTGCTGTTGAACCATTTCGGACTCAGTGACCCTGTATGGAGTTTCCAAGGCTGTAAATCTTTACTGGAGCGGAAAGCCTCATCTTTCTCCCACGGAGTGGCTGGTAGATTTGAACTAATGGCCTTGCAGTTAGCAACCTAATGCATAATCCATTATGCAATATTCTGTTTTTGTTGTTTTTCATTCTTCTTTCTGAAACTCCATGAAAACCCTTCCACTGGGACCATCAAGGGAGAAGAGCAGAGAGCGGGACCCTACCCAGAGAAGCAGTGATGCCTGAAATGGAGCCAGAGATGATGACGTGGAGCTATGGAGCAGCTGGAGACTCTAGACCCAGAGAGGGAGAGCGACTGTGTGCTGAAGACCTGGGGGCATGGGGGAAGGATTGCATGGAGGGGATTTTAACCATGGCAATGAGACGATATACGATACAATGAATGTAAAACCAATGTTCTCCCATGTAAACTATCACATAATTCACAATAAAACAGTTAAGAAAAAAAACAAAACACTTCCAGCCCTCTGCGGTTTGTAGCAGCCAGTGCCTTTAGTATGCATAAACAGGGAAATCTAACTGCTCTTACTGATTTTATTATTCCCTTCTCCTGGCCCCCAAAGGCATTTGGGCCTGACAGATTAGCCGATAGCTGCTGAGTGGAGAACACAGGGCAGAGAAGTGAACAGGAGCAAGACTCACAGCCTCAAAAGACTCTTTGGTGCCTGGTACCATATAATCCCCCCAGACCAGCTGCTAACCTGTGACGCGTGGCACATTCTGTGGCGATATCTTCAAGGTGGAACTCAGCCCAAGGGTCGGGCATGTGTTTGGCCTTCTCAATTGCATGTTTCCAGGTGTCCTGTAGGAGGCAAAGGAAAGTATTAGGCCCCTGGGACAATAAAGTGCAGCCTCTTCCACCCCGTTATTTCCTGTGGTGTTACCCACTGCTGGAGAGACAGACAGCATCAAAAACCCAAACCCAATGACATCAAGTCCATTTTTTTTTTTAATTTTTAAGTTTTTATTGTCAATTATGTGTTAGTTTGCATGGGTGAACATTATCTTTACATTCATCCTATCGTATTTTGTTTCATTGCAATGATCACAATCCCCTGCATGCATCCCCATTTTTATCCATTCAAACCATGCCTCAGTCTTTGTATCCATGAGCCCTGTTGTTCCACGTTTGTGCTTAGATCATTATTTACCTCTGTCCTATTTAGCCCATGTAAACCTGCCTAGCTAGTCTCCCATCCGCCTTATATTTCCTTTCCCCTTCCCCTTCTAGTGTATTAGCCCCCACCGCCCAGCACCAAACTATCCTTTGCCTATTCCCTACCCTGTGCTCCACCCTTCCCTCCCTCCCCTTGACTCCACCCCATATACCCTGGTAACCAATAACAACAAAAAATATTTGTTTTAATTAAAAAAAATAGAAGTTAAATTTTCTCCCCCCTTTTAGTCAAGTCCATTTTGACTCACTTGACCCTATAGAAGAGAGAAGAATTGTTCCAGGCGGTTCCAAAGCTGCACTGTTTATGGAGCCACTGGTGGGTTCAGAACGCCGACCTTTCAGTTAACAGCTATGTGCTTCAACACTGCACCACCAGGCCTCCTTCAGAAGGATCAACGAGAAGGAAATACTCCCCTTCCCAGGAGCACTGGTAGCACAACAGATAAGCGCTTAGCTGCTATCTGAAAGTTGGCAGTTTGAACCCACAACCTGCTCTGCATGGAAATAGACCTGGTAATCTCCTCCCATGAGGAGCTCTGGTACTGTAGTAGTTATGAGTCGGGCTGCTAACCTCAAGGTCATCAGTTTGAAATTACGTCGTTCCGTGACGGAAAGATGACACTTTCTGCTTCTGTAAAGATTTACAGCCTCAGAAACCCTATGCAGGGTCGCATGGCACACCACCACCACCACCACCACTACCACCATCTGTTCCCATAAAGATTGTTGTTGTTGTTAAGTGTTGCCCAATTGGTTCCGATTCACAGAGACTCTGCATATGTTTACCACGGAGCAGCTGGTGGGTTTGGACCATTAACTTGCAGTTCAAACCAGTGCTTATCCAATTCAGCACCACATCAGGACTCTTCATAAAAATTGTTGTTGTTAAGTGCTGTTGAGTTGGTTCCAATTCAGAGATCCTGTATAGGGTTTCTGAGGAGCAGCTGGTAAGTTTGAACTGCCGACCTCGCAGTGCTTTATTCCATAGTGCCACACGAGGACTCCTATGGAGCAGTTCTACTACATTCTACGAGGTCACTACACGTCAGAATCAACTTGAGGACAACAGGAGTTTATTATCCTGTCGAGAATACTTTCCCAAATATCCGATTTTCACATGGGCACAGCTCTCCTGCAGGCAAAACACACATATCTTGACGATACAACAACCAAAGAAGAAACAAAATATGGAGAAAAAAACCACACCCACTTCACCTGTAACCCAAACATTGAGAATGAAAACAAGATACCACTTCCCTGTCCTGGCCCATCCCCACTGGACTTGCAAATGCTTTAGTCACTGGTAATAAAGAATGTGGACCACAAGGTCAGAATTCAAACCCACCAGCTGCTCCTCGGAAACCCTACACAGGGTTGCTGTAAGTCAAAAGCAACTTGATCGCACCCAAAACTGCAACAATATAGACCACCTGGTCAGTTCCTAGGGGGAGGGAGACTAGAAACCTTTTCTAAAAAAAAAACAAACAAACCTCAAAAACATTTTCTAAAAATCTGACAATGTACAAAAAAATAAAAGCATTCCTTTTTAAGGCCAGCAATTCTACACCTGACTCTATACTCTATCCTACAGAAATACATACACGAGTGTGCAACCATATGTACAAAAACCATTTTTGTTTGTGTTGGTAAAAAAACAAATTCAACCCAAATGTTCATCTATGGAGATTTAAAATATGACACCTATAAATATATATAGGTTTGACATACGATAGTTCTACATACGTATTTGGAGTCGTGGTGTGGTGCTGTGGATTAATGCACTGGACTGCAAAGTCATTTGAATTGCAAGGTGAATGGTTCAAACTCACCAGTCACTTCTTGGAAACCCTTTACAGGGTCGCTATGGGTGGGGATCGACTCGACAGCACTCAACAACAACAACACGTATGTATTTATATGTGCTGCAAATACATCCATGAATATAACAGAGTATACAGGGGACAACATTGTAAAAATTTCTTAGCCAGAACCAAATATCTTGAGAAAATGAGTCCAGTGGATGTGGGGCTCAGGACGATCCTCTCAGGGGACAAGAAGGTCAAATGGCATAACATAGTCCACGTGATGTGTTATATTAAACCATGCCTAGTAAGGTTTAGGACTCCTGGTGTGGCACTGGAGGATCAATACTGGACTGCTAACCACAAGATTGGTGGTTCAAACCCACCAGGTGCTCTTAGAAACCCTACACAGGGTCCCTATGTGTCGGCACGTAACAACGAGAAGTAAGGTTGAATCAGACAAGTGGTCCTTCTTAATCTGCTGTTGTTAGGCGCCATCTTGTCGGTTCTGACTCACTGAATCTATGCTCAACAGAACAAAACACTGCCCCGTCCTGTACACTCTCACAATTGTTGTTATGTCTGAGTCATTGCTGCTGCCACTGAGTCAATCCATCTCCTTCGGGGGGTTGGTGGTGGCAGGGAAAGGTCTTCCTCTTTTTACCTGACCTTCTACTTTACAAAGTATGATGTTCTCCAAGGGCTGGATCTTTCTGAAAATATGCCCAAAGAATGAAAGACAAAGTCTTGCCAACCTCATCTCTAAAGAACATTCTGGCTGTGCTTTTTTCAACCCAATTTTTTTTTTGTTTTTCTGGCAGCCCATGGTACTGTCAACATTCTTCATCAACATCATAATTAAAATGCATTGATTTTTCTACAGTCTTCCTTATTCACTGTCCAACTCTCACATGCATATGTTGTTGTTGTTGTTAAGTGCCATCGAGTCGGTTCCGACCCATAGCAACCCTGTATAGGGTTTCCAAGGAGCCGCTGGTGAGCTTGAACCGTTGATCTTGCAGTTCAAAGGGCTTTGCAGTCTGGTGCATTAACCCACAGCGCCACGCCAGGACTCCTCATGCATATGAGGTAACTGAAATACCATAGCTTGGGGTCAAGCCCACCTTAGTTTTCGAAGTGACATCTTTATTCTTTAACACTAAAAAGAGGTCTCTGTCAGTAGATTTGCCTAACGGAATACGTTGTTAGATTTCTTGACTGATGCTTCCATGAGTGTTTATTGTGAATTCAAGCAAAATGAAGTCTTTGTCAGCTTCACTATTTTTCTGTTTGTCCTGATGTTATCTATTGGTCCAGTTGTGAGGATTTCATTGTCTTTTTCTGAGGTGCAATTCATCCTGAAGGCTGTAGTCTTGAATCTTTATCGATAAGTATTTCAAGTCTTCTTCAATTCCAGCAAGCAAGGTTGTGCCATCTACATATTGGGTTGTCAACCACTCTTCCTCCAATCCTGATGCCTCATTCTTCTTCATATAACCCGGCTTCTGGGATTATTTGCTCAGCAGACAGACTGAATAACTATGATGGAAGGATACATACCTGGCTTACACCTGTCCTAATTTTAAACCATTCAATATTCCCTTACTCTGTTACACTAACTGCCTGGTGGGCTATATATAGATCCTCAGGTTGCTGTTGTCATTAAGTGCCATCGAGTTGGTTCCAACTCATAGCAACCCTGTACAGGAGCAGCGGGTGGGTTTGAACTGCTGACCTTGTGGTTCGCAGTCCAGTGCTTATCCCTACAGCGACACACCAGGAGCACAATTAAGAGTTCTGAGATTCCTACTGTATGCACTGTTATCCATACTTTGTTAAGATCCAGGAGTTGGGGGTGGGTAGCATGGCGGCTCTGTAGGATAAACACTATACCTTGAACCACAAGGTCAGTGGTTCAAATCCAACAGCTGCTCAGTAGGAGAAACTTGAGGCTTTCTGCAAAGATTTACAGCCTTACAAACCTTTCAGAGTCTGTGAGTGGGAACTAAGTTGCCAGCACTTAACAACAGCAGGGGTGGGAAGGAGGAGGACAGGAAGAATAAATGGGGATGGAAAAACTATGCTGATTAAAGGTAGTGTTGCACACCCAATAGTTGTAATTGATGTCAATAAGTTGTTGTTGTTAGGTGTCGTTGAGTCAGCGCTGACTCATAGTAACTGTAGGCACAACAGAACGAAATGCTTCCTGGTCCTGGTCATCCCACCATTATTGTTACACTTGAGCCCATTGCTGCTGCCATGGTGTCAATCCTCCTCCTTGAAAGTCTTCCTCTTTTTCTCTGACCCTCCACTTTACCAAGGGTAATTAATGTCTTTCTTTAAGGAATGATCCCTCCGGATAATAGGTCTGAAGTATGAGAGGCAAAATTTGGCCATCCTTGCCTCCAAGGAGCATTCCGGCTGTCCAGAAGGAGCTTCCAACACAGACCTGTTTGTTTTTCTGGCAGTCCATGGTACTTTCAGTATTCTTCTCCAACGCTGTCAATTTGAGGCCACTTTACTTGTTTTCATGTAGGCATTATTGCTAGAAGTTTCCCTCTAAGTCTGTCTTCACTGCATCCCATACGTTTTGGTTTGTTGTCAGATTTTCCTTTGACTCTGAGAAACTTGTGATTTCTTCCTTGACCCACTGGTAGTTTAATAGCACATTGTGTTTGATTCCCATTTGTTTGTATATAAATCTAGGAAAATTGAAAGTTGTCAAAAGTGGAAAGGAACTCATAAAGATCGATATCCTAAGCATTAATGAACTGAAATGGAGTGGATTTGCCATTTTGAATCAGACAATCATATGGTTTACTATGCCAGGAATGACAAATTGAAGAATGGTGTCACCTTCATTGTCAAAAAGAACATTGGCAGAGCAATCTAGAAGTAGAATGCTATCTGTGATAGGATATTTGTATGCTTACAAAGAAGACAGTCACTACAATGATGAATATTTATTCAGGTTAATGTACCAACCAAAAAAGATGATGGAACTGAAGAATTTTACCAGCTTTTTCAGTCTGAAATTGATCAAACATGCAATCAAGATGCAGTGATAATTACTGGTGATTGGGATGTGAAAGTTGGAAATAGTGAGGAGAGATCAGTAGTTGGAGAATACAGCTTTGGTGATAGAAATGATGTTGGAGAGCTCATGACTTAATTTTGCAAGGACCAAAGACTTGCTGTGGATGTTGTTTAGTGTCATCAAGTCAGTTCCGACTCATAATGACCCTGTATCGGGTTTTAGAGGTTTTAAATATTTGTGGAAACAGAAAGCTTCATCTTTCTCCCATGGAGCATCTGGTGGGCTTGAACTTCTAACTTTGTGGTTCGCAGTCCAGTGCTTATACTATTGAGTCAAAGACTTATTCATTACAAATAGCTTTTTTTCAACAACGTACATGGTAGCTATACCCATGGACCTCACCAGATAGAAAACACAGGAATCAAATTGACTACATCTTTGGGAAGAGACAATGGAGAAGGCTCAACATCATCAGCCAAAACAAGGCCAATGGCTGACTGTGAAAGAGACCACTAGTTGCTCATATGCAAGTTTAGGCTGAAGCTATAGAAAATGAAAACATTTTCAACTCTCGGTGTCTCCCAGACATATCAGAAAACATGCTGTGGTCAGTCTGTCCGCCAGCAGTTTCTGCACTCAGATGAGATATTGTACATTACACAATCTTTCCACTGAAGGATGCAGTCCCCTCTCTCTGATTACTCTCTTCCCTTCTCTGTTTCTGCAATTGCATTTTTGTTGGAAAATCCACACGCAGCGAGCCAGCTCTCTTTGGGACTGGGTGTTGCCCTCCAATTTTGCCCGCTGCTTCCTTCCCTGCTTTGTTGTTGTTTTGTGTGGTGTCGTTTGTTCCTCCTCGTGGCTGCCTATGTCTGCGTTGACATTCAAGGAAGTATGATCAGACCTCCCTTTGTTTCAGGAGGAAGAGGGGGTGGCACTCCCCCAGGACCTCTGAAAGCAGCCTTGTTAGTTTCAGAGCTCTAGTGGCCCTGGGGTGCTTGGGGGAGCAGGATCCATATAAGCAATCCACCTCCTGGCTCTTCTGTAGGGAACCACCTGTTCCTATCAGTCTAGCAGTCAACGGGTACTGGTTGGGGGCGGAATAGACACACTCCAAATGGACACCCCCTAAGGGAGGTCTACTTTGTTGCTACCAGAGCCCACCCCATAAAATGCTGGCTGTGGGTGTAGCTTCCACTCAATATCTGCTTCCTAGCATACAGCAGCCTCAGTTAGTAGTCCTTAGTGTTAACTGTAAGGAGGAACAGACAGATGCATACAGCCCCCAGGAAGGTCTGTCCTGCTGATATGTAGGGTGCACAGGGAGGCAGGGAGAGAGCTGACCACAGGAGTGCATGCCACTAGAGGGTGCTTCTGGAGAGTCTGCAACAAGCTGGCACCCACCATTACCAGGTTGGGGAGGGGGTCATGGTCTGATTGGGCTTGGTTGCTATCACTCTTCCAGGTAGACCGTTGCCTGTGAGTGCAGCCTCATCCGACACTTCTGCTTCCTAAACAACACAGCAGCCTCTGTCAGCACTAACCCTAACTGGTTCCCCTGGACATCTGTCCTGTTGGTTCTAGAGGCCGGAGCTGTGAGGTGCTGGGGTGCCCCAGGAAGCAGGTACTGTGCTGACTAGGGGAGCAGACTCCACTCCAGGACCCTTCTGCAGCAATTCACAGCAGGCTTGTAGGTTGACAGTATAGTATCTGGGTGAGAGAGGGTGTCTGTTATACTCCAAAGGAATCTCCAGAGACCTCTTGCTATTAGTATGTTTGGCTTTGGTAGGTGGTTGTTATTGTTGCTAAGTGCTGCTGAATTGGTTCCAACACATAATGACCCTGTATAGGGTTTTCAAGGATCAGCTGGTGAGCTTTGAACCTTGTAGTTCAAACCAACTTTGCAAGAGCGCATTAACCTGGAGCGCCATACTAGGACTCCTTGGCTCTGGTAGAAAGGCCACTAAAGATGCCTGCTTCTCAGACAACAGCAGCCCCGGTCAGCAATCCTTAGTCCCCACAGGAAGGGAGAGCATAAAGGCCTGAGCTGACTCCCCCAAGGGGTCTATTGTGTTGGTTTCAGAGGCCTGAGATATGGGGTGCTCAGCAAGGCTGGGGGATGCTGGTTGGGGCAGGCAGACTCCACTGCGGCCCTTCTGTAGCAATCCCTAGTAGGGTTGCAGTCTACAGTGTCCTGGTGCGGGAGCTGCTGGCAAACACCACATCAACTCCCAGGGAGATGTGTCTTGTTGCAATTATGAAAAGAAAGCAATCTTCTAAAGGGTATCGTAGTATAATCACATTTTTTGTCACAAAACCCCATTGTGTTGCTTTTGTGATCCCAAGGTAGAATCCTTCCTGCCCTCTCCAAACACACAAACCTACACCCATTTGGGGAAGCAAGCCCTTCTCGCTCTTTTCCAGTAAAACCTGAACCCTGCATTCTTCACAGCATCCATGAGACCAAACCTCCCTTCTAGGCCAGAGGCATGAGCCATAGGGAAGTGGACGAAATGACAGGCAAAGTCCACAGCAGTTCTGAGATGGGAGGAAACACACAGGACAGAGTAATTTCAGACACCCTCTGCTCTGTCATCTCACCATCACTCTGCCAGCTGGCCAATCTCTGTGGGAGCCCACCTTCCTATTGACTCAGGTCTGAATGGGGCTGCACCCTGCCCATATCCCGGACCTGACACCATCATCTGATTCCACTCAGAGGAGTAAAGTCTCAGAAAGAGGAACGGAGGCTCACTTGCTAGAGCTTTCTAAACCCTGGGGAGTTAAAAACAAAACAAAACAAAAAAAACACACCAAAAAACCAACAACAAAAAAACCCTCAACCATTATTTTTCTTCCAATGTGGAAACTAATTTGTGCTTATTGAAAGAATACAGAAGACAAAGGAAATACAAATGTGCCATGTGCCAGCCACCCAGAGCAACTACCAACAATTTGTTGCTAGTTACCATTGAGTTGGCTGCAACTCATGACAACCCACATACAACAGAACGAAGCCCTACCTACTCCTACACCATCTTCAGGATAGTGGCTACGTTTGAGTCCATTGCTGTCATCTTCCTAGTGCCTTCCAACCTAGGGGGCACACCTTCCAACACTATGTCAGATAGCACTCTGTTGTGACCCCTAAGGTTTGCTTTGGTTTATTTTCACAATAGATCTCCAGGACTCTTTTCTCTTAGTCTAGAAGCTTCGCTGAAAGCTGCCCAACATGGGTGATCATGCTGGAATCTGAAATACTGGCGGCATAGCTTTCCATCATCACAAAAACATGCACAAAGTATGACAAACTGTCATATAGGTAATGCATCAAAACTTTGGTTTAGTTCTTGTCCGTATCTTTAATACATATTTTCAAAAATAAGATAAAGATCACATTGTAAATATAACTGTATATCCTCACAAGATGAGTCCATAGGATTTTGTACTTTATTCAGTTATCTTGATTTTTTTCTTTCTGTTTCGAAAATATGATCTGCCTACTGTAAAAACAGTAATTACTTCACCAAAAAGGACATTCAGTAGCCAACAAATACATAATACTCATAATCCTTAGTCATTCCAAACCCCCCAAACCAAGCTCATTGCTATTGACTAGATTCGGACTCTTGGAGGTCCAATAGGACAAAGTAGAACTGACCTACAGTGGACTCCTGGTGTGGCACTGTAGGATCAGCACTGGACTGTGAAGTACATGGTCGGCAGTTCAAACCCACCAGTCGCTGCTCAGAAACGCTATACAAGTTCACTATGAGTCGGACCCAGCAACAGCATTTCTTAGGTGGTATTTTTCATGGAGCAGACTGCCACATCTTTCTCCTGTGAAGCTGCTGGTGGGTTTGTACCACTAACCTTTCTGTTAGCAGCTAGAAACTTAACCACTGCACCACCAAGTGTCCTCATCAGCCATTGGTGTGACTGTTGTCAGGTGTCATAGCGGTGGCCCTATGTACAACAGAACACAACACTGCTCAATCCCGCACCACCCTTACAATTGTTGTTATGACCTCATCATTGTTACCACCGTGTAGTCTTCTTTTTTACTGACTGACCCTCCACTTTATCAAGCATTATGTCCTATTCCAGGAACTAATCCTGGAATCTTGGTGTGGTGCTGTAGGATAAGCACTGGACTGCAAGGTTTAACTTCAAACTCACTAGCGGCATCTTGGAAACCTTATACAAGGTCACCAAGAGTTGGAAATGACTCCAAGGCACTTAAGAACAACGACAATCCCTCCTGACAACATATTCAGAGAATGAGAGACTTTCGCCATCCTCCCGTCTAAGGAGCATTCTGGCTGTGCTTTTACCAAGACAGATTTCTTTGTTCTCTTGGCAGTCCATAGTAACTTTAATATTCTTTGCCAACACCATAATTCAAATACATCGGTTCTTCTAAGCTCTTCCTTATTCGTTGTCCAACTTTCACATGCATATGAGGCTACTGAAAATAGCACAGCTTGGGTAAGGCACACACTTGTCCTCAAAGTGACATCTTTGCTCTACCAGAAAGAAGTCTTTTACAATATATTTGAATATTGCAATACGCTGTTTGATTTCTTGACTGATAATTCCATGAGCTCTGATTATGGAGCCAAGCAAAATGAAGTCTTTGAAAACTTTAGCCTTTTTTTGGTTTATGATGATGTTATTTATTGGGCCAGTGGTGAGGGGTTTTGTTTTGTTTTTACTCTGAGGTGGAATTCATACTGAAGTCTTTGATCTTCATCAGTAACTATTTCAAGTCCTCTTCTCTTCCAACAAGCAAGGCTGTGTCATCTGCATGTCACAGGTTGTTAATGCGTCTTCCTCTAATCTTGATGCCATATTCTTCAAATAGTCCAGATTTTCCAATTATTATTGCACACAGACTGAATAATTATGGTGGAAGGATACAACTCTGGTGTACATCTGTCCTATTTTTAAACCATTCAGTATTCCCATGTTCTGTTCCAACAACTGCCTCTTGGTGTATGTACAGGTTCCTCAAGAAGCACAGTTAAGTGTTCTGGAATACCCATTCTTTGCAAAAGCTATCTATAGTTGGTTACGATCCAAATAGTCGAATACCTTTGCATACTCAACAAAGCACAAGAAAATATCTTTTTGGTATTCTTTGATTTTAGGCAAGATCCATCTGACATCAACAATGATATCGTCGTTCCACGACCTCTTCTGAATCTGACTTGGAATTTCTGGCAGCTCTTGTGCTGCTGCTTCCGTTTCCTAATTATCTAATTATCTTCAGCAAAATTTTAATTGCACGTGATGGTAATGATATTATGAGACGATTTCCACATTCCACTGGTCACCTTTCTTTGGGGCACAAATAAGGATCTCGTACAATCAGCTGACCGAGCACCTGTTTTCCAAATTTCCAGGCATAATACTTTATTTTATTTTAGATACTTCTATATCTGGATTGAGTTCTGGGTGGTGTCGTCATGTATGGTAATCTCAGATTGTTGTCTGTTGTTATTGGTTCTCAGAACAACAGCAATAAAGTAAAACAAACTGATAAGACTGAAAACAGGAGATATCAATTTATAATGGCAACAACTACAAAACCAAAAGAGGGAATATTGTACATTACAGAACTTCATTAGTTTGTTGAAAGATTTCAAGTTGTAGTCCATCAATTCCTGGAGCCTTGTTCTTGCGACAATACTCCCAGTAAACCTTGACTTCTTCCTTCAATATTGGCTCTTGACCAAAGGCTACCTCTTGAAATTGTTGAACATTAACCATTTCTTTTTGGTACAGTGACTCTGTGTATTCCTTCCGTTTTATTTTGAAGCTTCCCACATCATTCAATATTTTGCCCATCTTGTTGTTGTTGTTAAGTGCCGTCGAGTTGGTCCTGACCCATAGCAAACCTGTATTGGGTTTCCAAGGAGTGACTGGTGAGCTTGAATCACTGACCTTGCGGTTCAAACTGACCTTGCAGTCCAGCACATTAACCCACGGCGCCACCCCAGGACTCCTTCATTATTAGAAGTTGAGGCTTGAATTTTTTCCTTCAGTTTCCTCAGCTTGAGAAATGTTGAGCGTGTTCTTTCTTTTTGGTTTTCTAACTCCAGGTCTTTGAACATTTCATTATAATATTTGACTTTGTCTTCTTGAGCTGCCCTTTGAAATTTTCTTTTTAGCTTTTTGACTTCCTCATTTCTTCCACTTTCTTTAGCATCTCTATACTGGAGAGCAAGTTTCAAACTCTCCTCTGACATCCATTTTGATATTTTCCCTCTTTCTTGCCTTCTTAATGACCTTTTGCTTTCTTCCTGTATGCTGTTCTTGATGTCATCCTACAAATCTTCTGGTCTTCAGTCATTAGTGTCTAATGCATCATAGCTCACACCATAGACAAACATTAACATAACATGGATTAGAGCCCTAAATGTTAATACTAGAACTATAGAGATCATCAGTGAAAAAGCAAGGACAAACTTAGCAACTTGGCTACATGCCATAAACTATCAAACAGAACTGAAAACACATAGACAGCAGAAGATGAAACAGATGACTGGGATCTGCTAAAATGTAGATGCTTATGTGTATCAAAAGTTTCACCAAGAGTAACAAGAAAAACCACAGACTGGGACAAATTTTTGGCAATGACATAGCAAACAAAAGACTAATCTCTAAAATTTATAAAATATATCCACGCCTCAACAAGAAGAAAACTAATTCAATTAAAAAATGGGCAGAGGACATGAACCAACATTTTACCAAAGACATTCAGGCTGCCAATAAACATATGAAGAACTGTTCATGATCATTAGCCATTGTTGTTGTTGTTGTTGTGTGCTGTGGAGAGCCTGTAAAGGGTTTCTGAATAGCAGGTGGTGGTTTCGCTTGAAGCGCCAAGTGTAGTTAGCAGTCCTACAAACGCTTATCCTACAGTGCCACGCCAAGAGTCCGTCAGAGATGCAAATTTATAACAGAAAACAATGAATGCTGGCAAGGCTGTGGAGACTCTGAGAGTCTCCTATAACGCTGGTGGAACTGTAAAATGACATAACCACTGTGGAAAACAGTATGTTGCTTTCTCAAAAAATTGGAAATAGAAATTCTGTATGGTCCAGTAATCTCTCTACTTGGTGTATATCCTTCTTGAAATAATCCCCATGACACGAAAAAATATATGCACAGCCATGTTCACTGCAGCCGTATTTACAATAGCAAAACGACAGAGCTAGCCTAAGTGCCCGTAAGTAGAAGAATGGTTAAACAAACTTTGGTACATACCCACAATGGAATACTGGGCAAAGCTGGAAAAGAACAATGGGTCTACCAAACACCTAACAACACGGGTGAACCTAGAGGACATTATGCTAAGTGAAATTAGTGCAACACAAAAGGACAAATTGTGTACAAGACCACTATTGGAAAAACTCTAGAAAAGGTTTCATGTTAAAAGCAGCATTATTTGATGGTTACCATTGATTAAATTCTGCTTCCTTGCCCTTTCAATGTACTGTTTCTGAATCCTTAGTAGCCATCTTCAGGTTTTCTAATTGTAGTTTTAGTATGCTTTCCAATGTTTTCATTTCTTTCAGTGTTTTCCCAAATTCTTCTAAAGTTTAGATCTGTGTTCTCCTTGCTTTCTTTGGTTTTTCTCTATCAGTCTTATACATTCCATATCAAACAGTTGTGATACAGTTTCTGGTATTAGAGTTTGACTCTGTATTCGGGTCCCTTGTGGGGTCACTCTGTCTCATTTCTGTTTAAGTTGAAATTGTCTGTTTTCTCTGAGACTCTGTGGGGTCACTGTATTGATATTTAATTGATGATGGTATGCTGTTGTGTTCTCAGGCACTCACCACCTGTCTCCTGGTGGATGGAGTCAAGACTGGAAGCGGGAGCACAGTGCTTTGCTCACTGGTTGTGTAGTGCAGTTCAGGGTAAGTTCAAAGACCTCCAGAATAAGGGGGGACACTCTCAGCGCCCAACTCCAGGCAGGACCGTGGTTGCACAGGAGGGGGTGACACTGGCTGCTGAGTTGGTGAGGGCAAGGACTAGACAAGCTCCCAGCTACCAAGAGGGCACAGAACAAGGGAGAACCACACCTCCCCTTGCAAACCTCCATCTGTGTCCTCTGCCTGCAGGTGGCTGTATCAACAGCTGCTTGCAAAAGCTAAAGATGGCTACACCGCTCCACACTGGCTGCCAGCCACCTGTTTTCCTTCTCTCTCTGTCTCTCGATCCTTTACAGTTTCCTCGTTCAGTTGGCACTCCATCCACCTCTGTCCTATCCTCTGAAGCTCAGGATGCCAGGATCACTAGCTGTATCTGGTCCCTTGCTCTCCTATGTCTGTGTTGAAAAGGTCTGCTCAGCGTATCTGCTGACTCTGCCATCTTGCCCTGGAAGTCCATCCGTGAACTTTTCCACGTCTCCTTTGATATCCACATATGTAACAAGCCAAATAACATATGAGGGGCACAGCGTTACATATAACAACACTTCCTGTTGTTGTTAAGTGCCATCTAGTCAGTTCTGACCCATAGTGACCCTATGTAAGGTTTCTGAGGAGCAGCTGGTGAGCTTGAACTGCCAACCCTGCAGTTCAAACAGCTCTGCAGTCTGACTCATTAACCCACAGTGCCACACCAGGACTCTATAGCATGAGTTAGAGCACTAATAATCTACACAAACCACAGCCTCTTCAAACCTGAGACCAGAAGAATTATATAGCGTTTCCAAGGAGCAGCTGGTGGGTTTGAACCGACAACCTTATAGCTAGCAGTCCAGTGCTTATCCTACTGTGCCAGGCCATGAACCCCATATATAACAAATCACATAACACACAGGGGTACAGTTATAGAGGTTTTCTAGACATATCTAAACAACTTGTGGGATTGGTTTACTGGGTAAAAGGCTTGGGAGCATAGTTTGGGGAGACAACTTAGTTGCCATAGCATAGTTCACAAATATAATGTTCTACATCCGAGATGGATGAGTAGCATCTAGGGTCTTAAAAGCTTGTGAGTGGCCACGTAAGATACAACTATTAGTCTCTAATCAAATGGAGGAAAAGAATTAAAATAAACAACAGACTCAGAGAAGCTACTCAGCCTGTGAGTCACTTGGACACACTGGCTAGTGTCTTGTTTACTGAGTCTTCTAGGGGCCAAGCCCTGTCATTTGAGGAAGAAGTTCAGAAAAGCCTCTCCCGTCTCCAAATACTTCTTTCATGGCCTGGTAATACCTGAAACTTAACCTCTTCAGAAGTTTGAGTTGGGGCAACTGGGATTCCAAGGGAAAAAAGAAGAAACTAGTCCACGTGACTAAGAGTGCACACAAACCACAGCCTCTTCAAATGGGAGACCAGATGAACCTGATGCTACGCAGATACTATTACCAACCATTCTGTCCAGAAGGTCCTGGATAGAATGAGAGAAAAACAGATGACAAAAGTCAAATTTCTAAACAAGACCAGACGTGCTGGACTGAAAGAAACCCCTGAGACCAGAAACTATTTCTGCAGCTCATCTTTCAGCCAAGCAATAGATTGGCCTATAAACTAAACAGTATCACCCATGAGCAGTGTACTCCCTTAATTAACTATATGACACCAAGCATCCAGATGACAGTTAATGTGGATATTTTCCAGGGTTTTTTCAATGTATTTGTTCACACACACACGTGTTCAAGAGCAATGAACTGTCCCTTACATTCTGTTCTGCTTAATTGGATGTTGTATGTATGTTCACTAGTGATGCAACAGACAGATCTAAGAGTTGACCTCATTTCCTTCCCATGGTTGTATTGTTGTTGTTGTTAAGTGCCATCAAGTCAGTTCCAACTCTGTATAGGGTTGCAACCCTGTGTAGGGTTTCTGAGGAGCAGCTGGTATGCTTGAACTGCCAACCTTGCAGTTCAAACAGACTTTGAAGTCCAATTCATTAACCCACAGTGCCATACCAGGACTCCATGGTTGTATTGGTGATGGTGGTGCGCCATGGAGTCAGTTCTGACTCATAACGACCCTGGATGGCGTTTCTGAGGCTGTAAATCTTTATGGGAGCAGAAAACCTCACCTTTCTCCCGCAGAATAGCTGATAGTTTTGAACTGCTGACCCTGAAGTTAGCCGTCCAACTTGTAACCACTACGCTACCAGAGCTCCTTCATGGCTGTATTGTTGTTGTTATGTGCCGTGGAGTTGGTTCCGACTCATAGTGACCCTGTACAGGGTTTCTGAGGCTGTAAATCTTTACGGGAGCAGAAAGCCTCCTCTTTCTACTGCGGAACTGCTGGTAGTTTCAAACTGCTTACCTTGCGATTCGCAGCCCGATTCATAACCACTACGCTACCAGAGCTCCTTTCATGGCTGTATTAGATATATACAAATTGTACCTTAACTTATTTCTCTAACCTTCAGTTGATGGCTATTTGGATTCTTTCCAATATTTCCTACTGAAGTGTTCGCAATCTCCTATTTAAACTCTGTGCACTTGTGGGTATTTTTTGGAAGTGAAATTGTTGTATCAGAGTTAAAATCTGGAAACAGTTCAGTTCTCCTTCACAAAAGTGCTTCTAAGTTATACTCCAAGAATAAACACATGAGGCAATTAAATTTTAAACAAAAAGGTCACATGATGAATTTACAGGTTAGCTGTAACCTGTTTTAACACTGCATAACAATCTACCAACATTTTATCATTATTGACTTAAATAAATCACCTGACGTTCGTCACTCTTAGACTTTGAGCTTATTACTGGGTTTTCCCTGTAACCTGCAGCAGACATCATTAGATCTAAAACATTTTCTGAATTTCCATCCCTGTACTTGAAAACAACAACAACAACAACAAAAATCAACCCTCCATAAATCTCATGCACATTTTAGCTGCTCTAAAAGGCGGTGACTACCTTTTGACTATCCCTTAGGGGAAGCAGAAGGGTCTTGAAAAGTCAGCAGGCATTTAGTAAAAGGGCTCTGTTTCCGGCCTAGGAGCTCTGGTGGTGCAGTGAGTAAGCAATCAACTGATAACAGCAAGGCCAGTGGTTTGAACCCAGCAACTGTTTCACAGGAGAAAGGTGTGGCAATTGGTCTGTAAAAATTACAGCCTTGGGAACTCTATGTGGCAGTTCTATCCAGCCCTATAGGACCTCTCTGAGTCAGAGTTGACTTGGGGCATGGATTTTTACATTTTTCTCTGCCTGAGTCCCTGCGTGGTGCAAACAGTTAAGACACACAGTTGCTAACTGAGAGGCACCTTGAAAGAAAGGCCTGGTAACTGACTTCTGAAAACTCAGTCACTGAAAGCCCTACGGAACAGTTCTGCTCTGTGACACATGGGGACACCATGAGTCGTATGGCAACTGATTGTTGTTCTCAGTCTGAGACATGTGGCTTTTTGACTGAGTCTCACCCAACTGGTTACTCAGCTGTCTCCTAAGCCATCAAGTCACTAATGTCCTCATCTGATGAGGATTGTTGTTGTTGTTAGGGGCCATCGAGTCGGTACTGACCCAGAGCGACTTTATGCACAGCAAAATGAAACACTGCCCAATCCTGGGCCAACCTCACTACTGTTGCCACACTTGAGTCCACTGATGCTGCCACTTGGCCAAGTCATCTCGTTGGGGGTCTTCCTCTTTATCTCTGACCCTCCACCTTACCAAACATAATATCCTTCTCCAGAGACTGGTCCCTCCTTACAATATGTCTAAAGTATGAGAGATGAAGTTTGGCCATCTTGGCCTCTAAGGAGCATTCTGGCTGCACTTCTTTCAAAACGTTTCTATTGGTTCTTTTGGCAGCCTATGGCACTTTTAATATTCTCCTCCAATGCCATAACTCAAAAGCATCCATTCTTTTGCAGTCTTCCTTATTCACTGTCAAGCTTTCACATGCATATGAGGTGATTGAAAATACCATAGCTTGGGTCAGGTGCACCTTAG
>NW_006408696.1:1795949-1809924 GCF_000296735.1 Chrysochloris asiatica | reverse complement strand
AACTACTTCTGAATATTTAGTCACTGAAAACCTTATGAATAGCAGAGAAATACTGTCAGATAGAGTGCCGGAAAATGAGCCCCTCAGGTTGGAAGGCACTCAAAATGCGACTGGGGAAGAGCTGCCTCCTCAAAGTAGAGTTGATGAGGATTATCTACAGGAATTACATCCTGGCTAGAAAACATGAAACCAATAATAAAAATAAAAAAAATCAGCCACAAAGGACCTGGTATTCCACTGGGTCAAAATAACTATTATTCAGACCCAGAAAAGGATCCTGGATCCTGTCATGCTTTATTGTCAGCAGGTCGGTGAAGTGCAGTTCTATTTGCAAAGCACAATAGAGAAAGTCCTGTATTAAGATTTGGTGGCCTCGACCCTGGTTTACTAGCTGTGGGAACCTCCATTTTCTCATTTACCAATGAGGGTGAAAAGAATGTTTGGATTGTGAGAGGGTCAATTTTCCCCCCTGCCCCAGTGCCTGGGGCAGAAACGCTCCCAAACCAAACAGTGCCTCATGTGGCTCACGGCGCACCTGCCAGAGGGGAAAACCACGGCTCTGTTTTACCCAGAAGGCTTCAGAAACCGGAAGTTGAGGGCACCACCACTCAGAACAATCTGACAGAGACTGTGTGCCTTTCTGAGCACTGCCATCCAAGCACCTGCCCAGGAGAAACCATACCTGTGTGCCCAGGTAACCTGGTTCAAAAACGAGCAGTGGGAAGTGCAAAGGTTAACACACTTGGCTACTAGCCAAAAGGTTTGAGGTTTGAGCCCATCCAGACAAGCCTTGGAAAAAAGATCTGGTGCTCTACTTCTGAAAAAGCAACCAGTGAATACAAGAGCAACTTAAAAGGGGGCACTGTGTCTAAGTTGGTGGAACCGTTTGGAGAAGAGTGGTGAAAATATTTGCACAACTTGAAGAATGTAAACAATGTCAATGAGTTGTACGTGTGGAAATAGCTGAAATGGTGTATGATTGTATATTTAAAACAATCAAAACCAGTCATTAAAAACCCTAAGGAGCAGAGTTGTACTCTGGCAAGCATCCATCTCTGACCTGGGCTGCCGTGATTCAGAACAGATCTCAAAGCACTGCAAGCAATTGATCCATCCACTGGGGCGTGATTCTATATTCTTGGTATACCCGTATACAGCCATTCAAAAGACCAAGGTGATGATGGGCAATCTCTATGACATCATTTAGGGTAAATAGAAAAGAGCAAGTTGCCTAATAATACAAACAGCAAGACACCATTTACTGGTGGAGGAAAGCCACAAGTCAGTATGATGCATTTGTCTGTGGATGTGTGCCTGCCAGCAGTTCCCATCCATTAGCCTCTCGGCAGGAGACTAATGTGGCAGGCAGCTTGCTTAAAGATTGACAGTCTCAGAAACCCTACAGGGTAGTTTTATTCTGTTCCACACGATCACTGTGATTTGGAACAGAGTTGTCAGCAATGGCTTCTTGGTTTTGGAGTTTTATTTTTTATGTGTTGGCTAGTTCTACAAATGGAAGAGGAGACAATGTTGATCAAGATGGCTTCAGCTTAACTACAATGTTTTTTTTTGTTTTTTTTTTTATTGTGAATTATTTGCTCAGCATACAGGTTGAATAAGTATTTGTTGTTGTTGTGTTAGGTGCCATCAAATCAGTTCCAACTCATAGTGACCCTAGGCACAACATAACAAAACACACTCTCACACTGTTGCTGTATTTGAGTCCATTTCCACAATCAATGCGTCATTCATCTCACAGAGGGGCTCCCTCTTTTTCACTGACCTTCAACTTTACCAAGCATGATGTCTTTCTCCAGGGATTGGTTCTTCCTGATGACATGTCCAAAGTACATGAGACAGATTTCACCATCCTCACTTCTAAGGAACATTCGGGCTGGACTTCTACCAAGACAGATTTGTTTATTTCTCTGGCATGCCATGGTATGTTCAACATCCTTGGCCAACACCATGATTCAAAAGCATCAATTCTCCTTCAGTCTTCCTTATTCATTGTCCATAGTCATCGTGCATATGAGACTAATGAAAATATCATAGCTTGGGGTGCACTTTCATTTTTGAAGTGAGATCTCTGATTTTCAAAGAGATCTTTTGCAGCAGATTTCCCTAATGCAGTAAGTCATCTTATTTCCTGACTGCTGCTTCCACGGACATTGACTGTGGAACCAAGTAAAATCCCTGAGAATGTCAATCTTTTCAGATTAGCATGATGTTGCTTATTGGTCCAGTTACAAGGATTTTTGTTTACTTTATTTTCAGGTGCAATCCATACTGATGGCTGTGGTCTTCAATCTTCATCAGTAAGTATTTTAAGTCCTCTTGGCTTTCAGCAAGTAAGGTTGTATCATCTGCATTTTGCAGGTTGTTAATGAGTCTTCTTCTAATCTTGGCGCCATGCTCTTCTTCACATAGTCCAGCTTCTCCTATTATTTGCTCAGCATACAGACTGAGTATATATGGTGAAATGATGTAATCCTGACACACATTCTTCTTGATTTTAAACCAGTTAGTACCCCTTTGTTTTGTTTAAAACTCTTGGTTTTGGCCTGGGCCCAATGAAGTATTCAAGAATTCCCATTCTTTGCACTGTTGTCCATATCTGTTATGATCCACATAATGGAATGCCTTTGCATCTCAATGAGACAAAGGTAAATATCTTTCTGGTATTCTCTGGTTTCAGTCAAGATCCATCTGATATCAGCAATGATAGTGCCCTCTCCATGTCCTCTTCTGAATTGAGCTTACTTTCTGGTAGTTTCCCATCAATGCACTTCTGCAATCATTTTTTAATTCTCTTCAGCAAATTTTTACTTGTACGTGACATTATTTGATATTTCCCACATTCTGTTGGAGCACCTTTCTTTGGAATGGGCATACATATGATCTTTTTCAGTAGGTTGACCAGGTAACTGTCTTCCAAATTTCTTGGCATGGATGAGTGAGTGCCTCCAGTGCTGCCTCAGTTTGTGGAAACATTTCAGTTGGCATTACATCAATTCTGGAATCTTCGTTTTTCATCAGTGCCTTCAGTGCCGCTTGGATTTCTTCCTTCCCTACCATTGGATTTTGATCACACAACTACGTCCTGAAATGGCTGACTATTGGCTGTTCTTTTGGGGACAGTGACCCTACCAGATTTAATATCGTCTAAGTCCCAAGATTCTAAAGTTCAGTTGGTGACTGGGTTAATTAACATTGCATAGAATAAGACGCTTGGGGTGGTTCATAAAATGGAAACTCTCACAATGACTACACAACAGAAAGGCTGCTTCTCTAAAGTCTGAGAGTACAAAACCTAAGTCAATACACAAATAGCAGTAATAATACTCAACGGTCATGGATTGAATTGTGTCCCCCCCGCCCCCACACACACACACAAAACATGTATTGGCTCGGCTAGGTCATGATTCTCAGGGGGTTGGCTGTTACGTAACAATGTAATGTGGCAGTTACGTGATGATCCCCCCATGCTTATGATCTGATGTGATGAACCAGCAAGAGGATTAAGTTGTTATTTGTTAGGTGCCATGGAGTTGGTATTGACTCATAGTGACCCTATGCACAACAGAATGAAACACTGCCCGATCCTGAGCCAACCTCACTATCGTTGCCATGCTTGTGTCCATTGATGCTGCCATTTTGCCAATCCATCTCACTGCGGGTCTTCCTCTTTTTCTCTGACCCTCCACCCTTCCAAACGTGATATCCTTCTCCAGCGACTGGTCCCTCCTGACAATATGTCTGAAATATGAGAGATGAAGTCTGGCCATCCTGGCTTCGGGCGAGCATTCTGGCTGTACTTCTTCTAACACAGATTGGTTGGTTCTTTTGGCAGTCCATGGTACTTTAAATATTCTCCTCCACCACCACAGCTCAACTGCATCAACTCTTCTACGGTCTTCCTTACTCACTGTGGACTGCGATACCTTTAATCCCATCACAGCCCTGATCGCATGTCAAGGAACTTCCCCCAAGTGTGGCCTGCATCACCTTTGATCTTACAAAGATAAAAGGAAAGAGAGGTGAGCAGAGAGAGGGACCTGCGACCACCAGAAACGAAGAGCTCCAAGTGGCATGTATCCTTTGGATCTGGGGGTCTCTGCACTGAGAAGCTTCTAGATCCAGGGAAAAACTGATGCAAAGACGCTGCCTACAAGTGTTGAAAGGAGACAAGGACTTTTTTCCAGAGTCAGTGCTCTGGATTTGGACATCTAATCTACCGACCTGAGAGAAAACAACATTTCTGTTGTTAAAGCCACCCACGTGAGGTGTTTCTATTCCAGCAGCACTAGATAGTAAGACACAAACCCACAATCAAACCCACGGTCAATGAGGTGAGTCAGACTCATAGTGAGAACTGCCTTTAAGCTATAAATCTTTATGGAAATGTGCTACGAACTGGAACCAACTCAACAGTGCTTAACAACAACAGATGTTCATGGACGCAAACTCTCACATCTTTCTCCTGCATAGTGGCTGTTGGCTTCGAACTCCTGACCTTTCAGTTAGCAGCCACTGTACCGCTGGGACTCCTATCCATAAAAATTGCTAAGAATGTGCCAGCAGTGAGGTTGGGCGTATGGGTAATTTCTTTGGCACATATCCTGTCACGGTTGTTGTCATTACTACATTACTATTATTATTACCACTATCACAGCCATCTTCGACTCCAGCTCTTCCATGAGAAAGCATCTGATGGCTCACTGTAGTTCTTTTGTGAAATGCCAACAGTAAGTCCAAGTCCAAGCGAATGTTTAAGGTATGTTTGTTCTCTTCAAAGCTGGTAGACTTTAAGAAATGCAGCTCCAAGTCAGCCCAATGCTTCCCCTCCTGGACAAAGGGTTTAAACTAAACCAAATACAAGAAGGAAAAAGTGGGAAGCATAGCCAAACTCCTGGATGGGAAGGAGCCAACAGTCATTTCATCAATGAATCCAGTGGCCAAAAGAGAACTGTTGAAATACCTATAAGAGAAAACATTGAAAGCAGCCAGGGATCCATTTAAAAAGAATGTGGAAAGATATGCATGATATATTATTTGCTGAGGAAAATCTTGTTACCAAACAGCATATAGAGCCTGACCCTATTATTGTAAGGACAATATCCATACATTTATCTGTGTCTGTAAATTACACTGAAATATCAAAAGGTCAAAATACATGCTAACACCTTAATACTGTTGTTAAATGACATCAAGTCGATTCCGACTCATAGCGGCCCTGAATAGGCTTTCCAAAGAGCAGCTGGTGGGTTTGAACTGCTGACCTTGTGGTTTACAGTCTAGTGCTGATCCTACAGCACCACACCAGGTCAGCATCTTAACATTAGTAGCAGCTATATCTTCATCTTCATTGTTTCTTGTAAGGAACACAGATAACTTCCATAATCAACAAACCCAATGGTTACAAAAGAAGCAAAACGAAAAGAATCTTACAGAACTCTCTTTTTGTGTTACAAGCAGTATTTACAGCTGGTATCCTGTTCTAAGCTGAACTAAGGATGCTGACCGGAGAGGAAAGGATGGTAAGAATCAGGAGTCCTGGTGTGGCGCCGTAGGATAAGTACTTAACCTCAAGGCTGGTTTAAACTGCAAAGTTGGCAGTTCAAATTCACCAACCGCTCCTTAGAAACCCTATACAGGTTCGCTGTGAGTCGGAACCGAATCAACAGCACTCAACAACAACAGTAACAATAAAGCAATAATAATAATAATCAAACCTCTAGGAAGCCCTTTCCCAGAGCATCCCAGCCTGCCCCTCACAGCAACCTTGTGACAGTGGTAGGTAGGAAGGTTTCCAGTCCACCGATGAGGTACCAGATGATAAGAGTAAGGGAGGTGTCAAGTAAAGAACTGCAGCAAGCAGGAAATGGCAGAGCCAGCACTCAGGGCCACACCTGCCAAACCCCTATAGAATCCTCACCTGACATGAAGGAGACCTGGGTTCGATTCCTGGCCAATGCACCTCATGTGCACCTGTCACTGGAAGTCTGTGAATTGCTATCATGCTGAACAAGTTTCAGAGGATTTCCAGACGGTCTAGGAAGACAGGCTTGGTGATCTGCGTCTCTAACGTTGACAGCTAAGAAAACCCTCTGGAGCCCTTCTGTTCTGTCACCATGAGGTCACCGTGAGACAAAATCAACTCAACAGCAAGGAGTTTGTTCTGGGGTTGAGGGGGTGCAGAGAGTTTTCTTGGGTCACTCCTCCCTAGTGAGTCATCAGAGTGGCTCCTCAAGTCTCCTTCTGGGGTGATCACTGCCCTTTAACCAAACTGTTAGGCCATCTTCAGTGAGTTAACAGTATTAAAGTCATCTTGGGAATTTGCTAACAAAGGTGTGGGAGGCAAGCATGCCCCACCAGTTTTAAAAACACACAAATGTTGTGCCACAGCCATCCCTCTACCGGGGACCTGTTCTGTAGGTGCCCTTCTCCACGGGCAGAGGCACACCTATGAGGCTGTTTATAGAAGCTCTCGCTCTTTGTTGTGGCCAAGACTGGAAGTGGTCAAGGAGGACTGGCTACGTGGATTGTGGTGCTGCCGGACAATGAAACTGCAGCCAGCCATAAAAGGAAAAGAGAGAGAGAAAGCAGCAGGCAGCAGACTGCAGGAGTCCAGAGCGTGGACTTGAGCCACATCTCCTGGGCTCCAAGGCAGCCCCACCAGTGACGCAAGGTCTGGGAGCCTCTGGTGTGGGCTCTGTCAGACTGCCCATCCTCACAGGATTGATGTGGAGATTCAGAGAGTCTGTATTAGGAAAGCGCTCACGGCAGTGTGCGCCCAGTTACAGGGTATTTTCTGTAAGTTCTAGCTGATGTCAGGTTCTTAGATGTCTATGAGAAAATGGCCACAAAAGTGTCCAATGGGTGTGTAGTAAAGCATGTCTGTGAAAAATAAAAGAGGGAGAAGGGAGAGAAACATGTTCACATACACAAGGAAAATGTCTAGGACACTACGGAAAACAGGGATAAGAAAGTGACTTTCCACTGCATACCATTTACACAGTTTGAGTGCTTTTTCTTTTGTACATATATTATTTGATGCTATTGTTAGCTGCCTTCGAGTTGGCCCCGGATTCATGGTGACTCAGTGCACCACAGGACAAAACGCTGCCTCGGCCTACGCCATCCTCAAGACTGGTTACGGATTGGACCATCGACATTCAGTTTTCATTGGACCATGGGGATTCAGTTTTCATTGGCTGATTTTAAGAAGTAGAATGCCAGGCCTTTCTTCGTAGTCTGGAAACTTCACTAAGACCTTTTGTGGCATCACAGCAACAGACAGGTGGCAGATCTACATGAAATGCACTTACAGGGTATTTCACATGGCATGTTAAGAATTCTACCTCTGAGTTACTGACGGTCCCACGTATTAGTAGTTGTTGTTGTTGTTTTGTGTTGTTTCGTTTGTTCTTCCTCATGATGCTCTTGTACGTTTTTTCCGAGTGGTTGCTGGTGTTGTTGGGTCGTTCGTTCTGTTGTTCCTGCTGTTGTTGTTGTTTGGTTCTTCTCCTAGCGGCGCCTCATGAGTCCTTCTTATTAGTTGTTGTTGTTGTTAAGTGCCGAGTTGGTTCCCTATCATAGTGACCCTGTATAGGGTTCCCAAGCAGCTGGTGAGTTTGAACAGCTGACCTTGTGGTTCAAACTAACCTTGTGGCCCAGTGCATTATCCTACAGCGCCACGCAGATAGCAGCATAATACTAAATATTGAAACATGAGGAGAGCACCAGAATAGTGTCAGGTATAATGCCGGAGGATGAGGCCCTCAGGTTGGAAGGCACTCAAAATACGACTGGGGAAGAGCTGTCTCCTCAAAGTAAAGCTGACTGTGATGGCGAGAATGGAGTAAAGCTTTCGGGACCTTCATTTGCAGATGGGGCACAATGAGGAGAAACCTCTGTAAACATCCACTCATAATCAGAACACGGAATGTACAAAGTATGAATCTAGGAAAATTGGAAGTTGTTAAAAATGAAATGAAACTCATAATTATAGATATCCTAGGCATTAGTGAGCTGAAATGGACTGGTAAAAGCCATTCTGAGTCTGACAAACACATGATTTACTATGCTGGTAATGACAAATCCAAATGGATGGTGTCATGTTCATCATCAAAAGAACATTTCAAAATCTGTCTTCAGCTATAATACAGTCTGTGATAAAATAATACCCATTTGCCTACAAAGAAGACCAGCTAATACCACTATTTTTCAAATTTATGCACCAACTGATAAAGCCAGTGATGATGAAATTGAAGAATTCTACCAACTTCTTTAGTCTGAAATTGATCAAACATGCAATCAAGATCTATTGATAATTAATGGTCGTTGGAATGTAAAGGTTGGAAACTAAGAAGAAGAATCAGTAATTAGAAAATATGGCTTTGGTGATAAAAACGATGCTAGAGATCACATGCTAGAACTTCGCAAGACCAATGACTTCTTCATTGCAAATACCATTTTTAAGCAACAAAAAAGATTGATTATACATGCAGACTTCACCAGATGGAATACACACAAATCAAATTGACTACATCGGTAGAAAGAGACAGTGAAAAAGCTCCATATCATCAGCCAAGAAGACAAGGCAGACTGTGGAACAGATCAATTGCTCATATGCAAGTTCAGGCTAATAATGGTGGAGAAAATTAAAACAAGTCCACAAGAGAGCCAAAGTCTGACCTTGAACATATCCTGCCGGAATCTTGAGATCAGCTCAAGTACAGATTTGATACACTGGACACTAATGATTGAAAACCAGAAGAGTTGTGGGATGACATCAAGGACATCCTACAGGAAGAATGTAAAAGGTAATTAAGAAGACAAGAAAGAAAGAAAAGACCAAAATGGATGTCAGAAGACACTCTGAAACTTACTCTCCAGCACAGAGATGGTAAAGTAAATGGAAGCAATGAGGAGGTAAAAGAGATGAACAGAGAGTTTCAAAGGGAAGCTCAAGAAGACAAGACATCAGACATTATAATGAAATGTGCAGAGATCTGGAGTTAGAAAACCAAAAGGGAAGAATATGCTTAGCATTTCTCAAGCTGAAAGAACTGAAGACAAAATTCAAGCCTCAACTGAAAGATTCTTCATGCAAAATATTGAATGATGTAGAAAGCATCAAAGGAAGATGGAATGTATACACAAAGTCAATGTACCCAAAAGAAACGATCGATATTCAACCATTACAAGAGGTAGCATATGATCGAGAGCCAACGGTACTGAAGGAAGAACTCCAAGATGTATTGAAGGCATTGGCTAAGAACAAGGCCTGGGAATTGATGAAATACAAATTGAAATATTTCAACAAACTGATACAGCACTGGAGGGAGATACTCACTCACCTATGCCAAGAAATTTGGAAGACAATTACCTGACCAACTGATTGGAAGAGATCTATATTTGGGCCCATTCCAAACGCGGAAATAATCAGACAATATCACTACTATCATATGGAAGGAAAATTTTGCTAAAGAGAACTCAAAAATGGCTGCAACAGCACACTGACTAGAGGTTCAAGTTGGATTCAGATGAGGAGATGGAAAGACGGGTATAACTGCTGACGTCAGATGGATCTTGGCTGAAAGCAGAGAATACCAGAAAGATGTTTACCTGTGCTTCATTGAATATGCAAAGGCTCTCCACTGTGTGAATCATGACAAGCTATGGACAACATTGTGGAGAATGAGTATTCTGGAACACTTAATTGTACTCAAGAGGAACCTATATATAGACTAAGAGGCAATCGTTAGAACAAGAACAAGACGACACCGAATGGTTTAAAATATGGAAAAGTGTGCGCCAGGATTGTATTCTTTCACCATACTTATTCAATATGTATGTTGAGCAAATAATCTCAGTTGTTGTTGTTAGGTGCCATCGAGTCAATACCGACTCATATAGCAACCTTATGCACAGCAGAACGACGCAGTGCCCGATCCTGGGCCAACCTCACTACTGTTGCCACGTTTGAGCCCATTGATGCTGCCACTTGGCCAATCCATCTCGCTGGGGGTCTTCCTCTTTTTCTCTGACCTTACCAAACATGATATCCTTCTCCAGGGACTGGTCCCTCCTGACAATATGTCTGAAGCATGAGAGACGAAGTTTGCCATCCTGGCCTCCAAGGAGCACTCTGGCTGCACTTCTTCCAACACAGATCTATTGGTTCTTTTGGCAGTCTGTGGCACTTTCACTATTATAATTATCTAACATTTAGATTACTCTTGAAATTATCTGAGAAGCTGGGTTAAATGCAGATGATATAAGCTTGCATGCTAGAAGCAAATAGGACTTAAAATACTTACTGATGAAGATACAAGACCATAGCCTTCAGTACGAATTGCACCTCAGTGTAAAGAAAACAAAACCCCTCACCACTGGACCAATAAATAATATATGAAGAAAAGATTAGACGTTGTGGAAGACTTCATTTTGCTTAGATCCACCATCAACACTCATGGAAGCAGCAGTCAAGAAATCAAACAACATATTGCACTAGACAAATCTGCTGCACAAGACCTCTTTAAAGTGTTGAAGAGCAAAAATGTCAGTTTAAGGACTAAAGTGCACCTGACCCAAGCAAGCCATGGTATTTTCAATCGTCTCATATGCATGTGAAAGTTGGACAATGAATAAGGAAGACCACAGAAGAATTGATTCATTTGAGCTATGGTGTTGGAGAAGAATTTTAAAGGTACCATGGACTGCCAAGTCTGTGTTGGAAGAAATAATAGTCAGAATACTCCTTAGAAACCAAGATGGCCAGACTTCATCTCTCATACTTTGGACATATTATCAGGAGGGATCAGTCCCTGGATGACATCATGCCTGGTAAAGTGGAGGGTCAGAAAAACAGAGGGAGACCCCCAATGAGATGGACTGGCAGAGTGGCAGCAGCAATGGGGCCTTAAGCATAGTAGCCAGTGTGGGGACTGGGCGGTGTTTCGTTCTGTTGGAATAGGGTGGCTATGGGCCAGAAATGACTTGAGGACACGTAACAACAACAATTTCAAAGATGCTAACTCAGCTGCTGAATGGGTTCATATCATTACATAGGCGGCCTGCGTGTTTCATAAAAAAGGAAAAGAGAATCCTGCGCACAGCACAGAAAGGGTGGTCCTGACTGTGGTGGTGGTTGTCAGGAGCAGTCAAGTCAGAGTGACATTACGTACAACAGAACAAAACACTCCAAGTCCTGTGCCATCTTCCTAATTGTTGCTATTTTGAGTCCATTGTTCCAGTCAATGTGTCATTCCAGCTCGTTGAGAGTCTTCCTCTTTTTCACTGACCCTCTACTTGACCAAGTATAATGTCTTCCTCCAGGGACTGGTCCTTCCAGATAAGATGTACAAAGCACATGAGATACAGTTTCACCACCTCACTTTTAAAGAGCATTCTGGCTATACTTCCTCCAAGACAGATTTGTTTGTTCTTTTTGCAGTCCTGGGCAATTTCAAAATTCCTCACTAACATTATAATTCAAATGCATCAATTCTTCTCTGGTCGTTCTTACTCACTTTCCAGCTTTCACATGCATATGAGATGACTGAAAGATACCATGGCTTGAGTCAGGTGCACTTGAATCCTCAAAGTGCCATCTTTGCTTGTTAACACTTTAAGAAATAAGAAAGTCTTTATTTTTTTTAAGAAGCTTTTATTGTGAATTGAGTGAGTGAAGGTTACAGGGCAGCTCATCAGTTTTACATTCAGCAAATCATTGCAACGATTACAATCCCCTTCATGCACCATCAGCTAACAGTATTTACCGCTACCTTTTTTTTGTTTTTGATGTACACATACCACATTGGAAATATATATTCATTTAAATGTCCAAAGGCCACAAAAACGAATATATATTTTCAAAGCACTAAGGCGTTCTTTTGCAGCAGATTTGCCCAATGCAATATATCCTGCTTTTTTCATGGGCATTGATTAAGGATCTCAGTAAAATGAAATCCTTGACAATTTTAATCTTTTCTCCACTTATGATGTTGCTTATTGGTCCATTTGTGAGGATTTTTGATTTCTTGTTGAGGGGTAATCCAAACTGAAGCCTATATAGATTTTTATCATCATCAATAAGTGCTTCAAGTTCTCTTTGCCTTGAGCAAGGAAGGATGTGGCATTTGTGTATCCCAGGTTGTTAATGAACTTTCCTCCAATTCTGATGACATGTTCTTCTTCATACAGTCAAGCTTCTCTGATTATTTGCTCAGCATACAGATCAAACAGAAACTAGTAATAAAAGAGACTGTAATAAATTTTAAAAAGAAAAAAAGGATACAAGCATACAGATCTTCAAAGAAGAAACTGCCTAAATAAAGCCATGTATTTCTGTGATAGAATGTAATTTAATCCACTAAAAAGAAGCGCTGTATATGTGCTGAAGTGAAATGAATTCCCAAGATAGTTCAAGACCAGAATAACTCATTTAAAAAAATATATAACTCCCCTTTAAATTTTCATGGGATCCAGACTTCCTGGAGCCATTGAGGCCCAATGACCTCCTGAAATTATTACAATGAGGAAATCTTTAAACCCTGAACGGAAACTGAAGTCATCACTGAACCAAATAGTTGTTAGAAAAAGGTCATCAGGAAAGGTGGCACAACTTGAAGAAATGTCATGGAATTGTGACACTAAAGTTGTTGGAAGGGTTAAGTTTTGTATATTTTCATACATACAACTTTAAATTGAAAATAACTATTTCCTCTTTATTAAATATGAAATATATTAATCTACTCATACTCATTCTATAAAATAAAAGAATGACAGAGAGAAACACTTTTGCTACTGATCCCTTCAAAATACAACCCTATTGGCATGTTGATGTATTTCTGCAGGGCAGTTAATGATTTATTAAGGCCCTAGTAGCCAGGTTGCTCCATTCTGTGGTGTGTTATGATTATGGACCTGAAGTGAGTTGTTGATGAGGCAGGATTCAGGTCCAACTAAAGAGTTAAGGATGAAGGTGGCACTAAGGAGTCCTGGAGTGGCGTTGTAGGATAAACACTGGACCACAAGATTGGTTTGAACTGCAAGATCGCCGGTTCAAGCCCATCAGATGCTCCTCGGAAACCCTACACAGGATCGGCATGAGTCGGAACTAACTCGAGGGCACTTACAACAACAACAACAACAACAACAACGGCGCCCCCACCTTATCAGAGGTGTGATTCAAGTCACCATCCTTGAGGGCTTGGTCTGACTCAAATTTATAAGACTGCTTTGGACAAGCTTGCTCTCTTGCCCCGGATCTTGCTTCTGGAAAAGTCGGACAGTTGGGATATCTTAAACCTCCACCTCCTAGGAACCAGCCTTGTGCCGATCTTTGTAAAAGAGATGCTTCATGCACTTTCCTCCAGGCTTTGTTACCTGGGTGTGTGTTTTATTTTGCTGTCATTGTACTCTAGATTTTTTTTTTTATATAACTCCTGAGCATAAGCATTCTTCCATGTTCTGATAAACATTCTTTGGTTGGCTGTCTAATGTTTTATTGAAAGGAGGCCCTGAGTGATCCTGCCACCCCACCCCCAGGGGACCTGGATGAAGTGTCCAGCTAGGCAAAGCTGACATAAGCCAAAATCTTGACAGTGACAAAGCCTGATCTTTCACAATACACCTGGTGCCTGCCAAGGAAGTGCCCCCTTGGGGAAAGGCAGATCACCATTTTGGCTAAACATCCCAGGTTGCTATGGCCACGGTCAAAAAAAAACCAAACATGTTAGGTTTGCTGAGTGCCAGGGAGAGAGAGGTTTGGCAAACTTCCCTGAGCTGCTGAAGTTGTCATTAGCAACAGTGCCTCACCATCTTATCCATAAACGGCTAAGCGTTTTACCAAGTGCCAACTTCATTATGAACCAACAATGGGAAACCAAACCAAACTCTTGGCCACTGAATCATTTCTGACACAATGCAACCCTAATTGTTGTTGTTGTTGTTAGGTGCCATC
>NW_006408696.1:1793232-1795068 GCF_000296735.1 Chrysochloris asiatica | reverse complement strand
CTTTCTTCATGTCTAACGTTCTTGATGTCATCACTGACCTCTTCTGACTTTGGGTCATTAGTGTTCATTGTGTCAAATCTATTCTTGAGATAGTCTCTAAATTCAAACAGGATGTAGTCAAGGTCATATTTTGACTCTCATGGATTATCCTTCATTGTATTCAGTTTTAGTTTGAACTTGCATGTGGGCAATTGGAAGTCTGTTCTACAGTTGGTCCCTTTATCGTAACATATCATACTGAGCTTCTCTATCATCGCTTTCTACCAATAGAGTTAATTTGAGTCCTGTGTAATCCATCTAGTGAGGTCACATGAGGTTCCATGTTCTGACTATGAGTGGATGTTTACAGCTGTTTCTCCTCATTGGGCCCCATCTGCAAATGAAGGTCCTGAAAGCTTTACTCTGTTCTCGCCATCATGGTCAGCTCTACTTTGAGGAGTGCAGTTGAGTTGCTTCCAACTCATCGTGATCCTGTGTAAGGTTTCAGAGAAGCAGCTGATGGGTTTGAACTACCAACCTCATGGTTCGCAGTCCCATGCTGGTCCTATCGCACCACACCAGGAGTCCTTTTAAACCTAGTGGGAAGGTGAAACTAACCAATCCCGGCACTAGAGTCCTATCAGCATGGTCCCACCCATCATTTGGTGGGAGTCAAGAAGCCCTCAGATAGGGAGGTCATCTGAACTAAATTTATGTTACCACAGTATCTGTGTGCTTTCAAGTCAAATCATATAGAAACATGATTTTCATTTTAATGTAGATACAGCATTCTGTTGGGATCACAGTCTATAATTTAAGTAGGCCTTTTTTTTTGAACAGTTAAGCTACTTCCATTCTTTCTTTATTACAAACGTTATTGCAAAGTACATCTTCTAGTACATAAACGGGAGCACTTGAGGAAGTATTTCTATTCCCAACTGGGGACTGCACCTGCATATCCACTGCCCCCACAGCACTGTGAAAATATACGGAGGAACAATTTGGCAGTGTCATATGAATGAGAGACAATATGGCATTTGGGGAGAGGGACCAAGCATGCTGAATAGCCTACAATGTAAGGGACAGTCTCACCCAATTAAGAGGTGTCCCTCCCAAATTTCCAGCCTCATTCCTCACTGGGATGATCCTAGGAAAGGGAAGTACTGCCTGAGGGTATACATATTTTACATTTAAATGACTTTTGTCAAATGACTCACAGGGATTTACAAGCAGGCATTTACACAGGATGCATCTGGCCTTTAGTGACATATCACCCAACATTCAACCATCCTATCACAAATTCCAACTGTAGCTCCTACTGTGTGCCCAGCACAGTTGTAGGTACAGCGAAGGCAGTAAAGGGTAGCACACAGGGTCTCTGCCCTGGAGACAAACCTTTGGGGCTGGAGAACTTGGTCTGTGCCTCTTTGAAGGCCTCCCCATACTCTTCCTCATAACCAACTGCTAATGTGAGAGACTCCATCCTGGACCAGAAGCTTTGGCGGTCAGGGACGTGTCCAGCCCACGTTCCCTGAACTCAGTCCTTGCCAAAGGGCCCCAGCGGGGCTCCCCATTCCTCTGAATAAACACTGAAGGGTCTGCTCATCTAAGAGCCACCAGGATCCTGCCTCTCTGAAACCCCAGGCTCTGGCTGGAGCCAACTCAACCAGAGACAGATTCCTGACCCCAGCTGGGCCAATTAGATTTTCTTACCCTAGAACTAAGATATTGTTGTTAAGTGCTGTCAAGTCAGTTCCGACTCGTAGCAACCCTATAGAGGGTTTCTGAGGAGTGACTGGTGAGCTTGAACCACTGACCTTGCGGTTCAAGCTGCTTTTGTAGTCCAGCGCATTAACC
>NW_006408696.1:1763546-1792352 GCF_000296735.1 Chrysochloris asiatica | reverse complement strand
CCTTGGAAGCCCTGTACAGGATGGCTATGAGTTGGAACCATGTGGGAGAGCCGGGTTTGACTCCTACTTGATGCGATTCATGTACAACCACCGCCCACCCATCCGTGGAGCTTTGGGACTAAGATGAACTACGAAGAAAGGTCTGGAAATATGCTTCTGAAAATTAGCCAATGAAAACCCTGTGGATCTCAACCAATCATGGGAATGACACAGGATCAGGCAACATTTCATTCAGTTGTGCATGGGGTAGCCATGAGTCAGGCCAACTGTCGGCAGCTCAACAACCACACCACCACAAACAGAAATGGAGAAAGTAGAGCGAGGGCAGACCTGGGGCCTTCGGGTTCTCACATCTGTCCTTTGAGAGATCAGTTTTTGCCCTTGGGTTGTTACAATAATAAAGTTCGTTTTTTCCCTAGGCTGGCTTCTGTTTAATGAACGCTGCTTCCCACCTCCCTTCCCCCACTGGCACCCAGATTGCCTCACACCACAGGGAGCAACTTTACCATGAACCTTCATGACCTAAAAACCTCAGCGAAGTACCATGGGGTGATTCCTGGGACAGCCTGCCCCATAGCGACGTTAAGCTCGGACCCTGGTTCAGGAAAGGAAAAACTACTCCTGTGTGTAAGAACCAAAATTACTCATTTGTTAAATACTGATGAATTCTGAAGTTACAGGACAATGTTTTTACTTTTAAATCCCAGAGTGGTAGCAGGCATTTTGCTTACAATCAATAACAGATGATTATTGTTTGTGAGGAATCAATTAAATAGCATAATGGTATGGAATTAAAAATATTTTCCCCATCAGTTACTATACAAAAGTCCAATGACATCACCTTTGCTCCTCTTTTTTAAATTAATTTTGCCATGGTGTTACAGATTGAACTGTGCCCCCCAAGAATGGAATCTTGTTTGGAAATCGGGTGTTTAAAGATGTTATCAGTAAACATGGGGTCATATTGAAATAGAGAGGGTCCTAATCCATCTGGGTGGTTGCTGCTCAATTTCTAAGTGCCATGAAGTCAGTTCCCACTCGTAGTGACACCGAATAGGGTTTCCGAAGAACGCCTGGTGAGTTTGAACCGCCAAACTTGCATTTCAAACCGAACTTGTGGTCCAGTCCAGTGCTGAGCCTACAACACATCTGGATGGAGTCATCATGAAAGAGGAGAAGACACGAGGAGAGGCAGACAGAGGAAAGACAGCCCTGTGAAGACAGAGGCAGAGTTGCATCTGTGTTGCAGCGCTAAGCCAAGGCCTGCCTGAGGCTACCAGAAACCAGGAGCAGTGCAAAGGGACCTTCCACTAAAGCCTTCAAAGAGAAGATGGCCCTGTTGGTGCCTTGATTTAGACTTCTAGTCTCCGGAACTCTGAGATTATACATCTCTTTAAAAGCCACCCACTTTGTGGTACTTTGTTATAGCATCTCCTATGAAAGGAAATACGCTTTTCCTTGATGGATAGCTAACTCTAAACGGGCTTTCTTGAGCATGACCAATGCAAAGAGCTACATTTTACAGCATGTCCCTGTGCCCAGATACACACGAATGCAGGTATAATAGCAAAATATTTAACAGTGGGATATCATGAGATGTCAGCAACCGAATAGATCACCACGTTTATATATGCGTGTAATATCATCAGTACATGTTTCAAGAAGTAAAAATACTTGCAGCATTTACCTAAGAACAAAATCCAGAAGGATGAGGAAAGTAGGAGGAATGGAAACCAGAAGGACATGGAATATGTAGAGTGTGTGAAGTGACATTGAAGTAACATGTTACTTCATGTTCAACGACACGCAGTGTTAAGATTAGTTGAATACAAATCTAATGATCTGCTCTAGAAAGCCTCACTTACTTTACAATGAAGAGTCAAAATTAAGTAAACACTTCACTATTTACAGACAGATGTTCTTTAGCTAGAAGTATGGAGAGATTTCAACTTGTTTACTCTAGGTATTACATTAGGAAGAAGACACTGGCTAGAGACACTGTATTTGGTACAGTGTGGGTGAGTGAAGAGAGGGAAACTCTCAATGTGATGAACTGACACAATTATTAACACAACAGTTGCAACACTGGACTCAACCCTTCAACGAGCATGGAGACAGCGCAGGACAGGACGGCATTCCATTCTCAGACACAGGAGGTGGCCACGTGTCAGCCAACTAACAAATACAATCTGAATGCTCGCCAACGCTTACTATTCCGTTCTGTTTCATTTTGTTAGACTGCTGTGATGCTGGTGAGAAGCAACTGGTATATTCCATGTGTATACGAATGTGTGTGCACCAGGGTAAGTCAAAAAGTACAAGAGGAAGCTTGACAGAGGAAAGATGAAGGTAGCAGGAGACAAAGGCAGGCGTGTAAAAGTTCAAGTGAACAGAGGTAAACACTGTTAACTGATGGTACGTGGAAGGGATTGCAATCATTGTAATGAAGCAAAGTATATGCTTTATTGAATGCAAAACGGATGATCTGCTCTGTAAACCTTCACTCAAGTCACAATACAAAATTTTTTTTAAAAAAAGTATTGCTACAAGATCTTCGAAACCATTATGAAACAAAGCCTTTAACCCTTCCTTGAACACTTCTGCACCCTTTGATTTACACCATGTCAAAACGGCAGTTTGGGTATCTGCGAGAGATTCAAACTGTGTTCCTTTTCAATGTTCTTTAAGTTTAGAGAACAAAAAGAAGCCTGAAGGGGCCTGATCAGGGCTATAGGGTGGGTGGGGTCAGGGTTCCTGAGGAAACAGGCCCAGGACAGCCCTTGTTACACCCGCAGGACACCCTTGCTACTCTTGCAGATTCCTCCAGACGCCACTGTTTAGACTGAACTTTTTTCTGAAGGCACACTAATGAGACTGGTGTTGTTGTTAAGTGCCATCAAGTGGGTTCCAACTCACAGCAACCGTGTATATATAGGGTTTCCAAGGAGTGGCTGGTGGATTTGAACCGCTGATCTTGCAGTTCAAACCAACCTTGAGGTCCAGTGCATTACACCACAGCACCATGCCAGGACTCTCAGAAACCCTATACAGCGTCGCTATGAGTCGAACAGACTCAGTGACACTTAACAAAGTAATAAAAGGACTTCTGAGGTGATACGGTAGGATAAGCGCAAGATGGCTGAGTTGGAACCAATTCATTTTTTTCACTAAGAACAAAGTAAAAAAACAACAACACTGTTTTAAACCAACAAAACTCTCCCATCTTAACAAGTACACATTTCAGATCCAGAATTTAAGGCCCCGGCAAGAGTGTGGAAACAAGAAACAGTCCCAACTTAGCAGCCAGCAAAAGGAAATGTCCATCCCTTCTGGCAGGCAAGGAAAGGAGGGTGGGGTGTTAGGCTGGCCACTTACCTTAAAGTGGAAGGAACTCGCTGGAGACCCACTGGACTCAAACGGCTGACTTTTTGTTAGGTTGCGGTGGTAGTTATTAACCTTGAAATTGGCATTCTGGTTAGATCTGGGGTCATCAGTGATGGGACAGATGAAGTAACCTTCCTCATCATCGCTGTCTGCATCAGAATTACCATCGTGGCCAGCCCCGGAGGCCTGGCTGCCACCAACACCTTCCAAGCGGAAGATGAGGTCTTCATCTGCCATGGTGCTGGATTGCTTGGTTTACCCACGAGGTTAGCGGCACAGCCAGAGTTACTGGGCAAATGCAGTCTGGAGGGTTCTGCAAGGGAAAGAAAGGCACGAGTGGGTGACGAAGCCAAAGGAGCCTGCTGGGCACCTCACCCTGTGTGCTGCTGGCAACAGCCAAGCACCCACACCTCAGAGTAAAGCCTAGAGCTGTCTTTCAAGGAGACAGCTGGCAGTATCGTGGAACATTTTAGGTGGAGAAACTTGTCAGCCCAGTCATTCTACTTCTAAGAACTCAGCATTGGAAAGTGGGAGCAGGGTTGGCAAAGTAAATACTGCTTAAGCAATATGAGTGATCTTTTAAGAAGACAAATTAGAGCAAGTCACTCTCCAATAGTGTCCCTGAACAATAGGGACAAAATCTGAACACCATATTAAGATCCGTGCCTTCCGTAATCTGGTCCCTGCCTAGCTGCCCTGCGGCATGGCTGCTCTCCAGGTACGGCCAGCTCATTCTTACCCCAGAGCCTGTTCCCTTTGGCTGGAACCACCTTGCCAATCTTCCTACAGTGGATTCTTTCTCATCATTTGGATGATAGCTCAAAAGTCATTTTTTCTAGAGGTCATTTCTAAGCCCCCAAACAACATCCTCTCTTTCATTGTCTTCATAGTGTGTGCCCCAGCTGAAATCACCTCATTTGCTTTTTTATTGTCTATCTCCTTAGTGTCTCAAAGAGAACCTGATTACATTATGTGCGCTCAGTATACCTGCCTAGAATGAGTGACCATACCGATGTTCTTTGTTGACGTTGTTACGTGCCGCCAACCTGATTCTGAGCCAGGGTGTAGGGTTTCTGAGGAGTGGCTGGTGGGTTTGAACCGCCAACCTTGCTTTCAGAGTCCAGTGCCTCTCTTATAGGGCCACACCAGGACTCCAGCAATAACACTGTAAGTAACAGCAAAAAACAAATGCCATCCGCACAAGATGACTATCAAGGAGGTTTGTTACATAAACTACAATGTTTCTATACTATGAAATATTTTGTGATTGGTAGTGTGTCTCGAGCAGCTATCTGACATACACTTCCCTAAAGGAGTCCTGGTGAGGCACTGTAAGATAAGGCACTGGACTACAAGGCTGGTTTGAACCACAAGGTCAGTGGTTCAAACTCACCAGCCACTCCTTGGTAACCCTATACAAGGTCGCTATGTCGGAACCGACTTGACAGCACTTAACAATGATGTCAAAGTAAAACAATTAACCAAACTCTCCAATTTTAACAAGTGGCATTTAACAACATACTCACATCCAGAATGTAGAATATCGGCAAGAGTTTGGAAACACAGGGACAGATTCTAGCTGTCCATGGATACCTTTCAAAGACAGTCAAAGAAGACTTCAGCAAGATTGTTGTTGTTGTTGTGTGCCGTCAAGTCGGTTCCGACTCATGGCGATCCTGTACAGGGTTTCCGAGGCTGTAAACCTTTACGGGAGCAGAAAGCCTCATCTTTCTCCCGTGGAGCAGCTGGTAGTTTCGGACTGCTGACCTTAAGGTTCACAGCCCGATTCATAACCACTACGCTACCAGAGCTCCTTTCAGCAAGATTACAGTAAACAACTTTGACAAGATGGCAGGCTAGGCAGTCACTACACAGACCCTCTACAACAAAGATGTTGTTAAGTGCCGTTGAGTCAGTTCTGAGTCATGGCGACTGTGTATAGGGTCTCCAAGGAGTGACCGGTGAGCCTGAACCGCTGAACTTGTAGTTCAAACCAACCTTGCAGTCCAGCCCATTAATCCACAGCGCCACACCAGGACTCCACGACAAAAATGTTGTTGTTGTTAAATGCTGTTGAGTCAATTCTGACCCATAGCGATCCTGAATAGGGTTTCCAAGGAGCAGCTGCTCAGACCCTGGCAGTTGAAAGGCCTTTGCAGACTGACCCATTAGCACACAGCAGGACTCCCACAACACAGATAACCAGAGACAAAATACAGCAAACACAGAGGAAGTCTCTCCTCTCTGGTCCAGCAACTGTTTGTTTTTAAAAATACAACAATCCCACAATGTCTCCGAAACAATAGGCAATTTTAGCTCACACACAAAAACAAGAGAGAATGGCTCATATAACCAAGATGCAGAGTCAGATAACGTTTCTATAGAAGAAAAAGTAATGGAATTAATGAAGGAGAATGCAAAAGAATGATAATTAAGTACTTTTCAAGGGACTGACAGAGCAAAGAAAGCAAGGAAAACAAAATAAAAACTTTAGGAAAACACTATAAGAGCAAACAGACAAAAATAAATGCAAATTTTGAAGCAATACAAAACCTGCCATTAGAATTCCAGATAATAAATTAACACTAAGATCTCAGAAAATAATAGACTGAAAAGGCAAAGGAATAGATGCAAAGCAATGGAATCCCAAATTAGTGAGCTTGAAGATAAATCTCTCAATACTAGTATGCTAGAAGAACAGTAAGAAAAGAATGAAAAAGTCTTGACAAAAGCTTAGGAGTTATGTGGGACACCCTAAAGAGGAAGAACTTATGGGTGACAGGAATTCCAGAACAGGAATAGAAAAGCACAGACACAATTATCAAAGAGTTGTTGGAAGAAAAACTTCCCTAACATCATGAAAGACGAGAAGATAAGTATATATAAGAAGCTGAACAAATTCTAAACAGGATAGATCCCAAAAGAAAATCACCAATGCAGATCATAATCAAATTTTACAAAACTAAAGACAAGGAAAGAATCCCGATAGCAGCATGGGAAAAACTATTGGTTATCTACAACGGAGAACCATTAAGACTAAGCTCTGGTTTCTTAGCAGAAACCATGCTGGCAAGAAGCAATCGAATGACATATACAAAATTTTGAAAGAAAAAAATTGCCAACCAAGAATCATATAACCAGCAAAGCTGTCCCTCAAATATGGCAGTGAAATTAGGGCATTTCCTGATAAACAGAAATTAAAGGAATTTGTAATGACCAGACTAATTTTACAAAAAATGCTAAAGGATATTCTTTGGATTGAGAACCAACGACAGCAGACAATTTGAGATAACCACACATGACAAAACCACCCAGAACTCAATCCAGATATGAAAGTATTTAAAGTAAAACAAACCTGCAAGACTGAAAATAGGGAACCAGAGATATCAATTTACAATAAAGTCAGGTACAAAGCAAAAAGAGGGACTAGTGTAGATATAGAACTTCCAAATGGTGAGCAAGTCAAGTAGATTTTAATATAAAACAGTTTTAAAAAGGGGAAAAAATTACAAGGTAACCTTATTAACACACCCTCACATTGAAATAAAAAAAGAGGTGTACCATTAACATTTAGTAAATATTAGCACAAAAGAAATGAAAATGGAGAGAAAACCCACAAACAAAATGAGCACAGCGCAGAATATTATGTGGATCAAAGAAACCAGCAGTACCATGAAAAAACACACAGCAAAATGACAGTAATCAGTTTGTACCTATTAATAATTACACTGAATGCAAATGGACTAAATGCACCAGTCAAGAGACAGACAGTAACAGAATAGCTAAGAAAATAGGATTCTTCACTATGCTGTCTATAAGAGTCACACTGTAAACACAAAGAAATAGAGGGAAAATTAAAGAATGGAAAACATAAATCAAGCTAATGGCAATCACAAACAAGCAGGAACGGCAATTTTAATCTGATAAAATAAACTTTGAGGTAAAAACCAGCAGAGACAAAGCAGGCCACTATAACATGATTAAGGGGTCATTTGAAACAACATGTTCCCAATGAAAGAGACTCAAAACACAAAAATCAAACTCTACACCAGTTGCTCCTTGAAAATCCTATACAAGGTCACTATGAGTAGGAAGCAACTCAAGGGCACTTAGCAACAGCAATTAGAACTGAAGAAAGAAATACACAACTCTACAATAATAGTTATTGTTGTTGCTGTCATTAAGTGCCATCAGGATGGTTCCGACTTAGAGCCACCACATACAGGGTTTCCAAGGAGTGGATGATGGGTTTGAACAGTTGACCCTGTGGTTAGCAGTCCAATGATTATCCTTCAGTGCTACACCAAGACTCCATATAATAATTGTTTTTGTTAAATACCATCAAGTCGGCTCCAACTCATAACAACCCTGTACTGGGTTTCTGAGGAGTGGCTGGTGAGCTTAAACAACTGATAGTTTTTGGTTTCAACTGACCTAGAAGTCTAGTGCATTAACCCGCGGCACCACACCAGAACTCCATACAATAATAGTAGGAGATCTTTGTACACCACTTTTGATGAAGGACAGAACGACAAGGAAAAAACTTAAGAAGAACTAAACAACACAATCAACCAACTCGACTTCATAAACATATACAAGGCACTCAACCCAACAACAGCACACAACACATTCTTTTCCAGTGCATATGGAACATTCTTCAGAATAGACCATGTTACTTCACAAAGCAAACCTCAATAAATTAAAAAACATCAAAATACCACAAAGTATCTTCTCAGATCACAATGCTGTAAAACTAGAAATCAGTAATAGGTAGATCAAGGGGGAAATCAAAGACATGGAAATTGAATAACACTGTGCTTGAACATTACTAGGTAGTAGAAGAAATAAAAAATGAAATTAAGAAAAATTCCTTGAATCAATTAAGAATGAAAATACAACACACCAAACCCTTTGGGACACAGCAAATGTTTATGCTCAGACACACAATTTATAGCAATGAATGCACACATCCAAAAAGAAGAAAGCAGGCCTGGTGTGATTCCATCGTGCGTGGCTGTTTTCAGTAGCAGTAATCCTGTTATTTCCGTTTTTCTCTACCACCTAAGCGTGAGCACCACCACTGTATGGAAGATTCGAGGGATATGGACATTTGAGTCCCCTGAGGCTCCCAAGCTATCTTTTTGGTTGTGAACTAAAAGTCGACTGAGATGATCACTTTAAGGTGGATGATGAAAATGAGCAGTTATCTTTAAGAACGGTCGGTCAGTGTAGGGACTGGTGCAAAGGAAGAATTTCATATTATTGAAGCAGATAGCCCTGTTAAAGTAACACTGGCAACTTTGAAAATGTCTGTACAGCCAACGGTTTCCCTTGAGGGCTTTGAAATAACGCCACCTGTGGTCTTATGGTTGCAGTGTGGCCCAGGGCCTGTGCATATTAGTGAACAGCACTTAGTAGCTGTGCAGGAAGATGTAGTCAGATGATGAAGAGGAGGAAGAAGTGAAACTCTTAAATATATCAGAAAAGCTATCTGTCCCCCAAGTGATAACCAAGTTCCACAGAAAAAAGTAAAGCTTGCTGCAGATGAAGACGATGATGATGATGACAACAATGATGATGAAGAAGATAATGATGATAATGATTTTAATGATGATGAAACTGAAGAAAAGTTTCCAGTGAAGGAATCTACACTGGATGCTCCAGCCAAAAATACACAAATATCAAACCAGAATAAAAAGACTCAAAACCATCAACACTAAGAACAAAAGGTCAAAAATCCATTAAAAAACAGGAAAAAACTCCTGAAATACCAAAAGGATCTAGCTCTGTAGAAGACATTAAAGCAAATATGCAACTAAGTATAGAAAAATGTGGTTCTCTTCCCTAGGTGGGAACCAAATTAATGGTTTATGTGTTGAATTGTTCCGGATGATGGACCAAGAGGCTTCATGATCTCTGGCAGTGAAGAAAATCTCTTTTAAAAAATAATTTAAACAGTTTGTTAAAATCCTCTGGCTTATTTCATTTCTGTCATAGTTGAATATCTGGCTATCCAATTTTTATAATGCAGAGTGAGAACTTTCCCTACTGTGCCTGATAAATGTTGTCCAGGTTCCTTTGCCAAGAATGTGTTGTCCAAATGCCTGTTTAGTTTTAAAAGATGAGAACTTCACCCTTTGCTTCATTCTAAGTATGTATGGAATGTTATGACAGGACATAGTAATAGCAGTGGTCAGACACATGGAAATGGTGGGGAGACAAAAATATACATGTGAAATAAACTCACTATTTAAAAAAAGAATTCTTTTTAACCCAACATCTTTAACAATTAGAAAACACCTTTACCCAACATTTTCAACAATTAGAAAAAGAGCAGCAAAGTAGGCCTACTGCCACCAGAAAAAAAGAAAGAATAAAACTTAGAGCACAAATAAGCAGAAAACAGGAAATACAATAGAATCAACAAGACAAGAATGGGCTGTTTGAACGGACTAATGAAATTGACAAACCACTGGCAAATCTAACAAAAAGAAAAGGAAAAGATTTAAGTACCATGAATACAAAATTATATGGCTGATGTCACAATAGAACTAACAGAAATTAAAAGGATAATAACAGAATACTATGAAGAATTGTACTCCAACACATTTTAAAATCTAGAAGAAATGGACTAATTCCTAGAAACACACAATCTACCTAATCTATCACAGACTGCGGTAGAAAAATTTAGGCCTATGACAAGAGATGGAGTCCCTGGTCTGGTGCTGTGGATTAATGCGCTGGATTGCGGGCAGTTTGAAATGCAAGGTCGGCGGTTCAAGCTCACCAGCAGGTCATTCAAAACCCTATACAGGGTCTCTGTGGGTTGGAACCGACTTCACGGCACTTAACAATAACAAGAGAAGAAATTGATCAAGTCATCAAAACACTTCCAACTAAATAAAATCCAGGCCCAGATGGCTTTACTGGTTTGTACCAAACAAGCTGCCTATACCAATTCTATTCAAACTGTTCTATAATATGGAAAACTCACAAATTCATCTTATGAAGCATTGTTTATAACCCTGATACCAAAAATCAGGCAAAAACATGACTAAAAAAGAAAATCATCGACTTCCTGAGTGCCGGCCGGCCCCACGGTCATGGACGGTGGCTCCGCGGACTTGTGGTCGGAGGAAGAGCCTGAGCGCCGGGCGCCACCTCGAGTAAAAGCAACACGCATAAGTCTCAGAGCGGCAGCAGTCTTGGGGCCATGAAAAGGCGAGGCCCGGAAGGCCTCACTGCCCGCCTGCTGCCCACCGCCCGGGCCGACGTGACACTCTGGATACCACCTGGCGGACCTGCTGGCGCTCGTGGACGAATTCCAGGGTAGGCTGGATTTGACTCGCAGCGACTCCTCCTACGTGGTGGAAGAGGTTGTGCTGTGCATCCACACCAAGCCGCCGGGGCAAGGCGCATGCACGGCCGCATCAACAGGCTCCAGGCCTTCGTGCGGATGGTCGCGGGGGCAGCATGGCCCGGACCGAGGACCACATTCCTTGTTGCTTCGAAAGCCCTCTGATCCAAGTCTGCGTGCCTACCGCTAAACCCGCGTGGTGTGAGAGTACAGGATGCTGATGTTTATTTTCTGCAAACGCCCTTTGTGTCTAAAGGATTTCGCATACAATGTATTATTTTCTTCATCTTCCAATTCGAACCTGAAAGCTGCTTGGTGGAAGATGAGGGAAGCAAAATGAAGTAACTCTGCCAGAGTTGTTATTTTCATGGATTTTACAACTCAAAGAACAGCATTAACCTTCTCAAAAACAGATATATGTATATAATTTAATCTTGAGATCAACCACCAGTTTTGTTATTATTCAATCCTAATTAATTAGTCACTTTTCTATATTTTCTTTTTAGGCAGATGGTAAATCATTTAAGCTATCCATATCTTGATGCTGAAGGAAATCACACGATTTCTGAGGAAATCGTTGATTGTGGTTAAGAGCCGTTGAGTCGATTCCGACCGACCCATAGCGACCCTGTATAGGGTTTCTAAGGAGTGGCTGGTGAGCTTGAACCGCCGAACTTGCAGTTCAAATCGACTTTGCAGTCTAGCCCATTAGCCCCCAGCGCCACACCAGGACTCCAGATATTGATTACTTGCAACTAATTCTTAAGTTGTATTTGAAAGTATGACTTGTACATAGCAAACTGATTAATCAAAAAACTTTGAAGTTTGTTGCAAATGCTAAAAAAAGAAAAAATTATACACTAATATCCCTCATGTACATAGATACAAAAATTCTCAATAAAATCCTAGCTAATAGAATCCAAAAATATATCAATATTAGGTAAGAATGGTTCAGTATTAGAAAAACAATGTAATCCACCATAAAAATAAAGGGGAAAAAAATCACATGGTCACATCAACTGATGAAGACATGGCACCAGACAAATCCAAACACTCATTCCTGATTTAAAAACAAACACTCAACAAAACACGAATAGAAAATCGGGCTGCGAACCACAAGATTAGCAGTTCGAAACTACCAGCTGTTCCGCGGAAGAAAGATGAGGCTTTCTGCTCCCATAAAGATTTACAGCCTCGGAAACCCTGGTCAGGGTCACTATGAGTCAAAACTGACTCCACGGCACATAACAACCACCACAATATAATTAAGGGCATATATGCAAAACCAGGATCGGGTAGTGTTTCATTCTGTTGTGCATAGGGTCTCTATGAGTCGGTACCAACTCGATGGCACCTAACAACAACAACAACTACATACAAAACCAACTGCCAACATCACTCTCAATTGTAAGAAACTAAATGCAATCCCCTTGTATAGAGGAACCAGACAAGGCTGTCCTTTATCACATCTATCCAATACTGTGCTGAAAGTCTTAGAGCTATAAGGCAAGAAAGGAAATGAAAGCCACCAGGACTCCCAAAATAACTGACAGAGAAGTAAAACTGTATTCACAGATGATATGATCCTATGCTTAGTAAATCTCAAAGTCTCAGCAGGAAAATTATTGGACCTCATTGATGGCTTCAGAAAAGTGCCAGGGTACAGGATGGACGTACAAAAATAACACTTCAGTGCCTCACCAACAAGAAAACAAATGATCTAATTTTAAAATGGGCAGAGGACATGAACAGACACTTCACCAAAGAAGACACTAAGGCGGCCAATGAACATATGAGGAAACGTGCACGATCATTAGCCATTAGATTCAAATCACACAACAATGAGATAACCTCTTTTCCCAAGACTAATAGCAAAGTTAAAAAACAAAAACAACCCCCCCCCCCGAAAACAACAAATGCTGGTGAGGGTGTGGATCGTCTGGGACCCTCCTACACTGCTGGTGGGACTATAAAATGGTGAAACCATTGTGGAAAATGGCATGACACTTTCTCAAAAAGTTGAGAACAGAAATACCGCATGCCCCAGCAATCTCTCTCCTTGGTATCCTCAAGAAATATGAGCCGTGGCATGAATAGATATATGCATACCCATGGTTCATTGCAGCACTATTCATAATAGCAAAAGAAATGGCCTAAATGCCCATCAACAGAAGAATGGTTAAATAAACTTTAGTACATACACACAACAGAATATTACACAGCATTGAAGAGTAACAGTGAATCTGCGTAACACCTCACAACATGGATGAATTTCACCTGGAAGGCATAATGCTGAGTGAAATTAGTCAATCACAAAATGGCAAATATTGTATGAGCGCACTGTTGTAAAACGTTTAAGAAAAGGTTTTCTTGATAAAAAGAACATTCTATGATGGTTTGGGAGGAGAGGAGGGGAAATTATTCACAGGCTAGAGGGCAGACACAAGTGAACATGGGTGACAGGGCAGGTAACATAAACAAGAGAGAGGTTAGCAGAGGAAAGAGGGGGAGACACAAGAAGGATGCAATAGTTACAGTAAATAGAGACAGATGCTATTAACTGTTGGTACATGGAAGGGATTGCAATCATTGTAATGAAGCAAAGTATATGATTGTTGAATGCAAAACTGAAGATCTGCTCTGTAAATATTCACTCACTTCACAATAAAAACATTTAAATATATATATATTATTAAGAGCACTTAGAGAAGACAAAAAATTTTGTCAATGCCTTTTGACTTTTCACAAACATTTTGTCAAATATAAGAAACAAAACAAAATTTTGTATGTATACTTCCGCACTGCTTTAATTTGTTTCAGAATTGGATTGCTTTCAACACCAAAGAGTAAACAAAGAAATGAAAACATTTTTAAAAGCAGTACTCTCAATTATTCTTTAGCTTTTCCTATTAGCGGTGGCAGCGGGCAGCTTTCTAGACCCTGTCGCGTTGGAACGTCCTTGACAGACATGTAAGTAGGAAATATATTTTAAATCCACACCAAGAGTTCTGGTGTGGCGCTTGCAGGATAAGCCCTAGACTGCAAGGTGGGTTTGAACCGCAAGGTTGGTGGCTTGAGCTCACCAGTCACTCCTCAGAAACTGGTGTCACTATGACGCACTTAACAACAAGAAGCCAGTACAGCTATCCTATAGGAATTAAAATGTCAGGAGACATTTTAATTCCTATATGTACAGTGCACTCTGCTATTTTCTAGTCTAATTTAGCTCCTTTCTTTTTAATATTTTCCTTAATGTACCACCCACGTGTCGATTTCTCTGACTCACAATTTGCAAATTGCTGTTTTAGGTGCCAACTGTCAAATTTGTTTCTTAATCTCTGGGGATGATGCAATGCCAGGTCTAAATCCAGTGCCTTGGACATTTGGTCCTTGTTGCCAAAAGTTCCCCCTGTGCCAGCTTCTCCCCACTCTCAGCTGCTCCCAGCCCCAGCATCTACTCTGTTCTGTCAGCCTTTGGCCAGAATCACGTGGTGAGTGGAGCTGCCAGCAGGCCACGCCAGCAGCCTCTGGGGACTGAGCGCGGGAGGAGGGGGAGGCAGAACCACAGTAGATTCCAGCCTGCACAGCCAGTGATGAAGAGCCCGGGGAGACCCCAAAGCTGGGCAGTCAGGGTACAGATCATCTGCTCTGCTGCTAGTAATGTTGACCATGTTAATTGCCTCACCAGCACCCCCATTTTACAGTGGGGGTTTTACAACGAGTTCACAGGGAATGCTGTCCAGAACCCCAAAACTTGGGAAATGAAATGAGCCACAAAAAAAACAGTTGGAACCTCCTGCCTACACAATACGTGACCGACATGTATTGCAAAACTGAGTGTGATCTATTTTATGGCTTTTGAAGTGTCATAAATTTGCTCTTAAGGCAGCTGTGGCAGCGACTGCAAAGTGTTCTTTCTTAAAATAGAACCACTGGTTTTAGGCTAAGCACATGGCCACTCAGAAGAAAGCCTACATTTCCCAGACTCCTTTGCAGCTCAGTGAGCATTTTTTGGCCAACAGCATATAAGCAGGAATGATGTGTGCCACTTTAGAGAAGGGTCCTTTAGGGAGGGGGTGGATCTTTCTCTCTTCCTTGTTCCTGCTGGCTGGAATTCAGGTGTGATCACTGGAACTCAAACAGCTATTATTATACCAAGAGGTGGAAGCCATATGCTAAGGATGACAGAGCACAAGATAGAGTGTGGGATTCTTACATCATGGGGCACCATACCCGTCCTGGACTGCAATCTACAGACTTCAATTCTAAACACGTTCAAGCTACTGAAATCCCCTGCCCTGCTCCCCCACCCCCACCTCACTACTTGTTATGGAGTCCTGGTGTGGCGCTGTGGGTTAATGTGCTAGACTCCAAAGTCGGTTTGATCCTCAAGGTCGGTGGTTCAAGGTCACCAGGTGCTCCATGGAAACCATATACAGGGTCACTGTGGGTCAGAACAGACTCATCGGCACTTAACAACAAACAACAACTACTTGTTAATCCTATCTGGTCCTGTAGCCCTTTCTTTTCCATATCACAAAACCCTCATGACAAGTCAGCCTGGGAAAATGTAACCTCAATCAAGAATCCTAACAGGCTTTTTTATGAAGACGGTGACGAAAGAGAAGAAAGCCCTGCCTCTCTCAAAACTGAAGCCAAAAGCGAAGGCAAAAAAGGCAGTGCTAAAAGGTGTCCACAACCACAAAAAAAAAAAAAAAAAGAGAAGGTCAGCATGTCACCCACCTTCTAGCGGCTCACAACACTGAGGCTCCGGAGGCAGCCTGAATATTCTCAGAATACCACCCCCAGGAGAAACAAGCTTGACCACTAGGCCATCATCAAGTTCCCTCTGACTACTGAGTCAGCCATGAAGAAGACTGAAGACAACAGTACGCTTGTGTTCATTGTGGAGGTCAAGGCCAACAAGCACAGATCAAACAGGCTGTGAAGACGCTCTATGACACTCACGTAGCCAAGGTCAACACCTGGATTAGGCCTGATGGAGAAAGAAGGCACTGGCTCCTGACTACGATGCTTTGGATGTTGCCAACAAAAATTGCGATCATCTAAACTGAGTCCTGTCAGTTTGTCACACTGTGGTGGCTTGTGACTTGCTGTGATTCTGGAAGCTATGCCATAGGTATTTTAAATACCAGCAGGGTCATCCAGGGTGGACAGGTTTCAGATGAGCTTCCAGATGAAGAGAGACTAGGAAGAAGGAGTGATGAACTACTTCTGAATATTTAGTCACTTAAAACCTTATTAATAGCAGAGAAACACTGTCAGATAGAGTGCCAGAACATGAGTTCCTCAGGTTGGAAGGCACTCAAAATGCGACTGGGGAAGAGCTAGCTGCCTCCTTAAAGAAGAGTTGACCGTGATGACGTGAACGGAGTAAAGCCCAAGGGAGAAAAGTCCACAGGATCTTCATTTGCTGATGGGGCACAACTCAAAATGAAGAGAAACAGCTGTAAACATCCTTTGAAAATTGGAACACGGAATGTACGAAGTATGAATCTGGGAAAATTGGAAGTTGTTAAAAATGAAATGGAACGCATAAACATCAATATCTTAGGCATTAGTGAGCTGAAATGGACTGGTATTTGCCATTTTGAATATGACAGCCACATGGTTTACTATGAAGAATTGATGTTTTTGAGCTATGGTGTTGGAGGAGACTATTGAAAGTGCCCTGGGCTGCCCAAAGAACCAACAGATCTGTGTTGGAAGAAGTGCAGCCAAAGTGCTCCTTGGAGGCCAGGATGGCCAAACTTCATCTCTCATACTTTCATATTGTCAGGAGGGACCAGTCACTGGAGAAGGATATCATGTTTGGTAAGGTGGAGGGATCAGAGAAAAAGAGGAAGACCCCCAGTGAGATGGATTGGTCAAGTGGCAGCATCAATGGGCTCAAGCGTGGCAACAATAGTGAGGTTGGCCCAGAACTGGGCAGTGTTTCGTTCTGCTGTGCATAAGGTCACTATGAGTTGGTACTGACTCGATGGCACCTAACAACAACAACAAAAACTGAGTCCTGGTGTGGTGCTCTGGGTTAATGAGCTGGACTGCAAGGCCTGTTTGTACTGCAAAGTCTCCAGTTCAAGCTCACCAGCTGCTCCTTGGGAACCCTATACAAGGTTACTAAGAGTTGGAACCAACACAATGACAGTTAATAGCAACAAATTGAGTCTAGCTAGCTAATTTGAAATACAACGTTTTTCAGTATCAAAAAAAAGAACCCTAACTTGGCCAAAACTCAGCCAGTAAGACCAAGTTGTCCAGACATTCAAGGAATCCCCATCAGGCCATAACTCAGTCCCATGATGCCGGTTCTTCCTAGTCAGAGCACTAGCCCCTCCCTGGGAGACTCCATCTAGTAACCTGCACTGCCCTCCATCCACAGAAAGCCTGAGACATCACACTTTCTGGAAGGTTCCTTTGTCCTCACTCAGGCATCCACAGTTTCCCCTCCTGGTCCCTGACACATCCTGGGAAAACACTGCTGAGGGGCAGCAGAGTGGAATTCTGAATCAGGCCCCGCCTCTGCCTTTAACTAGCTGTGTGAGCTAACCTCTTGCGTTCTGCTGCCTCACAACAAACCAGGCTACATGAATGTACACACCCCATGAAGGTGACTTCGTGGGCAAAGAGTAAGCACCTAGAAACAGTAGCTCACTTATCACCATATTTGTATTCACACAAATAAAGAGAGGGAGGGGGCTGACTGGTTGTCAGAAGTAAAGACAAGCTTTTCAGGTTATTTTGGACTCTGGCCACTGGAAGGAAATTCTACTACCATTTGGTCATGCCACTGTGGTGGGAAACTATGCTTGCAATTCCTAGACTGCAGATCAAGTCACAGGGAGGAGGGCTCCCCCTCATCCCCTCCACTGTAGAAATGGGCTGGAATCTCGCCACCTCTCATTCTCTGGAGCCAGCAGCTCAAAGCCCACATGGCTGGTCAGTGCACACATTAGTGTTGCAGAGGTCACGCGCTCTCCAACTGCAAACAGAGAGCACGTCACTTTTATCAGCCTTCTGGTGTCGCACACCAGCTTCTATTTGGGGATATGCCTCTCCCCTACACCTAGGCTGGAGCAAAGATCCACCTCCAGGCCCCAAGGGTATGTTACATGACCAGGGTCTCTATACCAACTGCAGAATTCGCGTACCGGACACAGTGAGTGGTTCAGATGTAGGCACATGACTCAAGTCCAATCAATCGGATCCAGTCTGAAACTTTCGCTTCAGTTGATGAAATGAGCTGGCAGATCTTTCCTGCCTGGGTGGTACAATCAACTAAGTGTTCAATTATTAACAGAAAGATGGGGGGTTCCAATCCACTCCAAGGCACCCTGGAAGAAGACTGGTGATCTGCTTCCAAAAGATCATAACCTAAAAACCCCTATAGAGTTCAGTTCTATTCCACACACATGGGGTCACCAGAAATAAGCGTCCACGCACGCAGTGGCAATGGGGTTTGTTTGTTTTTGTTCAGAGAGGGTTGAGACTGCAGCTGAGACCACCAAACAGCGAAGCTGGCATGTGGTAGAGACACAAGAGATGAAGAGAAAAGTGATTAGCGATGGCATTACTTGAAACGCCAAATCCAAAAGTGCTGGCGAAAACAATGTTGCACCCTGGACTTCTGAGCTGTAGGGAATGGAGTGGCTTAGCTGGGTACAGAGAAGTTTTCTACCTGCAATCTGAAAGGTCCAAGCTCACCCAGGACTTGGTGATGGTGGTGGCTATGTGCCGTGGAGTCGGTTCCGACTCATAGCGACCCTGTATAGGGTTTCTGAGGCTGTAAATCTTTACAGGAGCAGAAAGCCTCCTCTTTCTCCCACAGAACACCTGGTAATTTTGAACTACTGACTCTGAGGTTAGCAGCCCGATCCATAATCACTACGCTACCAGAGCTCCTTCAGCCAGGACTTAGAACCACTGTATTGTTTAAGCTGCCGTCCAAGTCAGCCCCTTACTCATGACGACCCCATACAAAACAGGATTAGGCTCCTATGCTCTGTAAGGTTTTCACTGGCTGGTTTTTTGGGAAGTAGATCTCTAGGCCTTTCTTCCACCTTAGTCCAGAAGCTCCACTGAAGCTTGTTCAGCAACATAGCAGCACACAAGCCTCCCTCTACTAGAGATGGTGGCAAGAATTCTGCAGGAATCACCATGCTCCCCAGGGTTACTATAAATTATACCAGGGGAAGTCCACAAGTATGGCTATAAAATTATAGCAATATTTTATTTGAAAGGCCAAAATAAGAAGGTGTTATTTCTCCACAAGTCAGAACAGACCTCTATCTAGGTCTATTCTGAAGGCGGTATTTCCATACCATCTGCTCTTTGGGAACCACATAAAGGGTCACTGTGAGTCAGAACTGACTCAATGGCACTTCACAACAAGTCTTAGTGTTAGGAACCCTAGCAGCATAGCGGGTTACACGTTGGCTTCTAACTGCAAAGTCAACAGTTCAAATCCACCAGCCGCTCTGTGGGAGAAAGATGATGCTTTCTGTTCCCGTAAAGGTTTACAGCCTTGGAATCCCTATACAGGGTCACTATGAGTCAGAACTGACTCAGCACACAGCATCTCCTCGTATGGAGTCCTGGTGTGGCGCTATAGTTCAAGCACTGGACTATTAACCACAAGTTGGCAGTTCAAACCCACCAGCTGCTTCTTGGGAATCCTATATAGAGTCACTATGAATCAGAAACAACTCGATGGCACTTAATAACAAGAACAACATTTTCCCCCAGAGAATTCTGGGCTTTTCTATTAAACCACATCAAAACAGTAGTTTTGGCATTCAGGGATTCAAACTGTGTTCATTTGAAAAGTTCTTTGAGTTTGGGGAACAAAAACCGAAGTCTGAAGGGGCAGGATTCAGGCAGGATGGTGGGTGGGGTAAGAGTTCCCAAGGACATTCTCACAGGACAGCCCTTGCAGCCCTCAAAGAATGATCAGGTCTATTGTGATGGAAAAGAAATTCCGAGGCACAACTTTCTTGGCTTATTGCTCACTACTGCATGTTTTCCATTTCTTTACACCTTCCTCCTTAATAAGTCCCCGGGATCCACCTGCATCCTCCCAGGAAGTCTATCAAAATTACCTTTGGCATCCCTTAAAACAACTAACTTTCTGAACTGACCACTCGGCCTTGAATTTAACTGACCCAGCAGATCCCCTGGGAAGTCAGTGGTTTGACTGGACTTTGTTCTGAAGGTCCCGTAATGCGACTAAGACAAATGCATTCATTCCTGTTACTGAGAGAACTTGTCTGCAGCCTTCCACAGATCACAGAGACACATTCAAGCACGTTGTTTGGAATAAACCCGTGTCTGTGTGATCTGAAGCCCTGGTAACAATACTATTGACTTATCCTTGTATAATTGAAACAATACTTTTATGACAGCTTCCCTACTAGGGTCACTGAATATGACCACACAGGTGGTGTACTTTCAACTCTAGTGAACAATCTTTACAATTGTACAAGGGTAGCCTTGCTTCCGGCCCCATCGGAGGCGACTATTTTTCAACGAATTTACATAGTACTGCTGGTACATGGGACTCCTGGTACATGGGACTCCTGGTGTGACGCTGTAGGATCAGCACTGGAATGTGAACCACAAGGGCGGCACTTGAAACTTGTTAGCTGCTCCTCGGAAACCCTATACAGGGTCACCGTGAGTTGGAACCAACTCAACAGCACGTAACAACAACAACCTGGTAGATGATAGCTCTGTGTCTCTAAATAACATGCTTTCTCTGCTATTTCTTAATTGATTTTGGTCGTTATCTACTGATTTCCTGGTCTGATAAATGAGGCTTTAATTCGGTTTCCCTTCAGCATGTCTCTTTCCCACCCAACCTCAGATGAGTAGATTGTCTGGTTCCTCCAGATACCTCGCCAAGGACTGACTCATTCTTTTTTCACCTACTAGAAGCAGCTATGGGTTTCTCACAGTGCTGTATGAGTTCATCTCACCATAGCAGAGATGGGAAGATGGGGGTTATGTGCTGCAAGTGCAAGATAAGAAAGCAGAAGGAAACTTAGCTCTAAAACCCCACTGTGGTCAAGTTGGTTACAACTCATAGGTCAGAGTGGAACTGCCCCATAGGGTCTCCAAGACTGCAAATTTTACAGAAACAGATGGTCACATGGTTCTCCTACTGGGCGGCTGGTGGATTCAAACTGCTGACCTTTTGGTAGGAACACCTAGCCACTGCACCCCAGGACTCCTGATACTGCACTTATGACAATAAATCTTTATTGTTGCAGTTCTGCAAGTTAGAAGTCCCTGCCAACCTGCCTTACCATTGTTACTATAGATCAGAATCCACTCAAGAGCAATGGGTTTGAAGACACTGTAGGATAAGTAGCTGGCCATGAGGCTGAACTGCAAGGTTAGCGGTTCAAACTCACCAGTCGCTCCTCGGCAACACTATACAGGGTCTCTGTGAGCCGGAACTGACTCGATGGCACTCAACAACAACAACCAACATAGTGGCGTAGCGATACAGAATAATGCACTGAATCAAAAGGTCAGTTTGAACCACAAGGTTGGTGGTTCAAATTCACCAGCCGCTCCTCGGATACCCTACACAGCATTGCCATGTGTCAGAACTGGCTCAACTGCACTTAACTACAATAACACATAGTAGCCGAGGAAGTCCTGATGTGGCATTGTAGGATAAGCACTGGACCACAAGGTCGGTTTAAACTACAAGGTTGGTGGTTCAAACTCACCAGTCACTCCTCGGAAACGCTATACAGGGTTGCTAATGAGTTGGAACCAGCGCGGTGGCACTTACCAACAAAACAGTGGCTGAGAGTTTGTGCGCTGCAGCTGTGAGGCTTCACCATGAGGAAATGGAACCTTGTCCTAATCAACTGACTCCATAGGACCAGGCTTTGACCCCTCAAGTCTGATTCCCCACAATACCTTGCACTGAGCAAGTATTCAACATGTGCTAATCAAATAACTTTCTGGTCTGTGTTGTACTTATTTATGGGGGAAGGAGGTAACAAGCGTGTAGCTTTAGGAAGTTACAGCCCTAGTGACATTCTGGTTAAGCGATCAGCTGCTAACCAAAAGGCCAGTGGTTTGAACCCACCAGCTCCCTCTGTGCAAGAGCCCGGGGGGAGGGGGGATTCTACAGTGTCCTACAGGATTCTTACGAGTTGGAATTGATGCCACAGCTTACTTCTTACCTTCTACTCCCAGACCCATTTCTGACCAAGCTCCCCTCGCCTCCTAGCCCTTGTGTGCTCAGGTCCCTCTGCCTGGGATGCCAGTCTCATTAACTGGAAAAAAAACCCTCTGCTCCTATCAAGATCCAGCTAACTGTTTACCTGCTCCAGAAAGGCTTGCCTGGGTAGTTTCCCCATCTATAAAATGAGCAAAGCAAACAGCACCTATCCCAAATGTTGTTTGGAGAATTCAATGAGATCAGGCATATAGTGCCTGGCACAGAACTGGCACTCAAAAGTACCAGCTGTTATTATGCTCTGACCATTCCTCAGTCATCTCCCTCTTCCCTGGGCCTCCACAAGCATTTGCATTATATGCAGAGGCCAGTGGGAGCGGTTGGGAGAATAATGCTCCTCTCCCCCATGTCTCAGAACCTCAGGAACATGTGACTATGTTACCACACTCAGGAGATTAAATTCAATATTTTGAGATGGGGAGATTATCCTCGATAATTCTGATTAGACCCAGTGTAATCACAAGGGTCTATAAGAGGGAGGCAAGAGGGTCAGAGAGAGAGATGAAGGCAGAAGCAGGAGTTGTAATCAGAGAGAGATTTGAATATGCTATGCTGCTAACTTTGAAGACGGAGGGAGTGGTCACCAGCCAAGAATCTCATGTGGCCGAAGTGCGACAGACTTTGTTCAGACTCATAGCCACCCTGTACAGGGTTTCCAAGGAACAGTTGGTGAATCTGAACCACAGAGCCTGCGGCCCATTCTCCCCTAGAATTTCCAGGAGAACACAGTCTGCAGACGTCTTGATTATAGGATTTATGTCCTTCAGATTTCCAAGATGTCACCTCCTCCAGGAAACTTCCCCAGAACCCTACCTTTGTCTTGCTTTAAGTCACAAAGAATGCCGCTGCCACAATATAGTAAAACAAAACAATCTAGAAGAGTAGCAATTGTTCTACATGACAGTAATAGCCCCCGGGGGACATTGGGCAATGTCTGCGGACATTTGTGTGGTCACATCTGGGAGAAGGACAGAGAGGAGAGGTCAGAGATACCCACTAAACAGCCAACAACGTGCAAGACAGAAGTCCACCACAAAGAACTAGCCAGTCAAATGGTCAATCAGGCTGAAGCTGAGAAGCCCTACTCTGGAATGATTTGGGTGGGACTCCAAGGGGCCCTTTCCAGTCTTCTCTTTAAAGAATCTCCACGCATACCATGCAACCCATCTGGAGAAATTCACTTGCTTCCTAATGCAAGCAGCAACCCCTTGCTGAATCCAAGGAGAGAAGTCAACATTTGCTCCTCTGAAGGCTTATAAAAATATCATTGTAGTACACTGTGCTCTGCGAAGGGTTGTTTTATTGTTTTAGAAATTTGAAAACAACATATTAGTATGTGAAGCACGCGATCCTGTAATGTTAGCTTCAAGTACCAAGATGAGCTGGAAGGCCTGAATGTTCCTTTTTAATTATCTGCTGGACACTGTACCTTAGTACCCAACACAGCCGTCACTGAGAGAGTCAGACTTGGGATGTCGCCAAGTCCCACCTCTCACGGGGAACTCAATGTTTATACAGCCCCTCGGTGGCTAAGCCATGTGAGCTTCCCGATTCCTCTCCGAGTCCTAGCTCACCATAAATGCACATTGTGTAACTGGAGGAGTAAATGGAGACAGGCTGGCAATTTCTGCTGAATGATGAGCAGTCTTGTCATGAGGGAGGGCAGGGACTATTGAGTTGGAATGACAAGGCTGACACCCTGAGTGGGAAAGTTTGGATCATGGGAGGCCTAGAAAATACCCAGACCAACCTGGATCTGGACAAACAAGGCTTTGAAATCGAACAGATGTGGGTTCAATTACCAGCTCTGCAACTACTAGCTGAGTGACCTTGGACAATTTACGTGAACAATCTCTCATAACGTCAACTTCCTCAGTTGTACTATTTGTTCATCCAACAGAGTGCAGCAGAGCAAGCAAGGTGGAGAAGCATGAGAGAGGTTTCCAGGGCCCAAAAAAGTCACCGCGACAGGCAGTTTGCTCTCTCCACCAAGATTTATAGTCCCTGCCCAGCCAGGAACTACATTTCCCAGCACACTCTGCGTCTGGGTTGCTCAAATACAACCAGCAGTTCCTTGGAAACCCTATACAGGGTCACTGTGAGTTAGAGTCCTGTTGTGGCACTATAGGATACATAACTGCTAACTGCAAGGTTGGTGGTTCAAATCCACCAGCCACTCCTCGGAAACCCTATACAAGGTCCCTAGGAGTCGGAGCTGACTCTGGCACTTAACAACAATAACATTGTCAGGGGCAGATTAGGATATGCTGGCTTCGTGTTCACCCCTTAATCAGACCACAGACCAGAGGAAGGGGGAGACATCGCTAGTCCAACAAAAATAGTAACATTGCTAGGGACAGACTAGGGATGTTCTGAGCCCTCCTTCTCCTTTAGCCCAAGAGGGATAGCTTGGAGACAAGGAGGAAGAAAACAGGCCCTCAGGCCTGGCAGAAACAGTAACAGCAGCTCTGAGAAAACCAGCTAGTGGTAAAGGGGAAAAACCCAGTAAGGGGACCTTACAGAATCAGCTCATAAAAATAACACCAAGAGCAGACAACCACAAAGGAACTACAAGAGGGTAGCACTCCATTTCCAAGAAGCCTGCACCCCTTTACTAAAACTCAAATTACTATTCCTTTCCTTTCAGTGAGGAGCGGCATCAGGCCTGCTCCAGGGGGAGAGCATGTAGGGCTAGGAAGAGAAAACGGTACTTCATCCATAATCCATACACAGGGTCTTCTCCACTCACGGAGACAGATGCCCTTCTCTCTTTAAAGTGTACTATTGCTTGCAATAAGGAGCTCTGATAGCATAAGTCATTACGAATCGGGCTGCTAACCTGAAGGTCTGCAGTTGGAAACTACCAGCTGTTCCGTGTGAGAAAGATGAGGCGTTCTGCTCCCATAAAAATTTACAGCCTCGGAAACCCTGTGCAGGGTCACTTAACAACAACTTAACAACAACAATTGCTTGCAACAACAAAGGCTTACCATGCGCATGTGATTGAGAAGCAGTGACTCACTGAGACGGATCCGACTTCTGAGAGAGTGAGGGACCAGGGAAACTTAACGAAGTAAGTCGGAACCAACTCGATGGCACTTAACAACAAGTTGTGTGTGATGCTTGAGGATCAGCACTGGACTTCGAGCCACAAGGTTGGTTGTTCAAACCCAACAGCTGCTCCTTGGAAACCCTATACATAATCACTATGAATCAGAACCGTCTCAACAGCACTTAAGAACAATGAGTTGGAACTAACTCAGAAGGCACATAAAATAACAGACAGTGTGGTGCTTGCTGTAGAATAAGCACTGGACTCCAAGCCACAAGCTCAGCAGTTCAGACCCACCAGTTGTTCATCAGAACTATGATTCAGAATCGCCTTGACAGCACTTACCAACAACAGAAGTGTGGTGTGGCCCTGTAGGACAGGACCGGTAACCACAGGGTCGGCAGTTCAAACCTACCAGCCACTCCTCAGAAACCGTATACGGAGTCACTAAGAGTCAGAACTGACTTGACGGCGCTTAACAACAACAGTGTAGCACTGTAATCCTGGTATAACGCTATAGGATAAGTACTAACTGCTAACCAAATGGTTGGTGGTTCAAACCCACCAGTCACTCCTTGAAAATCCTATAAAAGGGTCGCTATGAGTCAGAACTGACTCAATAGCACTTAATAACAGTCAGGATAAGCACAGAACTGCTAACCACAAGGTCAGTGATTCGAGCTGCTCCACAGAGAAAGATGAGGTTTTCTGATCCCACAAATATTTACAGCCTCAGAAACCCTAGACAGAATCAACTCAATAGTACTTAACAACAACAGTCAGGATAAGCAATGGACTGCTAATAGCAAGGTCCACAGTTCAAACCCACCAGGAGCTCTGAGGGAGAAAGATGAGGCTATTTGCTTGGAAAGATGTAAAGCCTCAGAAACCCTCAAGAAAGTATGAGTCAGAATCCATGGAATAGACGTGGGGTCAGCCCTGGCGGTGCTGTAGGATAAGCACTGGACTGCTAACTACAAGGTCAGCAGTTCAAATCTACCAGCTGCTCTTCAGGAGAGAGATGAGGCTTTCTGATGGGGCTGTCTACTCCTACACAGATTCACAGTCTTTACAACCCTACATAGTATTGTTATGTGTCAGAATTGACTTGATGTTGTAGGGTTAGCTGGGTTTTAGGTTTTGTCAGCACTGAAACATGCAGGACAGAAGAGATTCCTAGCATCTCAGTGGTCCTAAAGGAGTCCCTGTATAATGCAAATGGGTCCACATTCGCCTATGAACTGAAAGGTTGGTATTTTAAACCCACCCAAAGGATCCTAGGAAGAGAGAGCTAGTATCTGGTTTGGAGGTCACAGACTTGAAAATCTTATGGAGCACAGTTCTACTCTGCAACAAACGGGGGATCCAGGAGTTAGGATGGATAGACAACAACTGGTTTGGCTTTGGGTTTTGTTTATTGTTTTTTAGTGACACTTAGAAACTATACAGGCTTGCTATTGTGTTGGAACTGACTTGACGGCACTTAACAACAACACACAATTCTTCTCAGCTCCCTGAAGGACAAGGGCTCCCTGCTCTCCGGGTTTCTGGGTATACTGTGCCTTCTGTCTGGCCCACGCCCCTGCCTGCCCTTCCCCTCCTCTCTGTCTTGTGCTGTTGTGACAGAAATACCACAAGTGAGTAGCTTTAAGAAACAAATTTCAGGGTAGAAGTCTGAATACAGACTGCTGGTTCTAAGGAAAGACTCTCCGTGTCTGCTCTGGAGGAAGGTCTTTGTCTCTGCTTCTGCTCCTGAATGCTCTCTATGTGGCTTGATCTCTTTCCCCATCTATATTTTTCCTCATGTTTGTTTAATCTTCTTTATATCTCAAGAGATTGACTCAAGACATTCCTGCACCAATGCTGCCTCATTCACCTAACAAAAACAACCCATTCCCAAAGGGGATTATAACCACCAGCGTACGAGCTAGGACTTACAATACATATTTTTGGGGACAAGGAGCTATAGTCGTTACAAGTTGGGCTGCCAACCTCAAGATCAGCAGTGAGAAATGAGCAGCTGTTCCACGGGAGAAAGATGAGGCTTTCTGCTCCTGTAAAGAGTTACAGCCTCAGAAACCCTATGCCTGGTCACTATGAGTCAGAATCGACTCCACAGCACACCACCACCACCATTTTGGGAGACACAATTCAATCCTCAACACTCTCCCCTGGCCAAACTTCTGCTCATCGGTGGATTTCAGCTTAGGTGCCATCTCCTCCAGGAAGCTTTCCCTGCTCCCTAGGAGATAGGCTCCATTCTAGAGATGAGGAAACTGAAGACCAGAGAGGTCAAGTGACTTGCCCAAAGTCACATGGCAAGAAAATAGAGAGTGGAGTTTGCAGTGTAGGCTGAATGCAGGGCTTTCCTCTGTCATCCCATCCTAAACTAGTGGATGTCAAAGTGTGGTCCCCAAATCAGCAGCAGGAACAGTGTCACTTGGAAACTTGCTAGAATACAAATCCAGACCTCCGGAATTGAAGACTCAGCCGTGGGTTCTACAATCTGTGTTTAAACACTCCCTCTAGGGAATTCTGATGTACACTTGAGTTTGAGAACCACTGGCCAAAATAAATGGCTTTTGTGGTTTGGCCACCAGCTTTTCAGCCACTCCCTATGTAGAGGGGCCTTGCTAGTTCTAGAAATAAGAACTGAATACTGTCCACTCTCTGGCTTTCTAGTTACTTGAAAGATTTCTCTGGAATATTCTACAGCCCTGGGACTTTTTTTTTTTTTTTTTTGGAGGGGGGGTTAAGGGCTAGGGGACTGTCATCTTGTGTCTTATTAAGAGCATGTCAGTGACTCACTTCTACCTTTGTTTGCAGCTGAGTTCTGTCCATCAGCTCTAGCTACAAGAGTGTGGTCCAACAACATTAAGCTGCTTTCAGCCCAGGAGTAGACACGGTCATCATACAATTCCTTCTTCCTGTAACGTTGTCTGGTCACATGGGTAACAGAACCAACCTACTCTCCCTTTCCATAAAACCTTTAAAATATAATAATAATAATAAAATTAGCTATTAATTTGAAGAGAAAGTGCTCAGTGTTGACTTGCCCCCTGCCCCTCAATTCACTATTCAGAAATAGAGAATGTTAAAGAATGAATTTGAACAAACTCATAGTGTATCCAAATTTCTGCTGTCCACCCCAGCTTTCTTCCCCACTGTGCCCAGCATCCTAACAGCCAGAAGCCAACAGTGCCAACAAAGCTTCTTTGGGGACAAATAGTTCAAAAGCACTCTTCCCAGTGAAACAGCCCTGCCAGACCACCCAAGGGAAAGGCTACAGCCAATACCCCTCACATATCCACAGACTTCCAAAACAACTATGTTGTTGTTGTTAAGTGTCATCAAGTTGGTTCTGACTCATAGCAACCCTGTACAGGGTTTCCAAAGAGCAGCTGGGGAGTTTGAACCACTGACCTTGTGGTTCAAACTGACCTTGCGGTCCAGTGCATTATCCTACAGCGCCAAACCAGGACTCAAAGCCTCATTCTCAATAGATAGTCAAAGATCATGAAATATTAGAGAAAGCATCTCAAATGAAAACAACCCAACAGGAGAAAGCAACCAGGAACTAGCTGAGACTATGCAAGAAGAAAACTTAAAAGCGAACAAAGAACATTAGTCTCCCCAGAGAGAACATATTTCCATCCATGAAGTAAGAACAAGATGCTATCCAGCCGATAAGAAGAGAGGGCATATGCATAAGAACACCCACACTTGCAGATAATA
>NW_006408696.1:1743811-1762743 GCF_000296735.1 Chrysochloris asiatica | reverse complement strand
AAGAACAAAATGCTATTTTTTCAAACAACACAAAACAGCACTTGTTTTTTAGTGACACTTGGTGGTGGTGGTTATATGCCATGGAGTCAGTTCCGACTCATAACGACCCTGTACAGGGTTTCTGAGGCTATAAATCTTTATGGGAGCAGAAAGCCTCATCTTTCTCCCATGGAACAGCTGGTAGTTTTGAAGGTTAGCAGCTCGATTCGTAACCACTACGCTACCAAAAGCAATGATATCTTTATAATTAATCTTAGACAGGAGATTAAGTATATCTTTCCATAAATGAAAACTTTCATAGAAAACACGTCGGTGAGCTGTTGACCTTGTGGTTGAGGGCTTATCCTATAGCACCACACCATAGAGTTGAGAAATTTCCTAGGAAGTGGGTCAAAAGATACAGAGGCTAGAAAATTAGAGATAGAAGATAAGCATGCCAGAGAACCAGTCTAACATCCGAATAGCAGTAAAGAACAGAGGAAATGGAGGGGAGAAAACGTGTTTCTAAAATCTAGAACATTTCTCAGAACTGGAGGATATGTCTTCCCAGTCAGAAAGGGCCCACATTCTCAGCACAACACAAGGCAAGAGAGCCACACTGAACCAGCTATGGCATTGCAACTTCACAACTCTGGAAGCTTCCAAAAAGAAAGAAGCAGTTTCATGCAAAGATTGAAGAAACCATAGCACAGGTCTTTACTTCCACTCCAGTGGGGAAGTCTCTAACTTAGAGATCGCTGACCAGGGAAGGTTACTATTTTCCACTTTTGAAATAATCCAATACATATCATTTTCCAATTTTCTTGACAATAAAACCTTCTATTTACAATCTGATCTATCCATAGTTATGTGCTATAATAAATTTATTTAAAAATAAACAAATCCATTGCCAAGGAGCCGATTCCAGACCTTGTAAGACTGGGAATAACAGCCCCCACAAATTTGCCAAGGTTGTAATCTTTCCGGAGTCCTGGTGTGGCGCTATAGGATAAGCACAGGACTGCTAACCATTCAAACTCACCAACCACTCCTCGGAAACCCTATAGCTGCTGTAAGTCAGAGCCAACTCAATGGCATTGAACAGTAACAAACTTGATGGAAGAAGGCTGCCACATCTTTCTCCTGACCTCTGACCTTTTAGTTAGCAGCCAATTAGCTGCTCTAACAACTGCTACAACAAATTTTATTGGTTTCAGCCTAAAAACGGTGATTTTTTTTGAACCCATGTCACCAAGAGACTTTACTGTATTTGTTAAACCAATAAATGAACAAATGAATGCATGTCAGGTATTAATGGAAGGCCACAACGTCCTGGGGCAGCGCGTAGAAGCACTGGTACACAAAGTCAGTCTGAACTGTAAGACTGGCGGTTCAAACCCACCAGCCACTCCTCGGAAATCCTATACAGGGTCACTATGAGTCTGAACCAACTCCACGGCACTTAATAACAACCACATGGAGAGGCTACAGCCCTATTGTGGTCCTGTAGGGTAAGCATTGGACTGTCAACCACCAGGTGTGTGTGTGTGTTGGGGAGGGGGGTCGAAACTCATCACCGGCTCTCGGAAACCCTATACGAGATCGCTATGCTCAGAACCCACTCAACTGCACAAAACAACAACAACATGGAGGCTGCATGGAAAGAAGACACCAGAATATCTACTTCTCCAAACCACACCTCCTGAAACCCTACCTCCTTCCAGAGATATCCTTCAGATTTAACTCAAATATCACCTCCTCCAGGAAGCCTTTCCTCATACTCCCTACACCCACCCACCCCCACCCATACACACCCATACACACACACACACACACACACACACACACACACGGCACTAGCAGCTCCCAACTGCTTGCTCTATATTCCCGTTCTTAGCCCATCTTGCTCGTTAGTTTGTTATTACAGTCTCCCACTTAAAAGGCACTTCTGAGGATCTGGGCACCCCTCTGGGCCTCAGTTTTCTCAGCAAAATCAGACGTGCATTGTGTTACTCACTTCCCCGTGACTCCACAGCCTTCACGTACTCATTGTCTGCCAGACGCTAAAAGCTCCTAACATATTAACTCACTTCCAACAAATGCACGAGTTAAGCGCACCTATTTTGCAGATGAAAAAACCAAGGGCTAGACAGGTTAAGCAACTTATCCAAGGCCCGATAACTGACAGAATTCAAACTCATAACGGCCTCCGGGCATTTCCGTCCTGTTTTACTGGCCGAGCGGACCCAAGGCCCGGAGCGCCCAGTGTCCAGGCTCTAGACAGCGTTCCTCCAGGGCACATCGCGCCCGCCCCACGGCCCTCGGCGCTGAGCTCCGGGTCACACTCAGAGAGCAGCTAGACTGGTTGCCCGCCATCCCCCGCACCGGCCCGGAGGCCCCTGCCCTCGCCCCCGTGCCGCCTCTAGCAGATTAACGCCCATCCCCCTTGGCGCACAAGTCAGCCGCGCCTGCCAACCCCAGAACACCCACAGCCAACAACGCAGCAAGGGCGCGTCTACTCGGTCCCCGAGGCTCCGGGAATTGGGGCCGGCGCAGGCCTCTGGTTCGGGGGACGCGATGCGGGCGCTGGATCCGGAACCCGCAGGAGACGGGAAGGCAACGCGGCGTCTACCCTCCTCGGGCCCCGAGGGCCCCGCGGGCAGAAGCCGGTGAGCAGCCTTCGGCAGCCGGAACGCTGCTCCACGTGCCTAGAGCTTCCAGGTCGGGGAGCTTGCCGTGTATCTGCACGACTTCCCGGTTTTACAACAGCAAACACTGAGCGCGGGGAGCTGAACTACCCCGGCAGAAGCTACCCCGCACTTGCAGCCCGCCGGCCCCCGGCGCGCACTTACCTCCCTCGGGCGGACAGGCGCTGCAGCCGCTACACACGGCCGCGAAGAGCCAGAGGAGTGGGTAGAGGCTCGAGGTCCGGCGCTCCAGGGTGCAGGGCTGGCTGGCCCCCCGAGCGTGCCGGGGAGCGGCGAGCGGGGCGCGCGAGACGACGCTCCGGGGAGGCTGCGGGGCCCGCGTGGGGAGAAAGCCTGGACCCCGGGTCGCGGGGGCCGCTGCAACGATCGAGGAGCGAGCCGGGCCGCAGGACGAGAGAGAGGGGCGGGCGGCGAGGACCAGGGCACAGGAGTAGGCGATAGCGATGGGAGCTGAAGCAGAGGCAGCGACTGGAGGGCGGCTGGAGTCTGCAGCTGCGACCCAGGCAGGAACACAAGATCGGGCGGGGCTGTGGCCGGCGGGGCGCGCGTAGTCGCCCCCTGGTGGCCGTTTCCGCTGCTGCTGCTGCCTCCGTGCAGTGCCTCCAGCCTCAGGTGCGCGGTACGTAGGAAGTTGCGAGGTCTAACACGTAGAGTAATATCCTGCGCCCAGGGGGCACCCTTCCAGGTGAGTTATTTGAGAAGGGATGTCCAACTGACTTCTTGTTGTTGTTAGGTGCCATCGAGTCGGTACCGACCCATAGCGACCTTAAGCACAGCAGAACGAAACACTGCCAGATACTGGGCCAGCCTCACTACTGATGCCACGCTTGAGTCCATCGATGCTGCCACTTGGCCAATCCATCTCGTTGGGGGGGTCTTCCTCTTTCTCTCTGACTCTCCACCTTGCCAAACATGATATCCTTCTCCAGCAACTGCTCCCTCCTGACAATATGTCTGAAGTGTGAGACACGAAGTTTGGCCATCTTGGCCTCCAAGGAGCACTCTGGCTGCTCTTCTTCCTAAACGGATCTATTGGTTCTTTTGGACTAGGAAGATGGAAAACAGAAATTGCTCCATTACTCTACACTGTTCTATGGAGTGAGACGTGCAGGAGGCAATGAGAGTTTGTAAAGACAAACCTGCCTGTTTGGGCGGTTCAGGAAGGCATCTCTGAGGAAGAGACACTCGCATTGAGCTCTGTAAGATGAACAGGTGTCCCTTCAGTGGCCTTAGCAGAGAGATGTGGGGCATCGTGGTCATTGGTCACCTCACACACCATCGCACAAAGCTGTTTCGACTTCATTGAAGAGTTCTGGGTGTTGGAAAGGAAAATAAATAAATAAATAGAAGAAGAAAAATCAATCAGGCTGAAGCTGAAGAAAATTAAAACAAATGCATGAGAACCAAAATATAACCTTAAACATACTCGACCTGAATGTAGCAATCATGGCAAAACCGATTTGATGCATTAGACACTAAAGACCAGAAGAGTTGTGGGATGACATCAAGAAAACTACACATGAAGAAATCAGAAGGTCATTAAGAAAGAAGGAAAAGACCAAAATGGATGTCAGAAGAGATTCTAAAACTTGCTCTCCAGTATAGAGCTGCTAAAGGTAAAGAACAAGGCTCCAGAAATTGATGGAATACAAGTTGAAATCTTTCAACAAACTGATGCAGCTCTGTGGGCACTCATTCATCTATGCCAAGTAATTTAGAAAACAGCTACCTGGCCAACTGATTGGAAGAGATCCATACTTGTACCCATTCCAAAGACAGGTGACCCACTCGATGACACCTAACAACAATAACATACACATGGATCTCACCAGATGGCATATACAGAAATCAAACTGACTACAACTGTGGATATGATGGAAAAGCTCCATATCATCAGCCAAAGCCAGGCCAGGAGCAGACTGGAACAGACCATCAATTGCTCATATTCAACTTCATGCTGAGGCTGAAGAAAACTAAAACAAGTCCATGACAGCCGAAATTTGACCTTGATCATATCCCAGTTGAATATAGAGATCATCTCAAGAACAGATTTGATGCATTAGACACTAATGACTAAAGACTAGAAGAGTTGTGGGATGACATCAAGAACATCATACATGGAGAAAGCAAAAGGTCATTAAGAAGACAAGAAAGAAGGAAAAGGTCAAAATGAATGTCAGAAGAGACTCTGAAACTTGCTCTTCAGCATGGAGATGCTAAAGCAAATGGAAGAAATAAAGACGTGAACGAGCTGAACAGAAAATTTCAAAAGACAACTCGAGAACACAAAATCAAGTGTCATAAAGAAATGTGCAATAACCTTGGACACGAAGTTAGAAAACCAAAAGGGAAGAAACAGTCAGCATTTCTCAAGCTGGAAGACCTGAAGGAAAAATACAAGCCTCAGCTTGCAGTATTGAAGGCACAAAGAATGTAGAAAGCATCAAAAGAAGATGGAAAGAATACAGTCACTATACCACAAAGAAATGGACAATGCTCAATCATTTCAAGAGATAGCATATGACCAAGAGTCAATGGTATTGAGGAAGACATTCAAGCTGCACTGAAGGCATTGGAAAAGAACAATGTTCCAGGAATTGATGAAATACAATTGATGGAACTATTTTTTAAAACTGATGCAGCCCCCATCCAGAATCTTCTGAGAAGGGAAATTTCCACTTGAAAGGACAAGCAGACCAGCCTGGAGCGGCTAGAAGAACAGAAGATACTTCTTGAAAGAAAGACCAACGGTAAAACTAAAAAAAAAAACAATAATGGCAGTCTGATTGACTACTAAGCAAGTTGTTCACTGGGGAGCCCATCAAGGCAACTGGTCAGGTCCCCTCAGGGTAAACCCCCTTCCAAGACTGAAACTCAAGGGTAACACACAAGCATGTTACTAACCTTGTTACTAAACCAAGTTGGTGATCGTTAAAAGGAAGTGGAGGAAAAAGAGCAATGAAGTTGTAAGCTTAAGTTCAACCACATTCAATAGACTCCTGTCAATCTGGATTGAGACCTGGTTGACCAACAGTATGATAAGACCTGAGGACTCCTGGGCCCAGGGACAGAGGCATGGTCACAGAGGACTAGAGCACAGTGTGAAGTGTCCAGCTGATATGAAGTGAGGAGAGATGCACAAGAACACCCATACTTGCAGATAGTACCCACTTGACCTGGCTTCAGTGACTGGATGATCAGAACTCCACTAGAGAAAGAAAGAAGAAGAAAAAAGTAATCTGCTACGATATGATGAGCTTAACCTGTGCTTGTGGATGCAGTAGATCAAAGGAGGGAACAAATATTTACAGCAAGGATCATTCCCACTCCCTTGGTACACAGGGTCAGCAAGGATGGGCAACTTAGACATTGGCTAACCAAAAATGGGGGAGGCTACAAAGGCAAGAAGTGACTGGCTTACAAGTTTTCAATAGGGAATTTAGTTCCAGAGGGTGTGGGGAAAGGTAGAATCTCCACTGAGTGATTTCCAACCTGTCTGGATAGGACTGATGAAAGGAGATGGGGATAAGACTTTTGTGGTTCAATAGTGAATGACTGCTATCAGGACTGACTGTGAGTGTGGGGAAGGTAAAGGTAGACATTTTGTAACAAAAGGATGGAAGTGGTAGATTTTGCAGTCCAGGAATAGAGGTCCCTGGGACCATAAAGTGGAGTGCAGGACCCTATGTAGAGAAGCAGTGACGCCAGAGATGGAGGCAGAGACGATGATGTCAAAAGATGGAGCAGTTGGGGACTCTAGATGCAGGGAGGAAGAGGGGCTGTGTGCTGACAGCCCGGGGCAGGCTTGTGGCTTTTACCCTTTGGTTGTTTGATGATGCATGCAAGGGATTGTAATCATTGCAATTAAACAAATAAGATAGGATGAATGTAAAGCTAATGTTCTCCCATGTAAACAATCACATAATTCACAATAAAAGCTTAAAAAAAGAACACTAAGGCAGCACTGGAGGCACTAATTCATCTCTGCCAAGAAATTTGGATGACAACTACTTGACCAACTAATTGGAAGAGATCCATATTTGTGTCCATTCCAAAGAGAGGTGACTCAACAAAACGCAGAAATCATTGGACAATATCATTCATATCACATGCAGGTAAAGTTCTGCTAAAGACAATTAAAAAATGGTTGCATTAGTACATTGACAGGGAACTTCCAGAGGTTCCAGATGGGTTTCGAAGAGGCAGTGGAATGAAGGATATCATTGCTGATCTCTGCACTCCCTCCAGGAATGCGGTACTGCCTTGGGCTTACTATTTTCCAAGATAGATACAGTTCTAATCATTTCCACTTGACTTTTCCTGCCCTTATTCCATATTTCAGGGTTCCAGTGTGGGGGTTTGGCCAATTATGCATTCTGGAACTGGAAGAATCATTACAGTATGATCTCAGGGACACACTGGGCTCACTGTGACACAGACCTAAGCTTGTTGCTGTTGTTAAATGCTGTCAAGTTGGTTCCGACTCATAGCGACGCTATATAGCAACCCTCTCCCTACGCCTATGGCCTTATGAGGAGTTCCTTCTGATCAGTTGACTTAGGAAGAGAAAGCTCATGCTTGGTTTACAGATACCACTCAGAAGAAGACAGCAGCAGTACTAGAGTCCCTTCCGGGACTTTTCCTAAAGGACAGTGGTGGAGGGAACTCCTGCCAATGAGAGGAACACTGCACCTGGTGGTTCACTTTGCTATGAAGCAGAAATGGCCAGATGTGTGACATTTCAATCCAGAGGTTTGACTAGATGGCCAGGGACTTAGAAAGAACATGATTGGAAAAATTGGTAACAAAGAGATGTGAGGAAGAGGTATGTGGACAGACCCCTCTGAAGGTGCACCAAGTGTGCACCAAAGGTTTGCCTTTAGCAAGTGAACAAGATACCATGCTCTGTGGAGACAAGTCAACCTTTTCCTCCATCCATTCCCACCAGTCACTCCTTGGAAATCCTATATGTTTTTGTTGTTGTTATGTGCCGTGGAGTCGGTTCCGACTCATAGCGACCCTGTACAGGGTTTCCGAGGCTGTAAATCTTTATGGGAGCAGAAAGCCTCATCTTTCTCCCGCGGAACAGCTGGTAGTTTTGAACTGCTGACCCTGAGGTTCACAGCCTGATTTGTAACCACTGCAAAATCCTATATAGGGTGGCTATAAATCGGATGGCTTCAAACGGCCAAACTGTCAGGTAATATATGGGATGCTCTGTACATCTCTGTATTTTTCTCAAAACTACATTTCTCTAACAGGCACTGAAATATGAGAATGCCGATTCTTGGAATGCTGGGAATGCTGGTTCTGGATGGAACACCTTTCTGAGCGTCAGTTCCCCACTTCGTAAAGTGGGAGCCCACATATGAAATGGCCTGTAGCAGCTTTCAATAGTTTTCTTCCATGGACCCGCGATTCTTTCATCGTTGGAGCGGAGGCCAGGCCCTGGAGGCACTCAGGCTTTGGGGTGGGGACGGAGGGAGGTCCGCAGGATGGAGACAGAGCCCAGCTCCGTGTAGACGGGTTTGCAGCGGGTTACGGCCACAGAGCAGCGGCAGGGAGGCACCGCCCCCAGGTGGCCACAGTCGGTATCACGACCAAGGGAAACGAAAATTCAAATCCAAACTTATGTGAGGATAGATATTAATTCTTAACATTTAGGAACGTTCCCTTTTTGAAGAACTGAATTTCCACTGTAGGTATTGTTTTCGCAGTTACATGCGGTGGCAGGAACGAGAATCGCCGGGCTAGTAGTGGGCATGCGCGAATTTATGAAGGCGGGGCCACTAAGCCCGAAGCATCCGTGTCATCACACTAATATAGTCTGAGAGGAACAGCCATTAAGCAGAAGGTAGCGTGGCCGAGTGGTCTAAGGCGCTGGATTTAGGCTCCAGTCATTTCGATGGCGTGGGTTCGAATCCCACCGCTGCCATATTCTTTATGCTTGTACTTTTTAAATCCTTAAATCGTTCTCTCTCTTCGTGTTGTCCTCTTCATCCGTTTCAACACCCTTATCCCTTTTTCTACTTTTTGACTATATTTTTTAATTGATAGGAAGAGGAGAAGAAGAACTGCAGCCTAGGACCTCATTTTCCAGACTCATCCCACAAACCTCTTTCACCTGCTGAAGCCTCTAGAACTCCCTCGCAAAATCCCCACAGGCTGCGTAGATCTTTAACCCTTTGAGGCTTGAGGCAGTAGAGAGCTGGCCACCTTTACCTCCCCCAAACAGAAGTGGACGTGGGAATAGTTTTAGCTCTGATCTGATTCAGGCAGGGTCCCTTTCTGGCTTGTTCCATGTCCTTCGGAGGGTTCCAGCTGAGTTCCAGGAATCTCCACAGGTAAAAAGGTGTCAGGTGACCCTGTGAAGGAGTCAGACCCCATGTCAGAGTACCAATCTTAAAGTCTTAACTTCTTTATTGGGGCGTTGTTGTTAAGTGCTGTGGGGTCCGTTCCCATTCATAGCGACGCTTTTTTCTGTCAAGGGCCATTTGGACATTTATAACAACATTTATGGGCCCTACAAAATTATTAACTTAAAAATTAGCTTGTTATATTTGGATGACTGGAACGTCAGTTGCCTTGGCAAGTCCAGACCAAGTGATTTTGCAGGCCTTATATGGCCAATGAGGAGCTCTGGTAGTGTAGTGGTTACAAATCGGGCTGTGAACCGCAAGGTCAGCAGTTCGAAACCACCAGATGTTCTGTGTGAGATGGATGAGGCTTTCTGTTTTCGTAAAGATTTACAGCCTGCAAAACCCTGTACTGGGACACTATGAGTGGGAACCACAGTACACCATCACCTGTTGCCTCTGTAGAAGAATTGATGCATTTGAGTTATGCTGGTGGAGGAGAATATTCAAAGTATCACGGACTGCTAGAAGAACATCTTGGAAGAAGTACATCCGGAATGGTCCTTAGAAGCTTCGGTCTCTCATACTTCGGACACATTATCATGAGGGACCAGTCCCTGGAGAAGTACATCATGGCTGGTGAAGTAGAGGCCCAGGCAATAAAAGAGGGAGACCCCAACGAGATGGATTGACCCAGTAGCTGCAGCAATGGGTTCAAGTGTAGCAACGATTGTGAGGCTGGCACAAGACTTGGCAATGTTTTGTTCTGTTGTGCATAAGGTTGCTATGAGTTGGTACCAACAGCAAGAGCAACAGTTGCCTCCAGAAATGACTACCTCCCTTGACACGAGACCAGAAGAGCTGGATAGTGCCTGGTCAAAGATGACATGAAAGAATCCAGATTTTAAAAGGGGCAAATACAGAACAGAATTTCACATTCTCATGGACTCGACTTTCTGGAGCCATGGAAGGTAGATGAACCCTTAAAACTATTGCTCTGATATAGTCTTTAAACCTTAAAACAAAAATATCCCCTGAAGTCGTCTTGGAATGAAACACTAGTTTGGCTTGATGGGTGAAAAATGCCTGTCTTGAGCATTGTGTCTTGACCATCTCTCTGGGGTGAGGCGGACAGCAGCAGTTTGAAAGATTAGTTAGGAATCTTAGGAGCCGAGAGTTTATGTTAATGAGGGGAAAACAACTCAGAAAAGGAAGGTGAAATGGTTGCAAAACTCAACAAAACACAGGATATATCTTTTGCTGTTTAAATTCTCAGTAACAACAACAACAACAAAATAAATAGAATGTATAGGGGAAAATAAAAGTGATGCCGAGTTTTTGCTTAGACCACTGAATGGCTGGTGGTTTTTCTCCATGAAATGGAATATAAGAGAAAATCAGATCTGAAGGAAAGATGATGAGATCAGTTTGATTCATTTTGAGTTTGAAATACTTATGTCACATTGAGATTGAGTAGGAGTTCTGGAGGTCAAACAATACAGATATTGGAAGCATTGGAGACGAAGGACATGGGAATGAATGAAGTAGCCCAGAAAGAGCACACAAGGTAAGAAGCGGAATTAAGATAGAGTTCTGACCTCCATAACCTTAAGGGGCAGACAGTGGGAAAGGGCCAGAGAAAGATGTAAGCAAAAAAGATGTCACAGAGCCAAGGAGAGTTTCAAGAAGGAGCAAGTAGCAAATCATCACTACTGCCAGAGGGCTTGACTTGAAAGTCTGAAAAGTATTTGCCCTTTTAAAAATCTGGATTATTTTATGCCATCTTTCATCAGGCACTATCCAGCATTTCTGGTCTCGTGTCAAAGGAGGCAGAAAAATGTCCATTGCCTTTATTTATGATTTATAGATTGGGTCATTGATGACATCAGTGAAAGTTATTTTGGAATGGGCTGAAGAGTGAATGGAAAAAGAGAAAAATGAATGCGTGAGTGTGGACAATTCATCAAGAAGTTTGAGTCTGAAGAGGAAGAGAGAGAACGTAGTGGGAAGGTAATGGAGAGTCGAGGGTGGATACTGTTAAGGACTTTCATCAAGTAATACCTTCAATGTATCCTTCCCATTTTCATCACAGTATTGCTGCTAAGATGAGGGAGACTTGAGGATGTTTTAGATGCCTGACGTTGGTCTACAATTGGGAATAGTTTGTGCCCACAACAGAAAGCTTGATGTTTCTTTCTGGTCAGCTTTGTCACCTGGGGTTGCCCTAACGGACAACTCTATTTTCTACATTCATGATGCATCTGTTCAGTTTCGCCAAGTAATTTTGGACCTCTCTCTACTTGACCTCTCAGGACCTCATGGAGGACTGGTCATTTGGACAGCCTCTAAAATCCTCACAGAGATTTAATTTGTCTGTTGGGTGGAGGTTGTCACCTCCTTTCCAGTCAATAAAAAAACACTTGAAAAGAAAGGAGGCTTCTTGGCATAGTGACCAAGGCTGCCCCAAACCCAGAGTTTAGACAGTCCCCTTTCAGGGTCTGAGAAGAGATGACTTGAAGGACGCACAACAGAACAAAATACTGTCCAGTCTTGTGCCAGCCTCATAATTGTTGAATACATTACCTCTGTCACTTGGTCATACCGTCTCATTGGGGGATCTTCCTCTTTTTTGCTGACCCTCTACTTTACCAAGCAGGAGGAACACAGAAAACAGAGATTGCTTCTTAGTTTTGGAGCTTAAAAAGCTGAGATAAGGCAGTAGACAAAAATCTGTAAGATTCTGTGGTCAGACAAGAGAGAGAGAAGTACAGATGCAAGTGTGTTGCTGAGCAAAGACGAACCAAAGACTGCCAGCCTTTGAGATTCTGAGAGAACTAAGTGGGTCCCATAGTTCACCCCAAGCCCTGGCATGATTTGGTGTAGAAGAGGAGAAATCACCATGAGGTGTGTTTAGGCCAATGGGCAACTCCTCCCAAGTATCCCAGCTTTATTCGTAGTTACATAACTCAGTTCCTCATCTGTAAAATGGGAATGATAAACCAATTCTTAATGGTGGTCCTAACAGTTAAAATAAGATTACACAGGTGAAAGTCCTTTCAAACTGTCAAGCATTGTTGCTGGTAAGTGCCTTCGAGTCGATTCCAACTCATAGCGAGCCTGTATACAGTTTCCAGGGAGTGGCTGGTGAGTTTGAACTGCCAACCTTGCAGTTCAGACCAACCTTGAGGTCAAGTGCTTATCCTATGGTGCCACACCACAAAATATTATTATTGATATTTTTTAAAAAGTCAGATACATACATGCAACCCAGTCTAGCAAAGAAGCACACTTTGTTTATTCATCCTTCATTGATCAGAAATGGACACAGCCTGTGATAGCCATGTTGGTTTTGATTGTCTATTTGCTCCACTCCACCAGGGCTCCTTTAGGTGTGGGATGGTTTTCTTCTCTGCCATGATCAATAGTTTGCTTGGCTAGGTCGATGTGTGCATGTTGTATGTATGTGGGTGTATTTTACACAGTGGTATTTTAGTACCCAATACCACATAGCGTAGTGGTTACGAATCAGGTTGTGAACCTTAAGGTCAGCGGTTCGAAACTACCAGCCGCTCCGCAGGAGAAAGATGAAGCTTTCTACTCCCGTAAAGATTTACACCCTTGGAAACCCTGTACAGAGTTGCTATGGGTCAGAACCGACTCGATGGCACTTAACAACAACACCACCACCACCACATGTGGGCTAATGCGTCAGACTGCAAAGTTGTTTGAACTGCAAGGTTGTTGGTTCAAGCTTACCAGCTGCTCCTTGGAAACCCTACATAGGGTCGCTATGGGTAGGAATCGACTCGATGGCACTTAACAACAACAACCACATCAACATGAGAGGAAGACGCTGTTTGTGTGGACAGCAGGGCTGGGTTAAGAAACTGCAGTCCTCTGCATTAAAACACAGGATGGTGTTATCACTGCCCCTCCTTAAAAAAAAATGAAGCAATACTAAACCACAAAATATGACCCCAGAGTTCAGCTCCCCCCGCCCCATTATAGCTATTTTTATTGTTGTTAAGTGCTGTCGAGTCAGTTCCGACCCGTAGCGACCATGTATAGGAGTTCCAAGGAGCAAATGGTGAGCTTGAACCACCAACCTTGTGGTTCAAATGACTTTTGAGTCCAGCGCATTAACACACAGTACCACTATAGCTATATTGATGCTTTTTGAAAATGTCCAATCGGTAAGGATTTTCGTTTCCTTTTTACTTTTTTGATTCTCCTGTGGGTGACACAAAATGGTTTTTACTCAACTACTAACTTAAAAACTGCCCATTCAAGCACATCCCGTGTCACCACAGAAGAAAGAGCTGCAGGTCTGTTCCCACAAAGGGTGGTGTGTTTTTGTTGTTCTTAGGTGCCATCAAGTCAATTCGGACTCACAGCAACCGTATGTACAACAGAATGAAATACTGCCAGCTCTTGCACCAGCTTCACAATTGTTGCATCTGAACCCATTGCCTCTGTAGCTGTGTTAATCCATCTCATAAGGGGATGCTCCTCTTTTTCGCTGACCCTCCACTTTACCAAGTACGACGTCCTTCTGCAGGGACTGGTCTCTCCTGGCAACATGTCCAAAGTACAAGACTATAATTCTCACCTTCTTTGCTTCAAAGGAGCATTTTGGCTGTACTTCTTCCAAGATAGATTTGTTTGGTACTTTAAATATTATTCAACGTCATCATTCAAATGTATTGATATTTCTATGGTCTTTCTTATCCACTGTCCAAATTTCACATGCATATGGGGTGACTGAAAACATCATGGATTGGGTAAGGAAGGAGCACCTCAGCCCTCAAACTGCTAACTTGGCTTTTGAACATTTCTCTCTTTCTTTTTTTTAACGTAAGAAAAGGCATCCCGTTTAATCATAGAGGTAGGCAGGGATTTCCAGGCAGTGGCCTGTTTATGAGGGGCCATGCTCTTTGGAGTGTGCATCGCATTTCTTCAAGATGGGTTCCATCTTGAAGTCCTCTGATAAGGACAGACCAAACTTATTGCAGGATGTCAAGCATGTGTAGTTCTTCAGACTCCTGTTCAATCCCCTCCCAAGGGCTAGTGTGCTCTGCCCTTAGTGGAAGGTTCTTTCTTTTTTTTTTTTTTTAAGGTTTTTACTGTGGATTGAGTGAAAGTTTACAGGGCAGATCATCAGTTTTACATTCAACAAATCATACACCTTGTTTCATTACAATGATTATAATACCTTCTATGTACCATCAGTTAACAATATTTCTCTCTATCCACTTTAGCTCTCTCTTTTCTAAACACTCAGGCATATGTAATAATTTACACCATCAAAGGGCACATTCTGCAAGTCTGCCTCCAGGCTGCCATCTCTTAGCCCTTCTCTTCCCATTAAGGTTCTTGAATACTCTAAAGAGGTCTTTTGCAGCAGGTTTGCCTAATGCAATACATCATTTGATATCTTGACTTCTGCTTCCATGAGCATGGATTGTAGATCCAAGCAAAATGAAGTTTAGACAACTTCTTTTCTCCGTTTATCATGATTTTATTGGTCCAGTTGGGAGGATTTTTGTTTTCCCTAAATTGAGGTGCAATCTATACTGAAGGCTGAGGTCTTTGATCTTCATCAGTTAAGTATTTTAAGTTCTTGTCTTCCAGCAAGCAATGTTATATAATCAACATATCTCAGATTGTTAATGAGTCTTCCTTGGATCTTAATGTCACATTTTTTTCATATAATCCAGTTTCTCGGGTTATTTGCTAAGCATACAGATTGAATGAGTATGATGAAAGGATACAACCCTGGCGCACACCTTTCCTTATTTTAGGACATTTAGTGCCCCCTTGTTCTGTTTGAATGGCTGCCTCTTTCTTGGTCTGTGTACAGGTTCCCCATGAGACAAATAAAGTGTTCTGGAATTTCCATTCTTCACAATGTTATCCATAGTTTGTTGTTATTGTTGTGAAGTGACATCGAGTTGATTCCAACCCACAGCGACCCTGTGTAGGGTTTCCAAGGAGCAGAGGGTGAGCTTGAACCACCGACCTTGCTGTTCAAACGACTTTGTAGTCTGACACATTAGTTCACAGGGGCCACATAATCGAATGTCTTCCAGGGGTGGTGCAGGGCCCAGGGCAGGGGCGGAGCCAGTGTCCAGGGGTGGAGCAGGGCCCAGGGCATGGGTGGAGCCAGTGTCTAAGGGTGGAGCCTGGCCCAGCGCAGGGGCGGAGCCAGTGTGTCCAGGGGTGGAGCAGGGCCCCGGGCAGGGCCAGAGAGGCCGAGTTCACACCCGGAAGGTGAGGTCCTGAGAGAATCCCGTAGGCCGAGGCTGACGGCGGCCCCCGGTCAGAGGCGTTCATCGTTCATCGGCAGCCGCCAGGGGCTGCAGTTCCAGGAGGTGCAGAGCCAAGGCGAGCAGACTAAGGAAGAGCAGCAGCCGCAGGAGAGTCCACACCGTGCAGCCGCTGGGCCGTTCGGACGTGGACTGCACGTAATGCTCCACGACCTCGGCGAAGTTGAACTTGTCCGGAGTGTAGCCAAGCTGAGCGCGGGCTTTGGCGATCTGGAAGGTGTGCGTCACGGCCACGCTGTGCACCTGAGGGGAGAGGCGGGGCAACAAGGGGCACACCTAGTGGGGGTGTGTATTGAGAGTTGGTTTTAAATGGTGGTGTTCAAAAAAGTGATCATGAAATCTGCCTTTGGGAAACTGAAGTCTGTCTGGGAATGAATGAAATCATTTAAATAGTGGTGAGGAGGGATGGGTCTCATTGCAGATCCAGAGGGTGCAATCGAAGCAAAAAAGCCCAGAGGCTAGAATGACCCTGCTTGAGCCCACTGAACAAGCATTGAGCTTCGGCCTTGAATGGGTGAAGGGTGGAGGCGGTGTATAGAAGGTTCCAGGGCTCAGGGTCTCCCCCAGCAGACTTACCTCACTCCGGGTGAGCACCAGCGGCATGCTGCAGATAGGCCTGAGGGCCAGGTACAGATACTCCATCAGTGTGGCTGTGGGGGAGAGGAGCCAATGACCACGTGGTCAGTCATCCCAGAAAGTTCCAAGAGGCACTCAGGGACAAATCAGTTGGGGGACATTGTTCCCTTTCCTAAGGGAGTGTGGTGCTGTAGGATAAGCACTCGACCCCAAGGTTAGTTAGTTTGCACTGCAAGGTCGGCGGTTCAAATCCACCAGCCGTTCCTTGGAAACCTTATACATGGTTGGTATGAGTCAAAACTGACATGACAGCACTTAATAACAGCAAGGGAGGCCTGGTGTGGCACTGTAGGATAAGCACTGGACTGATAATTTAAAGACTGGCAGTTAACAACTAGGGAGTCTTCGCTTTGCAAACATTTCTTGTCACCGGATTCCTTTAACTCAATTCCCAGCACACAATGGGGTACCTTGTTGTCTGTGGAATGTGCCACAGTGACTATTATTAAAGGCTGAAGTTGCTAAATAAATTTCATCAGATTCGAAGTCTCTCACTTCTAATCCAATATGTTTTCTGGAGGAGGAATGAGTTTGGAGCAGTGTTTTGCAAACATGGCTGTACCTGGACCATGAACACAGACTGATGCCACCTTTTCTTTCTTGGTCTGGGGTGTAACTGAGGGCTTCAAAAAGTTCTTGGGAAATGGAATGAAGATAGTGGAATTTTTCCTCAAACTCTTGAAGCTCCCTTTTATGTGTGTGTTGTGTGTGTATTTTAAGTGCCATCAAGTCGGTTCCAACTCATAGTGACCCTGTATAGAGTTTCCAAGGAGTGGCTGGGGAGTTTGAACTGCATTACAGTCCAGTGCTGATCCTACAGTGCCACACCAGGCCTCCATATATATACATATATATTTAGTTGAAAAAGTATTTTATTGTGTTTTGGGTGAAAGTATCTCTCTTTCATCAGTTTCTACACAAGTTATTCAGTGACACTGGTTACATTCTCCATAATGTGTGAACATTCATAATTTCTGTTCTGGTTGTTCCATTTCCATTAATCATTTCTCATCTTTGTTTTTAAAGTAATTGTTGGCCATTTGGTCTCATATAGGTGATTTTTTTTTTTTTTTTTAAGGAGCACAGTAGTCAAAGGTACTGTTATTTATTTTGAGAGCCAATATGTTATTTAGGTTACCTCAGGAGATAGTGTGGTTGGAGGTTTAAAGAATATCTCATGACGGTAGTATTGAGGAGTTCTCTAGTCTCAACTCGTCTGTCAATTTGCCATATTATGGTGGCTTGTGAGTTGCTGTGATTCTGGAAGCTATGCCATGGGTATTTTAAATACCAGCAGGGTCACCCATGGTGGACAGGTTTCAGATGAGCTTCCAGAGGAAAACAGACTAGGAAGAAGGAGAGACGAACTCCTTCCAAATATTTAGTCACTGAAAACCTTATGAAAAACAGAGAAACACTGTCAGATATAGTGCCAGAAGATGAGCCCCTCATGGACTGGCAAAGTGGCAGCAACAATGGACTCAAGTGTGGCAACAATTGTGAGGTTAGTCCAGAACCGAGCAGTATTTCGTTCTGTTGTGCATAGGGTCGTTATGAGTTGGTACAGACTCGATGGCACCTAACAACAACAACAATAACTAGTCTCAACTGGTCCAGTTAAGTCTAGAATTTTTTTAAAAAAGAATTTGAAGTTCTTTTTAGCCTGGGAGCTGAATACATTTTTCTCCCATTTTATCAGTATCGATCTCTTGTGACCCTGATTAGAAGAGTCAGTCCTGGTCTCAAGGTAGATGAGGCTGTGGTTTATGTAAACTATTAGTCAATGGACTCAACTATTTCGAGAATTACGCTATGACCTACAGAGACAAAAATCATAGACAATCTTTCTCCCATTAACCTCTCAATATCTATTTGTGCACCTTTATGGTGGTGACTAGAGGAGCCTGAGCGAGCGGACACCCCCACCCACTTCTGGAGGCCTCTATGGTCCATACACACTGTCTGTGTAGCAAGGCGACTGGCCAGTAGGCCACAGTTTTATTTTTGTTTCAAAGTGGTGGTTTTTGTCTCTGCTTTTATATTACTTCTGTTTTTGGTCCTTTTTATCACACATTTTCCCTGGAGGTTGGAGCTTTTTCTCCCTATGTTACCCAAGAAGAGACAGCAATTGTGGCCACAGAGCCAAGCTACAAGCACTCCCCATAATATTCCACCATTGAGACAAGCGCCAATAACATCTGCTAAGCATTACATGCAAAACTCACCAAGATATATAATAATCAAGCTCTCCAAAATCAAAGACAAGGAGAGAATCCTAAAAGCGGCCAGGAAAAAGAGAAGTGTTACTTACAAAGGCAAGCAAATCAGATTAAGCTCTGACTTCTCAGCAGAAACCATGCAGGCAAGGAGGCAATGAAGAGACATATACAAAACCCTAAAAGAAAAAAAACCTGCCAACTAAGAATCGTCTATCCAGCAAAACTGTCAATCAAATATGATGGGGCAATCAAAATATTCCAGGATAAACAGAAGCTAAGAGATTTTGTCAAAGCCAATCCAGCACTTCAAAACATTCTAAAGGGAGTTCTTTGGACTGAAAACCAACAAGAACAGACAACAACCAGAGATTGACAAGGGTGGAAACACCACCTGAAACTCAGATAACGGATAGCAGAGTCCAGAACAGAACAAAACTACAACGAATTCAAAGGAGCTGGGAGGTCAACCAAAGATCAAAATAGTATCAATGTCAAAAAAGGGAAAAATGCAGGAACAGAGATCCAGGTGGTGAGGAGGTCGGGTAGATTAGCGGATACAATAGACTGTCTTTAATGGAGGGAAAAGTTAATAGACTATAAGGTAACCCCAAAGAAAGTTAATACTTCACAACTTACCATGAAATCAACTTCCAAGCAGAACATGAAAACTAAGAAGAAACCGACAAGAAATAGCACAAAAAACACAAA
>NW_006408696.1:1735293-1742681 GCF_000296735.1 Chrysochloris asiatica | reverse complement strand
GGAGAAGACACAAATAACTTGTATTAGAAACCACATGGGCGATGTCACAATGTAACCAAATGAAATCTAAAGGATAATGACAGAATACAACCTTCCTTGCTGAAAGTGAAGAGGACTTAAAATTCTTACTGATGAGGATCACAGACCACAGCAGTCAATATAGATTGTACCTCAGTAAAAAGAAAACAAAAAGCCTCACCACTGGACTATAAACAGCATCATAATATATGCAGAAAAAATTGAAGTTGTCAAAACTTCATTTTGTTTGGATCTATAATCAACACTCAAGGAAGCAGCAGTCAAGAAATCAAATGATGTACTGCATTAGGCAAATCTGCTGCACAAGACCTAGTTAAAGTGTTCAAGAGAAGAGATGTCAGTTTGAGGACTAAGGTGCTTCTTACCCAAGCCATGTTATTTTCAATAGCCTCAGATGCATGCAAAAGTTGGAGAACGAATAAAGAAGACCATAGAAGAATTGATGCATTTGAGTTATGGTGCTGGAGAAGAATATTATAAGTACCATGGATTGCCAGAAGAACAAACAAACCTTTGTTGGAAGAAGTACAATCAGAACGTTTGTTAGAAGCCAGGATGGGGAGACTTTGATTTTCACACTTTAGACATATTATCAGGAGGGACCAGTCCCTGGAGAATGACATCATGTTTGGTAAAGTGGAGGGCCAGCAAAGGGCTAAAGCATAACAATGATTGTGAGGAAGGCGCAGGCATAGGGTCGCTGTGTGTTAGAACTGACTCGACGACGCCAAACCACAAGAAGTTGGAATTGACTCAGTGACAATTGGGTTGGTTTTGGTTTCCTCTAAAGCTGCCATCAGTTGTGACTGGTCTTTTCTCAGCTGAGGGCCAGGAGTGTTAAATCTGTGACAATGCTGCATACGACGTCATTCCTCCTATGTGACCTGGGAGACACTGATGTCCTGGGCCTCGCTCCTTTAAATGGAAAACCTCCCAATGCCTTTGAAATACACACTGATGCTGTCAAGGTTGCCTAGAAACAGCTATCTGTGTGGCCACAGGGCTGACTGAACCCTCAGGCTGACCTCCAGGCCTGAGACCTGCTCTGCACCCCACCCAGCTGGATGGAGGTCCAAAGAGGGATGTTGGGTGGAAACTGCTAAAAGGTACTTTCAAAGAGGGGATATCCCACAGGAGCAGAAAATGGCCTTCAGACTGAGAAGGAGACCTTGGGTTCAAGGTGCCTTGGAGAATGGGTCATTCTCCTGACATACTATCTTCTGGCACAGACTCAGCCACTTCTAGGTGCGATTCACACTGTGGCTCCTTGGGCCTTTATGAAGCCGTCTGAGCTGAAATTATCTCATCTTTCCAAAGGGCCCACCACACCCACCTCGACCAGCGGGGCATCTAGGGCACCACTCTAAGGAAGCCTTCCTCCCAGGCCTTGCAAACTCAAGGTCACGTTTGGAGCACTACACCTTTGCAACATAAAGCACCTCATCCTAGGCCTGGTCCTGCGTGTAGAGTAAGGTAATGTAAGTACATACACATGGTGGGCTTTTAACACAGACTCCTTCCCTTACCTGTCAGGTAAACCCAGGAAGTAGGCACCTGGATCCAGGGCTGGCTGTACCCCAGCTTCTGAAACTGCAAGGAAACATGGCCTGAGGTGAGACTGTGTGTGCTCAGGTCACATGCACTGCTCACCCAGTCATGGTGGCCGACCCCACAGTCAGCCACAAACCTGAGCCAGGCTTGAAGTGGAATCGACCGTTCGACTTGGAGAATTTACCATAGGAAATGAATTCATGGGGTGGGTTTTTAAATTAGAATTATTCACACCATTTATTTATTATTTATAGGTGTGACACTGTAGAATAAGCACTTTACTGCTAACTGCAAGGTCGGCTATTAAAACCCACCAACCACTCTTTGGAAACCCTATATGTAATCAAGAGCCAATGATCCTGAAGAAGAAGTTCAAGGTGTATTGAAGCCATTGGGAGAGAGTAAGTCTCCAGGAACTGACTCAACAGCACTTAACCCCAACAATCCCCACTCAGGGAGTTGGATTGACACAGTGGCTGAACCAATGGGCTCAAACATGGAGACAATTGTGAGAAGAGAACAGGCCCCAGGCAGGGTTTCCTTCTCTCATACTAAGGGTCTCTGAGTCAGGACTAACTCGATGGCACCTGACAACAACAACAGCATACCCAAAGAAGAATCCTTGGAGTTGCAGTAATTAAGTACTTAGCTGCTAACCAAAAGATCAGTGGTTCAAACCCACCCGCCAATCTGAGAGAGAAAGCTGTGGCACTCCTCTTTTGTAACGATGACAGTGCTGGAAAGCCCATGGAGAAATTGTACTCAGCTCTATAGAGCCACTATGAGTCAGAATTTAAAATATATATCTACCTTTAGACACTCTGAAGGAGCTCTGGTAGCATAGTGGTTAAGAGTTGGGCTGCTAACCTCAAGGTCAGCAGTTTGATACTACCAGCAGTTCCACAGGAGAAAGATGAGGTTTTCTGCTCCTGCAAAGACTGACAACCTTGGACACCCTACACAGGGTCACTTGGAGTCAGATGGAAACAGTTGCTTCCTTTTTTGGGGTGATGAGACTGTTATAAAATTGACTATGGTGATGCTTACACAACTCTGAATATGCTCAAACCCATTGAATTGTATGACTCTGAATTCAGTTTTAACAAAGTTATTTTAAAAATTAAAAATAACTGTAAGAGCCGGGAAGAAAAGGCCACTGTTTTTTGCCTTGTGCACTTGGCTTCTTGTCATGGTTTCAAGGGTAACTCTGAGGAATTAAAGTGTAAGATCTGAATGTTGTAAGCGTCTATCCTTCAGTTGAGGATTTCTGGTCTACCCCTGTCCTGGAGATGTCAGTGGCTGATGGAAGGAAGCTAGAGTTCTCTAAAGGGCTGAACGTAGGAGGTCCCAAAAACAAACACCTCCGTGTGTGCTGTGATTTACTTTTTACATTCCTCTCTCAAAGCCTCAACACCTAGTATGCTGGACCACAAAACAAACATTCCACAGGGCTATAAATCAATGGAGTCCTGGTGTGGCGCTGTGGTTTAATGCGCTAGACTGCTAAGCTGGTTTGAACTGCAAAGTCTGCGGTTCAAGCTCACCAGCTGCTCCTTGGAAACCTTATACAGGGTCACTATGAGTTGGAACTGACTTGATGGCACTTAACAACAACAACATAAATCAACAGTCATTCCTTGGAAACCCTATACAGGGTTGTTATGAGTGGAACAGACTAGATGGAACTTAACAACAACATCAATCAACATGGAGCCTTAGTGGTACAATGGTTAAGTACTCGGCTGCTAATTCAAAGGTAGTGATTCACAAGAGGAAAGATCTAGCAAATTGTTCTGTGATGGTTACAGCCTAGTACGGAATGCCTGAGGTCTTAACTTGCAAGTGTCCATCCAAGGCACAACAATTGGTCTCTATTTACCAGTAGTAATGTTGTTGGTGTTAAGTGCCATCGAGTCAATTCCAACCCACATTGACCCTGTATAGGGTTTCCAAGGAGTGATTGGTAAGCTTGAACCGCCAAGCAATTCAAACAACTTTACAGTCTGGCACATTAACCCACAGCATCACACCAGGACTCCACCAGTAGTAAAAGAGGAAGGCATGTAGCTAATCACCCCATGAACAACTAACTACCTTCTCTGCCATAAGACCTTAAGAACTGGGTGGTACCTGGCCACCATAACTGAACATTTTGATCAAATATTTCATAGAAGAATCCTGATCAAAGGGGGGGGGGAGAGATACAGAAAATAATTTAAAATTGTTATAGACTCTAGACTTTTTGGAGTCCTGGTGTGGCACTCGGCCACAAAGTCAGTTTGAACTGTAAGGTTAGCGGTTCAAATTCACCAGCCGCTTCTCAGAAACCCTATACAGGATCACTATGGGTTGGAATTGACTCAATGGCTCTTAACAACAACAACGAGTAGACTTTTTGGAATCATGGTGAGGAGATACGGTTTCATAGAACCCATGAAACAATTGCCTGAGATCATCTTTAAACCTTAAACCAAAAATTGCTCCTGAAGTCATCTTAAGACCAAACAACAGTTTGTTTGTTTGTTTTTTTTGTAATTATGCTCTTTGTTGTTTCGGTGTGAACTTTTTCTTGATTTTTTTTTTTTTTTATAACAGTGGTCTCATAATATTTACCTTTTTGTGGCTGACTTATTTACTCAGCAGCATTCTTTTAGGAACTATATGGGATCAAACTGACAAAGGAATGATTAGCTTAGACTCTTAGGAGAGGCAGGGAGTTTCTGAGAGAGGAACAACTCACAAGGAGAGTAAAATGGCTACACAACTCAAAGGATGTAATCAATGTCCCTAAATTGTACATCTGTTGAAATGGTGTGTGTTTTACTATTTATATTCTCAATAACAAAATAAAATTTAGAGGAAAAAAAAAATGACAGCTTCGGAAACTCTGTCCTGTAGTCATAATGAGTCAGCATTGACTGGATGGCACACAACAACGTGTCATCCCTGGGTGGTGCAAAGATTTAATGTGCTTAGCTGCTAAATGAAAGGTTGGAGGTTCAAGTCCAGACAGAGGAACATTGTGAAAAATCAGCCATTGAAACCCTATGGAGCACAGTTATACTGATACACATGAAGTTGCCATAGGTTGCCCTCAACATAAATTGGGGCAGCAGGCAGGGTGGGAACTGCAGCAAATGAGAAGTGCATGTTCCTCCCAGAGGGGCAGCTGCCACCCAGATCCAGCCAATTCCAATGGCACCCATGGCCAGAGCTGGTCTCTTGAGAAGCCATACATTCAAACCTTCCTGATGGAAGTTTTGCGCATTTCTAGAAGTAGGAAAGGATGGCAGATAGAGATGTGGGGATTTCTTGGATTCTCATTCAGGGTGGGCACAGGTGACTGGACACCTACCAGCGGGGCCATCCACTCGAAGAGGTTGACGCTCTCTCCATCATTGATGTAGTATGCCTGCCCACTCTGAGGGGGACAAAGGGCAGGGGGAGAGGGGCCGGTCAGGCACCTGCCCATCAGCCTGGCCTCCACCCTTTCACATAGTTCTTGGCAGTGTGCCAACCCCCCAGTTCTCCCTCTAGGAGTGTGGCCAATCCCCAGGCCGGGGCACACAGGATCCAACAGTTGAGTGGATCTGTGTAATTTCCTCTGACTTCAACCAAATCACCCAATTCTCTGAACCACAGTCTCTTCATGTGACCCATGGGAGGATATGAATGGGCTCTCCTCTTTGGGATGTTGTGGAGATGAAATAAAATCACAGATGTTCAGTGCTTGGCATTTGGTAACCATTACTACACAATCAACAGCACCTAGCTCAAGGTGGTCGTTCAGGACGAGTTTAATCAGAGGCTCAGCAACTCAACAAGCTTCCCTGAGCTGCCAGTCCTGCCAGTCATCGTAAGCACAGGGGTTGGGGAGAAGTTTTGTGTGTGTGAGGCAGGAATCCAGGAGGGACAGGAGGGATGGGGCTCCCAGCTGGCAGGAGACTCACCGCCACGAAGCCCTTGGTGGCTGTGAGGGCCTCAGCCGCCAGCACGTGTGCCTGCACCAGGTTGTGTACATGGACCCAGTTCATCCGCGTCTTCCGGTCCCCAAATCGGAACATGAAGAGTCTCTTCTTGATGTAGCTCTGGTGGATGGGGAGGGGCAACAAACACAGACCTAACCTACCTGCTGCTGCTGCTTTGTGCCATCAACAGACTTAAAGTTCATTTAAATGCTGGTGGCTCCCAAATTCCTATCTAAGCATCAGACACTGTTTCCCCTAAACTTCACATTCAGGTATCTGACACTTTCCTGATGTCTCCGTGTGGTTGTCTAACAGATACTTCAGCTCCCATGTCCAGAAGTGAACTCCTGATCTCTTCTACCCTGTTCTGCCCATCTTCCTCCTCTTGGGTGATGGTGCTCAGACCAAAACCCTTGGGGCTACCTTTGACTTTCCTTCCCCTCGTGCACTGTTGTTGCTGTTGTATGCTGTCGAGTCTCAGTTCCGACTATAGGGTTTCTCAGAACAGCTGGTGGGTTTGAACTACCAACCTGTGGCTAGCAGCCCAGTGCTTATCCTACAGTGTCACACCAGGGTCCCCTAGAGCTCTACCAGCAAATCTTGTTGACTCAGCATTATCTGTCCAGCATCTGACTAGTTCTCACCACCCTCACAACTACCTCCTCTCCCATCTGGAAATGGCAGTGACTCCTAATGGGTCCCGTGCATCCACCCTTGCCCCTAGCTGTCTGTTCTAGATGCCACAACCAGCGAGCCCCTTTTGAATCCGACATCAGATCATGTCTCTCCTCTGCTCAGCGTCTTCCAGGGACTCCTGTCCACTAGAGGGCGAGGCACGTCCGTCCTGACAGCGGCTGACTAGGTCCGTTCCAAGGTGTCCCCAGTCAGTCTCTCATGTCATTTAGGGACACTCACACGGCCCCTTGCTCTGTCACTGCAACATGGACTTCCTTGCTGTTTCCAGAACACACAGCAAATGCTCATCTCAGGACATGGGACCAGCTGTTTCCTCGGCTTTTCTCCTCTCAAGTCTTTCCCTAAATGCCTCTGTGGTGCTCTCCATTGCTTCCTTCATGCTGATGCTCAAATCACCTTCTCAGTGAGGATCTCTGACTCTCTTCCTTCCTTCTATGTGAAGCCTGTGTAACTCCCAGTTCTCTCATCCTACCTCACTTCTTTTCTCCATAGCACCTGGCACCTTTGAACAAACCTTACAATCCATCATATTTATTGTTATTTTCCATGTGAGAATATAAACTCCACAAGGGCAGGAATTGTCTGTTTTGTTCACAGATCTATCCCCAAATCTAGAACAATCTTGGACACATATACCTACTCCTCATTTCTCAACAATCTCATTTTCCAACATTCTGCATTTATGACATTAGCTAAAGACAAAACAAAATTCTCCTGTCTATTTTGTGCATTAACCTGACAGTAACAAATGCTGAAGAGCTCTGGTAGCGTAGTGGTTACGAAACGGGTTGCTAACCTCATAGTTAGCAGTTCGAAACTACCAGCTGTTTCGTAGGAGAAAGATGAGGGCTTTCTGCTCCCGTAAAGATTTACAGCCTCGGAAACCCTGTACAGGGTCACAATGAGTCAGAACCGACTCCACGGCACCTAGCACCAACAAATGCTGAGGTGTGAGGTAAGGCTGATTTTCGTATAATGACCTAGTCTTTGGAACCTATCCATGGTGATAAGTGAGGAATGGGTGTAGTAAGAACTCAGTAGATGTTTACTGAATGTAGAACAAACCACGAGCACTGTGGTACAAGTGGCTCAGTACTCAGTTGTTAAGTGAAAGGTCGGCTATTTGAACCCTCA
>NW_006408696.1:1729882-1734895 GCF_000296735.1 Chrysochloris asiatica | reverse complement strand
AGCTTTCTCATTTTCAGGGTTTTGCTAAGCTGCCTCTTCTATTTGGATACCTCCTCACTACAACCCGTTCTGTTGGCTAACTTCTCTTTAAACACAGCCCTTGCCTCCTTCAGGAAGTTCTCCCTGCTATGCTCTGCACAGCCCTCCCCACACCGAACCTCTGGTTAGGGTGTCAGTTCCCCAATCAGGCTAGACGTTTGTGACCCTCCCAGATCTATACCTGGTGCCCAGCTTTCTTAAGAGGCAGGTTTTCTACATGAAGACCCAGTGTTGGCAGTCTGTGACGAACCATCCACCCACATTGGAGTAGGGAAAACAGGTTCCCTTGTCTGTTGGGGTCACAGTTCTAGGTCTCCCACACATTGAGAGCACTGGCCTGGAAGGGGAAATCTCAGGCCTGGTCTAAGGACTATGCTGGGGGACCTGAGTGGCCCATGGACTGGTGGACAGGGGGCATCTCCCAGAACAGAACAGCTGTCTCAGGAACTGATACAGTGACCCAAGGGCTGGGTGGACCCTACCAGAATACACACAACAGACCGGCTCCTCCTTTGCCTCAGAGTCCAAGGAGGTTGAGCAACATACCACCACACGGGGCAGGTGTCTTTGCTCTTCAGGGCCGTAGATGCCTGGGGGCCGAAGCACACATGTCCGTAGAATGCCTCCTCCTAAAACACAGAGGAGGGCAGTCAGGGGGCTGGGGAGTGGGAGATCCGTAGGAAAAAGGAAAGAAACGTTGTCCATATCTGTCCTTACCTGGAGAGGTTAGAGGGGAAGATGTACCCTTGGGCTTTGCTCATTCAGTTAGTGGACTATGTCAGTCAATGTGTTAGTCGTCCAACAAACGCTATCCAAGTTCCCCTGCCCTGATCCCTGGGATGGACGCCATGGAGAATCCAAAAGAACTAGTCCTTGCTTTCATGATGCTCACCGGCCAGTGGTCAAGGTTAAGACCTAGATGCAGTATTTGCACGGCCCATGAGAGTTTACCCAGCACTGGACACACATGACATCCTTTTCAGCTCTTCTTAATGTCCTACTGAGGCCGTTTTTCAGGTCCACACACCTGCAGGCCAATAGCTCTAGCTCTTTCTCTTTCTGGTCATCAGTTAGATAGTGACCATGAACTTTCCCTCCCCCTAAGGCAACCCTATCAGGGGGGAGCTGGTATTAACCCTGACATAGGAATGAAAGAACGAAGGCTCAGAGAAGGAACTTGGCTTGCCTTACGTCATATAGCTCGATATGGTGGAGTTCAGATGGGAAATCAAAGCCCAGGCCCTCCTTTCCACTCATACTCCCACTTCTGTGAGCATAATACAAACAAGTAAGTAGACCCTGTCTTTCCATCTGCTCAACCTCGGTTTCCTCGCCTGAAGAATGGGTGCTTTGTAAATGGTGGTAGTTGCTGAACTTTCCAGATGATCAATGAGAGAGTAAGACTAACACCATCGGCACAAGATGTCAGGGATCTGTCATCCAAATACTCACTTTATCTGTTCCCCAAAAACTCACTGTGGAGTCCCAGGCTTCCCAAACTCTCCATCAGTGGAGGAAGTGGGTAGACATGTTCCCCCTTGGGAGGTCTGGGAGTACAGTCTTAAGGGGCTGTAAATATATTTTTCTTTGAACTTTTTTCTTAAGAATGCCTACGCAATTTTCAGTTGGTTCACATAATCCACTTGTGTTTATATATAAAAAAAGATTTTGAATGACTTATTTTGTAAATGAATTCTCCCCCCTCACCTTCTCTCAATTCCTCAAACGAAGTGGAGTCTCCAAGAAGCTGTCCCCCAGCTTGTAGCGTGTAGTTTCTCTGAAGACTACACGCTAGTTAGGGAAGTCCACTGTAGAACATCTTCTGTGATCTGCAGCCCACCCTCCTTTGGGGAACTTATCTCTTTCTGCAGAGGTCTTGGGGGGAAGTAGTAGTCATGGCCCAAGATGGATCAGTCTCAGCTGGGAACTTAACTCTTGACATGACTGAAACCAGGCCCCCAAATCCTAAAAGTGAGTTCACCCTGAAGAGACTGAGTGTCAGCTCTGGTCTTCATGTTCCGGAAGCAGTCCCACACCGTCTTTTCCAAGCCCCATGGTCATTTTTCTGGGAACTAGCTTGCATCCTGCCAATATAACCTTTCCCCTTTCCCTTAAATTAGCCAGGGCCAGTGTCTTCTGGTCATAACCAAACACCCTGGTGCTCCATCCTCCAACTTTACAGTGAGGGTAGAGGAGTGGATGTCGCTGTTGTGCCACTGAGTTGATTTCAATCATTGTGACCCTTTATAGGGTCTCTGAGAAGCAACTGGTAGATTTGAACCACCAATCTTTCAGTTCAAACTGACCTTGTGGCCTAGTGCTTTCTCCTATGGTGCTACACCTGGACTCCAGGACTGGATGGTGGCCCACTCCAAATACGTTCCTGTCCTGAAACCTGAGAATGTGACCTTATTTGGAAAAAGGATCTTTGCAGATATAATTAAGTTAGGAAGCTTGAGGTGAGATCATGCTGAATTATCCCAACGAGTTCTAAATCCAATGACAAGTATCCTTATAAGAGACATACAGAAGAGAGGCAAAATGGAGAAGAAACGGCCACGTGAAAGGGAGGCAGAGATTGGAGGTAACCCAACCATAAGCCAAGGAGGCCTGGGGCTAACAGCAGCTAGAAGAGACAAGGATTCTGCTGGAGATCCATGGAGAGAGGGGAAAACCCTGCCAACACCTTGAGAGTGAATAATTTTGTTTGTGGTCATTTGTTATGGTAGCCTCATGGGATAGCAGTGACAAACCTAGATCCGCACCAGTTGGGGATTCTGCTGAGCCAGGAGAGCCCCAGGGACCAGGAGGGTAGCTTTGTTCTTGTTTTATTGTTAAGTGTCGTCAAGTTGGTACTGACTCAGAGCGACCCTGTGTAGGGTTTTTTGAGGAGCCGCTGGTGAGCTTGAACTGCAAACCTTGTGGTTCAAACTGACTCAGCAGTCCAGTGCACTAACCCACAGCACCACACCAGGAGTCCGGTTGAGCAGCAGGGAGTGGCAAATCACGTGGGGTGACCGAGGCTGGACTCCTGGGCAGGCAGGTATTACGTTAGCTTTTCTGTAAACAGCCTACAGCTAATTTTAACTCTGGGTCACCTGGTTTTGTGTGTGTGTGTGATGGGGGGATGGGGCAAGGGGGGTCAGGTTGCAGTTGGCACTGGCCACTGGGGCACTGGGCAGACACCTCACAGAGTGGCCAAGCCCAGGGTATCCATGACTCTCTTGACCATGGTAAGCTGGGGATGCGCCTATAAATAATTCTCAGTGGAGGATTGGGTGTCTGGCATGCAGCCTGCCGGTGTGGCCTGGGGAGGCCCTGGGCAGAGAAGAGAAATCAATTGCATAATGTCACTCCCCTGGGAAAACCATGCTGAATCTTCTCACTGGGATCAGTGGACAGGCCCGGGGTGACTCAGGGGACGGACTGTAGGGAACAGAGAGCCCTTGCTTGGGATCTGCTCAACTGTGGCTGCAGTGTAGTGTAGTGGTTAAAGCCCAGGCTCTGATGTTAGAATGCCCTGGGGTTCAAATCCCACCTCTACCACATGGTCACCTTGAGCCTCAGTTTTCTCCCCTGAAAATTAGGGATTATAATTTCAACTACTCCTCACTCTTCAAATCAGTTCATTTGGTTCCTAAGTCTTAAATGATGACCCAAACCAAGTTATCTGATTTTTCAATGTTTCTGAATTTCAGAAAGTGAGCAGTGATCATTTGGAAAGGAAGAAATTGATTTGAATGACTGGTTTCTGAATTTGGAAAGTAAGTGATCACCTCAGGTTCCCACCTCACAGGGATGTTGTGAGGAGTTCCTGAGACATGCCCTTAGATCAAAAGGAAAGCTCTGGCCCAGGGATGAAGCTCAGAAGGCAAGAAGGGAAAGGAAAGAAGTACAAATGGTGGATGGAAATGGGAAGAGTGAAAAAAATTTATTAAAAATATAGGGCCTGGCAACGGAGAAGAGCCAAAAGCGGGACCCTATCTAAAGAAGCAGCGAGGCCCGCGATAGAGGCAGAGACAATGATGTGGAGTGATGAAGCGGCTGGGGACTTTGGATCCAGAGAGGGAGAGGGACTGTGTGCTGAAGACTGGGGGGAGGGAGAGGAGTGTAGGGAGCGGGTTTATAGGGTATACCCTTTGGTCAGTTGATGATGCATGGAGGGGATTGGAACCATGGCAATGAAATGATATACGATGGAATGACTATAAAACTAAAGTTCTCTCATGTAAACTATCATATAATTCACAATAAAACATGAAAAAAAAAATAGGGCCTGGTATGTAATAAGCACTCAAAACATGGGGACTTTTTGAGGGGGCCTCAAAAAAGTTTGTGGAAAAATGAAAAGAATGGAATTTTCCCACTTACTTTTTGAAGCTCCCCTCGTATAACAAAACCTGTGGAAGCCAGAACCTGTGTAAGATGGAAACCTGTCAGGGAAGGAAAATGCAACTATTTCTCACAAAAACCACTGAGAGCAAAGTGGGAAGATGCACCCTATCAGAGAAGGAAAACTTTGAGACCCCAAAAAACAAGGCAGTCCCAGAGCATTCCAGCTCTCCCTGATTTCACTGTAATCTCTGTGTTCAGAGGAGGCAATGCGGGCAGGCAGCTGAGGCAGATGTTTCTGGAAAGTGAATAAAGGTGAAGCTTCATAGCACCTTCACTGGCATCGGCCCTTCCAAAGCACTCATCATGATTCCTAAATTCATATATAAAGAACAGCAAGAAAAACCAAACCTTATTCTATATTCACGGTTCCTAAATTCATATATAAAAAATAACAAGAACCAAATCTTATTCTATATTCATGATTCCTAAATTTATATATGAAGAACAAGAACCAAACCTTATTCTAGATTCACAATTCCTAAATTCATATACAAAGAACAGCAAGACCAGAGTCAGTGACAGCCACAGAGGACTAGAGTGGAGAGTGAAGCGTCCAGCTGATAAGAAGAGAGGGCATAT
>NW_006408696.1:1716125-1729347 GCF_000296735.1 Chrysochloris asiatica | reverse complement strand
GGGACCCTACCCAGAGAAGCAGTGATGCCTGAAATGGAGCCAGAGATGATGACGTGGAGCGATGGAGCAGCTGGAGACTTTAGATCCAGAGAGGGAGAGTGACTGTGTGCTGAAGACCTGGGGGATATGGGGGAACGATTGCATGGAGGGGATTGTAACCATGGCAATGAGACGATATATACGATAGAATGAATGTAAGACTGATGTTCTCCCATGTAAACAATCACATAATTCACAATAAAACATTAAAAAAACAAAAAAGAACAGCAAGAAGAACGAAACCTTATTCTACATTCACGGTTCCTAAATTCATAGCATAAAGAACAAGAGCCAAACCCAGTGCTGTGGGGTTGACCCTGACTACTCATCAAGTCAGTTCCTGCTCATAGCAACCCTGTACAGGGTTTCCAAGGAGCGGCTGGTGGGTTGGTATTGCCAAGCTTGTGGTTAGTAGTCCAATGCTTATCTTACAGTGCCATGCCAGGACTCCTATAGATAAAGAGGGCCCCTAAAATTGGATTCATTCCTGTGTGGCAGAAAACAAAGGAGTCATGGTGGTGCGGTGGCTTAAGCATCAGGCTGTTAACCAAAGGTCAGTAGTTTGAATCTACCAGCTACTTTGTGGAAGATGTCAACAATCTGCTGGCCTAGAGATTTATCGCCTCAGAAACCCTATGGGGCAACTCTACCCTGTCCTATAGGGTCGCTGGCTCAGAATTTGCTCAGTGGCAGTGGATTTGGGGTTCCCACTCCTATCAGTACTTGCTTGCTACTAGAAGGGGTGAGCAACACCACTGGAAACACCTCCACCCTCATGCTCTCAGACACGAATGTTGAGATAGGTCCTCACCAGTCTGGTCCCGAAACTCTCGTCAATTTAGTCTCCAAAATGCCTCCTGAATCCATCCCCTCTTTCTGTCCCCACTGCCACCAACAGTCCAAGGCAGTGGCCCTCTCTGGCCTGGGTGCCAGCAACAGCCCCTCACTTGTCCCCTGCCTCTGCTCTCGCCCCTCCAATCCTCCCCTTGCATGGTGGCCAGAGGGATCTGTCTAAAACACACGTCTGTCTCCCCATGTCATCCTCTTGTTTAAAGTCAACTTTCAGTTGTTGTTGTTGTTAAGTGCCGTCGAGTTGGTTCTGACCCATAGCGACCCTGTATAAGGTTTCCAAGGAGCAGATGGTGAGCTTGAACCACTGACCTTGCAGTTCAAATGACTTCACAGCCTGACGCATTAGCCCACAGCGCCACACCAGTGGCTTCCCCTAAAGCCCGCACTTCATGAGTTGGCTCACACCCCAGGCTCCCAGAGCTCCTTCCTTCTCACTGATGCTGGCTCGTTCACCCTGCTGCCCCTGGGCCTTTGCACACACAGTGTCTGCTACCATGCCTCCTTTCCTCCACCTGGAACAGACAGAAGCTTTCCATTCTTCATGTCCGTGCAGGGACTCCCACAGCCCTGCACCCACCTAATCACATTGTCATTCCTGGCCAGCCTCTTCCCCACTGGGTCTGACTTCATCCTTGTTGTATCTCTGGCAGGTGGCTGGCATATTTCAGGGGCTCAGTGTTTGTTCATTGATGAATGGTCCAGGTCATGGTGAACTGTCCTTTGACAGAAAGGTGGGCCTTAGAATGGATGGGCTACAAGCTTGGGTCACATACAGAAACAGAGAAAGGCATGGGAGTTGTGCTGTGGCAGATAAGCTTTGGATCATGAGATCGGTTTGAACCATGAGGTTGGCGGTTCAAACTCACCAGCCACTTCTTGGAAATCCTATACAGGATCACTGTGAGTTAGAAATGACTCAATGGCACTAACACCACCACCACCATGTGCATTTGGCAGGAACATGGCCCCATAATACTCACCTGGAAGAGGTGTCCCATTGGCCATCAGGGTCAACTGGTCAGCGATGGCTTTAGTTCGGGAATAGTGGTCCATGTGCTGTCAGGTGGACAGGGGAACAGAGTCACTGGAGAGAGGTCACTGGGGTCTGGCCTAGCCCCAAGTTGCATCTTTGTTTCAGAGCACACCAGCATTGGATTTTGGGGCATCCCAGAGGGATATCACCAAGCCCTGAGCTCTGGAACCTTCCTCTCTTTCTGAGCCCTGGAGTAGAGGAACACTGGGATCAGAGCCTTCACATATGGAGGCTCCTGCCGGCCCCAAACACATGCCCAGCAGCAGTGGCGCTGGACATATGTCGGACCAAATATTGCTTTGCAGTCCTTAATGTTCATATAGCATTTCACCTACATGACCTCATTGCCTATTCCTGATAATCTGAGAGAGATGTTCTCATGTCCAGATGAAGAAAAAGTTCAGAGTGGTTGGTTAAGTGATTTGTTCAGGGTCACAAAGTTAGAAGGTGACCTGGTTGATTCCAGAGTTCCTGCTGAGACACTAGCTAAACCAGGAGATGGCTCATGCCACCCAGTGTTGGGGACCCTCTCTCCCTGAGCTGTGAGGTTGACTATATCTCCCCTGGTTCCACTTGTCTCTACCCTTCGGGCTTTGGGTTGGCCCACCCACCACCTCTGGAAGCCAGTACCTTCTCCAGCGGGAAGAACGGCAGAGAGTCCTCATTCCCTTGCTCTATGGGCTCTCCGCTAAACGCCACATTGACAGTACTGGTGTAGACGAGCCTGGGAATGCGCTGGTGGATGCAGACTGCAGTGGCAGGTGCACACACACAAACAAACATACACAGGACTGAGCGTAAGCAGCCAGTGGAGTCAGGAGTGCCTGGGAAGCCTCTCTCTTAGGTGAATCCACCCAACTCAATCCAGTCTCCAACACAATCCCAGCTCTTGGGATGCCCAGAACCCAGAACTGCCCAAAGACAGAAGGACCTCTCTGCTTTAACTTGGAGTTTGGGTCGTGACCCTGCTCCTTGGGCCCTAGGGGCCAGGCCTGCTCACTCTTCCTTCTAAGTGTGGCTGTGGCCTCTGAGCTACCTTGCCAAGGACACAGCAGAAGAAAGTCTCATTCCATGTGGACAGAGCAAAAAGACACTCTAGAATCAGAGAGAAAAGCAGAAGGCAGGACAAGGCAGGACGAGCCCAGAGAACCTAGACATGGTCTTCCTTTGGACCCTTCAGTTCTTATTCCCAACCCTCTGCCCTCACATCACCATCATGTCGTGGCTATGCTGACCGACTCTGCAGGGCTCTGGGCAGGTCTGCAGTTTGGGAAGGATGTACTGGTCCTTAGGTCCTCCCCTGGGGTGGCAGGAGTGAGGGAGAGGGTTTGTGGCAGGAGCAGGAGAGAGAGAGACACACAGCAGGCCACACCTCCGCTCTGAGCGCCTACCATCAATCACTAGTTTGGTGCCTCCGACATTTATAGACTCAATCTGCTCTTTTTGCAGCTAAAAGACAAGACAGCAGTGGGCAAGTCACAGTGGAGCTTCATGCCACGTGGCTGAAGTTGGGGTTGGGGTGGGATGGCAGGATAGTCGGGAACACCCGGCTCAGAGGGCCACAGGGCAGCGTGTTCAGCTGGATGACCAGGAGGGATTATAGCCCACATCTGACCCTCAGCATCCTCATTTTACAAGTAAACCTTGGATAGTAGGTAGGATTTTAAATGCCACAGGGAGAGGATCTGGTATGTGCTTGAATTGTTCTCCAAGTCTCAGTTTTCTCATCTGTAAGATGGGCATAGTAATACTTTTTTGGCCTTAGTGAGAGGCTTGGGGTATGAAAAGAAACTGGTCTTCAGCAAGTGTTTCCCATGTGCCCGGAGCTGAGCTGAGCTTTAACCTCTCCATCTCGTTTAAAGCTTATACCAGCCCTGAGAGGTATATTTATCATGAAATTATATTTGTTCTAGTTGTGGCTGTTTTTAATAGGTAATACAATCACTGGATTAAAGATAATTCAAACAGTGAAAAGGGGGTACAGCGAAAAGCACGTTTTCCTTCTATTCCTGATCCCAAGTATTCCTTTCCCTTTCGGGAGGCAGCCAGTTACCAGTAACTTGGGTTTCCTTGGCAAAATCACCAACGCTTATTAATATCAACACATGTGCATGTGTGAGTTTATCAGCAGACATTCACATGAGCTCTTTTTTAAACAAACAGGAAGAGACCAAACACTGTTCAACACCTTGGAAATTGTCCATATCAGCATGTTTTGAGTTACCTCACTCTTCTGAATGACTGCCTAGAATTTCATTGCGTGGATACGGCATAATTCATTTAAATGCTCCCCAGCTAGGTTCAGGACCATAGTCTCAGTGGACACCATAATCAGTTGGCATAACATAGTCTACAAAGATAATTCTTTACATCCTATTTGGTGGGGAGAATCTGGGATCTTCAAATTGGCCATCTAAGGTGCAGCTATTGAATTGAAGAGGCTAGGAATCAATGAGTTCAATGAACTAATGGAACATGTGAACATCAGTCTCCATGACTCAGAGCAGTAGAACTAGAAAATGCCCAGTTACCACTACCACCTGCTCTGAAAGGGAGCACATTAGAAGGTCCCCGAAAGAGAGGCAGAAAATATGCGACAAAAGTAAAAAAAAACCCCATGAATTGCTGGTTAGAAAAAGACTGGAGAAACCTGAGACCATGACCCTTGACCCCCCTTCAGGTCTAGAAAGGAACTCACTCTCGTGGCCCAATTTTCAGTCAAGCAGTAGATTGGTATATGGGGGGGAAACAACACTAGTAAGGTCTGCTCCCCAAGGAATGGTCAATCATTCAAGATCAAAGGGGCAACATTTCCCTAAGGACAAGGTTGAGAAGGGCTGGGAAGGAGGGTGGAATGCAAATAGGAAGCACAGGGAGGAAGCAGGATGACTGTTGTTGCAGGGAGGGGATTGTAATCATTGAGATGAAATAAAATGTGTGATTTATTGAATGCAAAACTGATGGTCTGCTCTGTAAACCTTCACTCAATTCACAATAAAAAGTTTCATAAGTAAATACTCCCCAGTTTATGGGTATATTGACTATTACCTGCATTTTGCTACTAAAGACAGTGTTGCAGGACAAACAGAATGTAAGTAATGAGAACGCCCATGCATTGTGAAGAATGTGGCCAGGGTCATTGAATAACTTTTGAAGGAATTATTGAATGGGAACTTAAACTGCTGTGTAAAATCTTCACCCCAAACGCATAAAATAGGATTTAAAAACAGATGTCAAAAGTAGTTCTTCAAAAAGAGAAAGATGTAGATTATACAAAGAAACATAAAAGAAGAAATGAGTAAAATAAAAATAAAAATATAACTTTTTATTGTCCTTTTAGTAAAAACAAAAACTACAATGCTGCAAATAAACCAACATGTACAATTTCTGGTTATAGGGCATGTGTATTTTAAACATTGGGAAGATAGTCCCGCTGCCCTAGGAACAGGCTGTGAGACAGGTATTCATTATAGCCTTTTCAGATGAGGAAACGGAAGTTCTGAGAGATTATGTTTACTTGCCTTAGGTGACACAACTAGAAAGTGGCGCGACTGGTATTTGATTTCACGCACACAAATGTAGGCTGGTAGTAGCTGAAATCCTTCCCGAATAGGTAAAAAGGACTAACAGGAATAGTCAAGTTCTGAACCCCACTCTGTCTAACTCCATGTGTTGTGTGTGACGGGCTTACCTTCTCAGCACCAGACATTCCATAGGAGGCTACGTGGAAGACACAGTCCACCCCTTTGAATGCACGGTAGAGGGCTTCTGCATTTCGGACATCAGCCTGCAACAGACAAGGAAAAGATGGGGCAGGATGCTCAAGTTCAAGACAGAGATACTAACCCTGCATTTAGCCACTTCCCAGAACTGAGCCCTGCCCTCTTCCAGACTAAGTAGCCATTGCTTGTTGCTAAGTGCCATTGAGTCGGGATCCGACTCATAGGGACCCTGTACAGGGTTTCCAAGGAGCAGCTGGTGAGTTAGAATTGCTGACCTTAAAGGCCCAAACCGACATTGCAGTTTACTGCATTAACCGGCAACGCCACACCAGAAGTCCTAAGTATCCATAGGGTCAAGAAAGGTTCGTGGACTATAGGATTCTATATACCATCATCATCATCATTGCCCACCACTTATCAAGCTTGTTGAAGCAGATACTAGTTTATTATTGTCCTCTTTCTTTGGGTGAGGTCACTGGGACTCTGAGATGGGGAGCCTAGAGCCACAGCTGCACAGCTGGGAAGTATGGGAGCTAGAGTTTGAGCCCAGCATTCTGACTCCAGAGCTTGTGCTTTTAAACACATACTACTGATTTGACCTCAAACACTATTCTCCTCTCCCCCCCAGTCCCCCAAATCCCCCATCCCTAAACCTGGATGAACTCGGTCCCTGGTGCCAGCTCCCACTGGGGTCTGCGGAGATCGAGCAGGATGACAGAGGTGCCACTCTTGGCCAGGTGGGAACCCAGGCTGAACCCCAGGTAGCCTCCTCCTCCAGTCACCAGGACCTTCTGCCTAGGAGCCCGGGCGGGCATGGCCTGAGTCTTCTGCTGCAGTGCTGGTGCTGGGGTTGTGACTGGGTTTGGCTCACTGGATTTGGGCCCAGCCCTGGATTCCTGTTTGGACCCTAGCCCTGGCCCAGGCTCCAGAACTATACCAGCACCTGGTTCAGGTTTTGGAAGAATACCAGGTCTAGGTCCAGGCCCCAGCATTACACCAAGCCTGGACCCAGGTCCTGGTGCTGTACCAGGCCCCGACCCAGACCCTGGGACAGCGCCAGGTCCTACCCTAGGCCCTGAGACAACACTAGGCCCCAACCCAGACTTTGGCATCAAATCAGGCCTCAGAACTGTACCAGGCCCTGACCTAGACCCAGGTACTGAACCAGGTCCTGATGCAGGCCCTGGAATAGCACCGGGCCCCTGTTCAGAACCTGGCATTGTAACAGTCCCCATTTTGGGTCCTGATCCAGACCCTAAATCAGACCCTGGGCCTGAGATCCCACCCCAGGCTTGGCAGATGGGGCAGCTCTTCTCGCCCTGGTCAGTGGCTTTGCAAGCCTCTGGGGCAGAGCCTATTAGGGTGGCCTTCATCTTCTGCTGCTCCTGAGGACCCTGGATCTGTCCACCTGTGGGGCAAAATAGAAGAAAGAATGTTCTAAAGCAGTCTCAAGTCATGTGGGTAATCAGACTCCTAGGGGCTGAGGGAAACTGAGGGTAGCAATTAAAGTCCCTCCAAGTTCCCAGTGAACTTGTCCCTTTCAGAATCTTGAGAACTTCCAAGATGGCTGTGTGGTTTCTGTCAGATAGAGTCAAAGCCAGAGACAAGACAACCAAGCTCTAGACTTTACAGTTGGGGAAACTGAGGCCCAAAGTCACACAGCATGGCTGAAATACACACCAAGAATTCTTGAACTCCCTACCAGTTCTTTGAAACTCCTAGTTCCCATGTGGGACCACAGGAAGGCAGATCAAATCATGCTGAGGGAATCTCACCGGACTGGGAGGTGGGTGTTTTCTGATTAAGGTGGTAGCTGTGACATTCTGGAGGAGAAGGAGGAACAAAAGGAGTATGGAGGGTCCCATAGGACTCTGCTTCCTGGGCCTTGTGAATGATTTCAAGAGCTGCCTCTGCCCCTTGCTAACACCTGCTGCCTCTGTCTCTCCCAGGTGCCCAGCAGTGCTAGGGCTCCGGTGACTTTAGGGTCAGCTCTGTGGCCTTGGGGCCCAACCTACTGCGAATTCTGTCCTCCTTACTTGAAATGTAAAGTAAGTCAGGGTGTCATCACCATCTAAGGATGAGGCTGGACCAGGGGCTAGGTCATTATCATCATCATCACCATCACTGTGCTGAGGGCCTACTGTGCACCAGGCTCTATGGATACAGAGATGGGTCAGCCCATGCCCGGTATGGCACATACCAGATGCTTACTAATATTGCCTGTATCAAAGAACAGGCGCTTGATGGGTGATCAAATGACAAAGTCATGATCCCCAGGGTTGTTGCTGGTGATGGCCGAAGGACAGGGACTCGACAGCTATAAACCAAACAAAAACCTCTATTCCTACCCATAGTAACCTTATAGGACAGGATAGAGCTGCCCCCAGTGGGTTTCCAAGGCTGTAAAGCTTTACTCTAGACTACCACATCCAACTCCTGGGGGGGCAGGGGGGAGAAGCGACTTTCAACTGCTGAGACTACCTTTTAAAATTCTCATCTCTCACCATCCTCCTTTCCAGAGTCCTGGGTTGAGGGGTACAATCACACTCCAAACGAGCCCTGGGACTTATGGGAGTCATAGGAATGATGCCCTAAATAAGAGACATCCATCACAGGGGGTTAGGTCTAGTTCCCTCCTAAGGTGCGGAGAGGGTGCAGCCCGGACCCTTTCCACTCCAAGCCCAAAACTGTTCTATGGAAGTGTCTTGACAGATTGGACTTGACTTTCTCCTCTAACGGGATGCTTTATGTGACTAAGGCTGGAAGTTGGTCTTGGGTATCCGCTTGCTACCTCAAAACCTCACCACACCTCAATATTCACATCTGTAAAATGACTCCAAATAACCCTAGCTGCTCTCTCTACAAGACCCATGCCCAAACCCTATGCAAACCACTAGAATACAAACTTCATGAAGACTTCGTTCAGCAGCACCTAGAACAGTGCCTGACACAAAGCAGGCGGCCAGTAACTATCTGCTGAATGAATAAAACCACTCGGAGCTGTTACAAGACCCGGGGAGCTTTGTGTCAAGTAACCGGTATATGGCCAGGTTTAATTCTCCATCTAAAGGTGGAAACGGTGGCCCAGAGATCATTCGGCAACTTTTTAGTATCATAGTAAACAGTTGGGCCAGAACCCCAATCCAGGTTGACAGGGATCTCAGAGTGGGGTGTGGGGAGAGAAGCGGGTGAAAGGGCAGGGCGCGCCGGTAGTGTGGGGGGGAGGGGAAGAAGCGCGTCCTCCACCCCGACCCTGGGCAGTTTCTCTCTTCACCCCCTGATACCGGAATCCCCAGCCGTGCGTGCCCTGGGGTTGCGCTCACCTGGCTCTGGCTCCCGAGGTGCTACGTGCTGCCGGAGCAGCGCCTTCTCCGCGCCCAGCCGGGAATCGTCGGGCACCGCCTCCTCGGGGCGGGGCTCAGGGCACGTCCCGCCTCCGTTGGCCGCCACCACTGCCTCCCCGCGAGAAAAGGAACACCAGGTTTCCTGAGGCCAGATCCTCAGGCCGATCGCATAGCTGTGGGATGAAAGGACGCAAAAGCCCTGTGTACTGACCTCTGCCCTATTTGCCCAATCATTTTATTTATTTAGTTTTAAAGTTTTTATTGTGAGGTGTGCATGGGAGAACTTCAGCTTTACACTCATCCTGTCCTATTTCGTTTCATTGCAATGATTACAATCCCTTCCATGCATCATCAAATAACCAAAGGACACACCCCACAGAACTTCTCGAGAGCAGGTCTGAGATGGGGGTGGGCGAGGGTGGGAACTTGCCATACCCCTGGTCACCAGGGGAATATGAGGAAAAAGAAGGAATCGTACCTTTACTGTGAATCTGCTCTGCCAGGCCACCTTCTGTCCCCAAAGCTGCTCACAAAGGTTCAAGATGGTCCTGCCGCGTCTGGCTGGCTGTTTTCCAGTCCTCTATTGACTCCCCTGCCCAGCTTCTCCTTCTGCAAGCACTCAATCCACGTTTCTAACATTTCCTCTGAAGTTCAGAGTTGCAGGATTTTCATCTGCATCTGTTTCATTAGGTCTCTTGTATCTTTGTTGTCACCAGCCACTCCTCGGAAACCCTACTACATAGGGTAGCTATGAGTCGTAACTGACTTCTGGCTCTTAACAACAACAGTAACAATCTTTGTTGTAGAGGGTCAGTGTAACATGTCTGCCTAGTTGGCCATCTTTCTGGAAGTCTTCTTGAGGTTTTTAATAGCTTAGCTAATTTTTACTTATGTAAATATGAATGTAGGAGTCCCTGGGTGCTGCAAATGGTTAAGCATTCCACTAATAGCTGAAAGGTTAGTGGTTCAAATCCACCAGATTCCACAGAAGAAAGACCCAGCAGTCTGCTTCTGAAAATACTACAGAATACAACAATTCTACTCTGCTCATGTGGGGTTGCCATGAGCTGGAAGGGACTCAGTGGCAACTAACAACAACAGTGCATTAGGCAACTCTGCCGTAACAACAGTATGCTGTTAATTGCCACTGAGTCATAGCAACTCTGTATGGGGTTTCTGAAGAGAGACTGGTGGGTTTGAACTGCCAACCTTATATTTCAAAGTCCAGTGCTGATCCTAGAGCATTATGCCAGGAGTCCAATAAATCAGCTGATTCCATGAGTATTGATTATGGATTCAAGTAAAATGAAATCTTTGTTAACATCAATCTTTTCTTTGTTTATCATGATGTCAGTTATCAGTCCAGTTATGAAGATTTTCTTTACATTGAGGTGCAATCCATACAGAAGCCTTTAATGTTTGATGTTCATCAGTAAGCACTTCGAGTTTTCTTTGCTTTCAGAAAGCAAAGTCATCTGCTTTTCCCAGATTGTTCATGAGTCTTCCTCCAATCCTAATGCCATGTTCTTTTTCATATAACCCAGCTTCTCTGGTTATTTGTTCATCATATAGATTGAATAAGTATTATAAAAGAATACAATCCTGACGTACACCTTTTCTGATATTAAATCATTCAGTATCCCCTTGTTCTATTAGAATGACTTGCTCATGGTGTATGTACAGGTTCCTCATGAGCACAATTGTTCTGGAATACCCATTCTTTGCAATGTAATCCATAGTTAGTTATGATCCACACAGTTGAATGCTTTTGCATAGTCAATAAAGCAGTAGTAAATCTCTTTTTGGTATTCTCTGTTGTTCAGCCAAGATCCATCTGACATCAGCAATGATATCCCTTGTTCAACATCCTCGCCTGAATCTGCTTGAATTTCTGGCAGCTCCCTGTCGATGTACTTTTGCAATCATGTTTGAATTACCATCAGCAAAAATTTACTTGTGCGATATTAATGGTATTGTTAAATGATTTATACATTCCATTGGGTCACCTTTCTTTGGAAGGGGCACAAAATATGAATCTCTTCCAACTGATTGACCAGGCAGTTTTCTTCCAAATTTCTTGGCATAAATGAGTTCTATCTGTTTGCTGAAACATTTCGATTTGCATTCTGTCAATTTCTGGAGACTTGTTTTTTTGTGTTTAGTTTTGCTTTTTTAACTATTTATTGTGAATTGGGTGAAGATTTACATACAAGATCACCAGTTTTGTATCCACTTTGTTTCATCTCAGTGATTACAATCCCCTCCTTACAACAAAAGTTACCCTGTTTCTTCCCTGTGGCCCTCCATTCACATCTTATATGTCACCAATGAACAAAGCAAAAAGATTTGATGTACACTTACAAAACAAAAAATATATATCCATCTAAATGTCCACAGGGCATTCTGCCAGCCAGTCTCCTGCCCACCGGCACACAGCCTTTCTCAGTCAAGGGGCCTAGAGCCCACAACTGCTCTGTCTCTCCATGACACCACCTCTGCCACCGTCTCAGCTGCTACATTTTCATGTTCTTTCTACTTGATGGTCCTGGGATTGTCTGTTCCTGAAATGAAAGATTAATTTATGCCCTTCTTTTAGTTACACATCTTCTACAACTACAATAGTGACGATCCCAATGAATCCTGCTAACAATTACTCACAATTAAGTCATGAAATCCTACCACTGTCAACCCCATACCCTTTCACCAGATCCATCTGAAAAAGAGGGAATCTATTCAGTGGGAGTTCTACCTTAACCCATCTCATTCTGAAATTAAGCACACTCATGAAAGCTTGTAAACCAGTCACGTCATGCCTTTACAGCCCCTCCCCCATTTTTTATGCCAATGTCTAAATTTCTCATCTTTATCAAACCCAGTACACTGAGGAAACAAGCTTGATATGAAGAATCCTTCCATTCTGGTTGGAATTCTGAGTCACTGCTTTCATAAGCAAAAATCTAGTTTGTCAAAGGACTTCTGGTGTGGCGTTGCCGGTTAATGTGGTAAGTTGCAAAGTTGGTTTGGGCTGTAAAGGCCGGCAGTTCCAACTCACCAGCTGCTCCTCGGTACAGTGTCATTATGAGTCGGATCCCGACTCGATGGCTCTTAGCAACAACAACAAGAAGTTTGTCAAACTGTAGGAATTTGCACTTGTTCACAGTATCAAACATCTTTCTCTTCCTTGGGTCGAGTTCTGGTCAACTAGTATCCAAACTAGGTCAAATGAGTACTAGCTTCGCTTCAAGTTTAGGAATTCACTCACATCTCCCTGCACTAACACCAGCTGACTGCTTCACTCTCAGCCCTAGCCCCATGATTACATGTATAGTTCCAAAGGCCAGCAAACCTAGCTCCCCAATTAAGTGCTCAGAGGAACCCCACTCCACAAATGAGCCTCCTGCCCAAAGGTATTTCCTTTTACTCACTCCATGGACTGGGAAGTCCGATGCTCTTTCTTGGGCTCTGGTTCTCCATTCTGTTGTTCTCTGTCACTCCTCCAGGGTCACAACTTTCTGTCTCGGGTTTGAGGAGGTTCAATGTGCAGGGATTTCAGGGCCTGAAGGATGTGCTCCACTCCTGACTCTTCTTTGATGGTAGTGAGATCCCCACTTCTGCTTCATAGATGGCTCATTTCAGACCCAGCAGGATGTCAAAATGGACCAATCACAATTAGCCCTATTAACAAACACTCACAACTGAATCCTATCAGCTATACATATCTTATACATCAGTAGTGTATAAGAGTTCCCATTGTTCCATATCTTGAGATTGTCAGTCTTTTTATTAGTAGTCATTTTAGTGTGTAGTGGTATCTCATTGTGGTTTTAATTTAAATTTCCTGATGGGTAAGGTTGTTGAGCATCTTTTCATATAGCTATTGTTCATGTGTGAAGTGTCCATTAAAAAATATCGGAATGTTTATCTTATTGATTTGGAGGATTTTTTTTTTTTATTTTAAACTTTTTATTGTGCATCGAATGAAGGTTTAGAGAGAGTAGGTCATCAATTTTATATGCAACAAATCATACACTTTGCTTCATTACAGTGATTGTGATCCACTCCATGTACCAACAGTTAACAGTATTTACCTCTATTTACTTTAACTCTGACATTCCTCCCTGTGTCTCCTGCAACATTCATCTTTGTCAACCTTTCTCATTGTAGATCGTCTATCCCGTCAACCATGCTCACATGCGTCTACCCTCTGTTGTTGTTGTCAGGTGCCATCGAGT
>NW_006408696.1:1704989-1715700 GCF_000296735.1 Chrysochloris asiatica | reverse complement strand
TTGAAAACACAATGGTCTACCCTCTAGCCCATGAATAATTTCCCCTGCCCTGTCCCACCTGATAACCATCATAGAACGTTTCTTTTGTCAAGGAAACCTTTTCTTAACTTTTTATAACAGTGATCTCATATAATATTTGTTGTTTTGTGATTGACAATTTCACTCAGCATAATGTCCTCCAGGTTCATCCATGTTGTAAAGGGTTTTGCAGATCCATCGCTATTATTGAAATGTTGTGTAGTATTCCATTGTGTGTATGTACCAAAGTTTGTTTGATCATTCTTCTGTAGAGGGCATTTAGGCTGTCTCCACCGTTTTGCTATTGTGAATAGTGTTGCAAGGAACATGGGTGTGAACGTAGAGATTCATGTTGCAGTTCTTATTTTTTGAGGATGTATATCAAGTTGAGGGATTGATGGGTCATATGGTATTTCTATTTCCAACTTTTTGAGAAAGTGTCATACTGTTTTCCACAGTGGTTGCATCATTTACAGTCCCACCAGCAGTGTAGGAGGGTGCCAGTCTCTCCACACCCGCACCAGCATTTGTTAGACCCTCAACAAAATGGATTGGCAAAGTGTCAGCATCAGTGGGCTCAAGCGTGGCAAGAACTGTGAGGTTAGCCCAGGACTGGGCAGTGTTTCATTCTGTTGTGCATAGGGTCGCTATGAGTTGGTACCTACTTGATGGCACCTAACAACAACTATTAATACTGGAGTAAGATGATGTATTGTTGTTGTTTTGCTTTGCATCTCTCTAATGGGTTGGAGGCTCAACCCCTCTCACAGGTTGAAGGTTCAAACCCACTGACCATTTCTCAGAAACCCTACACAGAACCAACTGCATGGCACATAACGACTAAAGGCTAATGATCATGAGACTTTCTTCGTATGTTTGTTGGCCACCTGAAGGTCTTCTTTGATAAATCATCTGTTCATGTCCTCTGCCCATTTTTAAATTGGATTATTTGTCTTATTGTTGTTGAGGCATCAAAGTATTGTATAAATTTTACAGAGTAATCCTTTTCTGATATGTCATTGTCAAACATTGTTTTCCAGTCTGTGGGTTCTCTTTTTAATCTTTTGGTGAAATTCTTTGATGCACATAAGTGTCTTTTTAGGAAGTCTCATTCAGCTACTTTGTCTACTTTCTGTGCATTTTCAGTTATGTTTGATAGTGTCTTTGTGCCATGTATCACAGCCCCTGAGTTTGTCTATTTTTTCATTGATGATCTTTATAGTTCTAGGCTTCACATTTAGGTCTTTCATCCATGTTGAGTTTGCTTTTTTATATGGTGTGAGAGACATGGGCCTTGTTACATTCTTCATTTTGTTTATGGGTTTTCTTTTCACTTTCATTTCTATTGTGTTAATGCTTACGAAATCTTTCTGATTTCCCTCTTGGTTATTTTGATGTGAAGGTGTGTTCATTTTCTGTGAGGTTGCCCTATAATTTTTCCTCCATTTAAAACAGTCTGCTTTATCTTGAAATTAACTTGACTTCCTCACCATTTGGAAGTTCTGTGTCCTCACTGTTCCCTCTTTTTACTTTATAGTTGACTTCATTATAAATTGATATCTCTAGTTCCCTATTTCCAGCTTTGTAAATTTGTTTTCCTTTAAATGCTTTTATATCTGGATTGCGTTTTGGATGCTGCTGCCAAGTATGTTAATCTCAGGCTGTTTTCTGCTGTTGTTGGTTCTCAGTGCAAAGAACACTCTTTAGTATTCTTTATAAAGTTGGTCCGGTTATTAAAATTCCTTTTATTTCTTGTTAGCTGGAAATGTCTGAATTTTGCTGTTATAGCTCTCCCGTAAAGATTTACACCCTTGGAAACCCTGTACAGGGTCGCTATGGGTCGGACCCGACTTGATGGCACTTAACAGCACAGCAGCAGCTGAGGGACAGACTGGTTGGATAGATGATTCTTGCTTGGCAATTTTTTTCTTTCAGAATTTTGTATATGCCATGCCATTGCTGCCTTGTCTGTATTGTTTTTGCTGAGAAATCAGAGTTTAGCCTTATTGATTCTCCTTTGTAAATCACTTTTTTGCGTTTCACAAGTTGCTCGCCAGATTATTTTCTTGTCTTTGGTTTTGGAAATTCCAATTATGGTAAGTCTTGGTGATTTTCTTTTGGGATCTATTCTGTTTGGAGTTTGTTCAGCTTCTTGAATGGCTATCTTCTTGTCTTTTATAATGTTAGGGAAGTTTTCGTCTAACAACTCTTCAACATTTTCACCTGAGAAAACTCTGGGGGCCTCCTGTCAGCTGAGGAGCTCACAGGGTGGGTGTGAAGGGATGAGACAGCAGAGTTCCTGGTTCTAGATGGAGTTCCAATAGGCCTAGGTGTTTTCTATCTTCAGGGTACTCAATCTGGAGTAGTTCATGGAGGCACTTGATGGGGTTGGTTTCTGTGTCTATTAGGACCACAGGGCAGCTGAGGGCAGGGTGGTTGGTCATGAAGTTTTCTACTAGACTAATGCTGGAGTCCTGGTGTGGCATCGCAGAATAATATGCTGGACTGAAAGGTCACTTTGAGCTGCGAGGTCAGTGGTTCAAGTCCACCAACCGCTCCTTGGAAACCCTATACAGGGTCACTATGAGTCAGAACCAACTCGATGGCATTTAACAACAACAACAATGCTGGTCTGGTGGTTCTGCAGGTTCTGGAAAGCTGGAGCCAAGTCTGCCCGAATTGTTGTGCAGCTGCCCCGCCTTACCCTGGTGTGGCTCACAACCATGTGACAACGAACTCCCAAAGAGCAGCGTCTGCTCTGGGGCTGGATGAGAGTGGGAGCTGGGCACACCGCTGGTCACCAGGGGAGCATGGGTAAAAGAAGGAATCGCACCTTTCCTGTTGCCTGTGTGAATCTGCTCTGCCAGGCCACTTTCTGTCCCCAAAGCTGCTCACAAAAGTTCAAGATAGTTGAGTCATGTCTGGCTGGCCATTCACCAAGTTGGTGCCCCTCTCTTGTTGTCTCTGCTCAGCTTCTCCTCCCAGCAAGCACTCAATCCACAATCCATTTGTCTAACCTTTTGTCTGAAGTTCAGAGTTCCAGGATTTTCATCTGTGTCTTTCTTTTTTAATGCTTTTATTGTGCACTGAGTGATAGTTTACATGGGAGAACATCGGTTTTGCACTCAACAAATCATATTTTGTTTCAATGCAATGATTACAATCCCCTCAACTCACAGTATTTGCTTCTATTCACTACCTTTTTTTCATGTACACAAAACACACAGGTATATATAAAAGTGTAAACAACCAAAGGGCACATTTTGCAAGCCAGCCTCCTGCCTGCCAGCACACAGCCTTTCTCTTTCTGAGTCTTAAGTCCTCAGCTACTCTGTCTCTTCATGCCAACACCTCTGCCTCCATCTCTGGTGTCGCTGCTTCTCTGATTAGGATCCCATGCTCTTCTCTCTGATGGTCCTAAGGTCCTCTGTTCCTAGAATGTAAGATTAACCACTCCCCCCTTTCTGTTACACAACTTCTACCTTTACAGTTGTGACAATCACAATTAGTCATGATAATAATTACTCACTATGGAATCAAAAGAATCCTATCCCTAACTCCTTTCACCAGACTCATCTAAACAAGATGAAAACTATTCAGTGGGGATTCTACCTTCTACCGCATGCTCTGAAACTAAACTCCCTCTTGAAAACTTATAAGCCAGACACTTTGTACCCCCAATTTAGGTAGCCAATGTATAAGTCCTTATCAACTTTGTGTACTGAGGGGATAGGCTTGGTCCTTGAGGTGAAGACTCCTTTCCTGTCAGTTGGTATTTTGAGCTACTACATCCATAAGTATAGGTCAAGTTCATCAAATTTTAGCAATTTATACTTGCTTCCTACATTAAACTTCTTTATCATCCTCAATTTGAGTTCTGATCAACAACCATTCAAACTAAGTCAGATGGTTACTATTTTAAGTTTGAGCATTCTTGCATGCCTTCCCCCACTTTGTATCAGCTGGATGTTTCACTCTCAGCTCTAGTCCTCCATAGTTAGGTCAGTGTCCATGGGGGAACAGGAGTTCCCAACTCACCCCAAACTTCAGACCAACCAGCCCTTCCTTGTTTCTCTCTCATCTCAAGGTTGATAGGAGTCTATGGAACATGGTCAAATGCAGCCCATGTCTTCATTACTGCCTTTCCCCCACTTCCACCCACAAGTAGACCAACACGGTCACCAGTGAACTTACATGCCTGCTCATGTTTTCCCTTTGAGTTTCAATCTTGGGAGGGGATTTGTACTGAAGGGACTTGATTGCTTGCCTTCATGGCTCCCAGGTGAGCCACTTGCTTGTTGTTGTAATATCCAGTCTGCTGTTTTTATTTTTTCCACTGGTCTTTCTTTCAAGAAGTATCTTCTGTTTCACTAGCTGCTCCAGGCTGGTCTGCAGGTCCTTTCAAGTGGGAATGTCCCACCTCAGAAGGTTTTGGATGGGGCTCAGAATTCCACCTAAGGTCCTATACACTACAAAGGCTCTGAAAGAAGCCTATTTCACTAGGTAAGTTCTAGAACCCCTTTAAGATATTACAATCCATTATAGGCTGAAGACGGGCTTACAAGCTTTCTGTAATCCTATTTCCCGATATTCCTTTCTATCGCACTCAAGTGTTTATTTTACAATAGTAGGCAAGAGAAATCAATATCCATAAGACAGTCAAGCATTTTAACATCATTTCCCCTCTTTTACCCTTTTAGACTCTGCCTCGATCCCTGAACATCTATGTCTTTCATTTGGTCTTTTGTATCTTTGTTGTAGAGGCTCTGTGTAATGTGTCTACCTAGTCTACCATCTTGCTGAAAGTTCAAGGACTTTATCTTTTCTTAATACAAGTCTTTTAATAAGTCTACACATACACGCACACCAAAGATCACTTCAAACAGTTTTTCTTTAAAGTCATTTTAATGCTATTAATGAAATGAAAAGTATTTTTCTTTGGTTTTAGAAAATGACTCCAGATTATAGAATACACGGCACATTCACTTTATACATTCACAGTGGGATTGGGCGTAGAGACCCAACCTTATTTCTTGGTCAAACAGAGCATCTACTCTAGATTGGGCTCCAAAGCAGCTTTCAGCTTGGTTTGGTTAAGGTGGAAGCCAGGGCTCATTTGTTTCTTCTTTCCTCCAAGATGGGCTCATAGTGAATCTGTTCTGGTCTCCATGGACCAGGGTGGTGGGATCCCCAGAGCAAGAGGACCATCAGGTGAATTTCTAGAGCTGGATTCCTATGACTAAGCTGGATGTTCAATTTTTCCTGAGTATCTTCCATGTGGCAGGTTCTGGGGACCCAGAGATGGTTAGGACATCAGTCTTATCCTGAAGGAGCTCACAGCCAAGGAGAAGAGTTACAAAAGTCAACAAGGAATGATGACTTGGAGTTGCTAAGTGCAAGAAGAGGGAGTTTGGTCAGGATGCTATGAGAGGAAGACTGGAGGCTCCTACCTCTGTCTAGAGGCTCCCAACAGTTCATGGGTCCCAGAGACATCTTTACAGTGGAAATTATATCATTTGAGCTGTGCCTGGAAGGATGAGCAGGAGGAGTAGGCAAGAAAGACATTTTGGGCAGGAGACTCAGTGAGTGGCAATCTTTTAGCTGGTATGTAGGGTATTATTGGGGAACAGAGCAGGAGGGTTAGGGTAGACCTGGGGATGGCCCAATACACAAAGAATAGAGCCTTTCCTTCTTCAGCTTTCAGGGTGTCCCCATGCTGGGAATTGTGTTTCCTGTGGATGCTCTGTGGGTTACAGCTTTCCAGGTCATCTTGCCCTCAGGAGCAACATATGCCTAGGAAATGGCTCTTTGTAGAATTTTCCTGTTGTCTGGAGGAATCCCTTCCCAGCATGCTGCCTGACTTAGTGGGTACTCGGCATGTGATGAGCACTTACCTTCTCCTCACCTGAGAATGCTTCTCTATAAAGGAGCAGCCTTTGATTCCACATTGGTTTTCTTCTGGAGTTGGGATCTGGTGGGTAGGAGGTAAACAATGATTATGGCCCCTTGATGCCCAGATCTCTGGGGCTAGTGGGGAGAAGCAGGACAAGGGTACCGTGACTAGAGTCTTGAGAGGTCCAGGGTCTGGTGGGTGGGAGGGGATGCTTGAAGGGCATACCTGAAGGACTGGGCCTGCCAGAGGAAGCGTCTGGCTTTGGAAATCTCCTGGGTCAGTTTCTTTAGATCGTCTCCTTCGAATCGTGGCAACACAGGATCCTCAGAAAGGGGAAATGAATGTGAGGTTGAATCTATTAAACAACTGGATGGGACCTGAAAATCCAAAATCTCAGGGGAAGAATATTAATGATAATTAAATGCAGCCTTCCACCCAGTGCAGGGTGGGTCTCAGCTTGTATGCCTCCAGGGATGGGAAGCTTTCTACTTCCCAAGATGGTTAGTGTCCATTCTGCAAATGGGACATTTTGTAAAAACACGACTGAGAGTCTATAGAGGGAGTTGTTGTGGTTGTTGTTGTTATGTGCCACGGAGTAGGTGATGACAAGCCAGGATAGTCTCAACTTCACTACTGTCAGCTCTGCTCTGGGGGCTGCAGACCAGAAATGCAATGTGCTCTAACCGCACCATTATGAAATCAAATCTCTTTAGCTCTTTTACTATTTCTTCTAGCAAAATGAACCTTCTCAGGCAAAGTTACTTTTCCTATGTTAACTAGTGAAAGTATGGAGCTTAGCCTTGCGTGGCACTGTAGGATAAGCACTGGACCACAAGGTTGCTTTGAGTCGCAATGTTGGTGGCTCAAACGCACCAGTCATTATACATGGTAACTGTGAGTTGGAACCAACTCAACAGCACATAACAATAACAACAGCCTTAAAAAACACAAGTCCCACAATTAACAAGAGAATCTAAGGAAGAAATGAAGCAGCAGCCTTAAGTGAGATCCCATTCTACATCTAAAAACCATTAACAGAATCTGAATTGCTAAAGTAAAAACCAGGCACCCTTCCCGGTACCACTGAGTTGGTTTCCTGGGTAATAAGGGAACCTGGTTGAATAATATTCATTCATTTTGCCAATTTGTTCTGCTGGGTATTATTTATCCCCAGAACAGTTATGGATTAATGGAGTCAGGTAAATCATCCAGACTTCAAAAATTATACCAGGTTCTACAAAAGTAACCTTCAGCCTCCCAAAAGAGATCCCGAATTCGGACTGGTTGTCCAGTTGACAAGTGTTGTTAAGTACTGTTGAGTTGGTTCTGGCTCATAGCGGCGCTGTACAGAATTTCCGAGACGTGACTGGTGAATTTGAATTGTCGACCTTGCAGTTCAAACTGACGTGGTTGAGTGCTTACCCTACAATACTACCCCAGGATTCCAGTTGACAAATGTTGTTGCTGTTAAGTGCCACTGAGTCGGTGCCCCTATAAATGTTATCATTGACAGCCCTGAATCCCTAAAAGGTATATATATGGGCAATGTTCCTATCGAGTCAGTAGGGAAACACTGGTATTTTCCTCTTATCCCACATGCATCATGGAACCTATTACTTTGTGAGGTTTTTTAACTTAACAGATAGTTTGAATATCTGCATTTTAATGAATTTAACAAAGGAAGACAAAATAAGGAAGTAAAGCAAACCGGTTGGAGTCTTGGTATTGCACTGTGGGTTAATGCGCTAGACTGCAAGATCGGGTTGAGCTGAAAGGTCAGCGGTTCAAGCGCACCAGTCGCTCCTCAGAGACCCTATACAGGATCGCTATGAGTTGGAAGCAGCTAAATGACACTTAACAACAATAACAGCAACAAAGCAAAACAGTAACAGTTAAAAGCACAAGTTAAGTGCTTGGGCTCCAGCTTTGCCATTTACTCTGACGTTAGCTACATTCCTAATTCATACTGAGCCTCAGTTTGTCCATCTGTTATAAATGAGTATAAACATGGTTAGAGGAATTAAAAAAGGTAATCTATATAATGCAAAGTACTTGCACATAGTAAATGCTCAGTAAATAGGGTGGTGGTGTGCCATGGACTGGATTCTGACTCACAGCGACCCTGTACAGGGTTTCTGAGGCTGTCAATCTTTACGGGAACAGGATGCCTCATCTTTCTCCCTGGTAGTTTGATGGTAGTTTCAAACTGCTCCCCTTGAGGTTAGCAGCCCGATTTGTAACCACTACACTACCAGAGCTCCTTCAGCAAATGTAAGCTGTTCTATGATTAAATAACTCTGAAACCTTGTTTCTCTCCCAATTTTGAGCATCAAACCCCAAACCTACTGCTATCAAAGTGATTCTGACTCATAGTGGCCCTGTGTAGGGTTTGGGAGGCTGCAAACCTTTATGGGAGCAAAAAACCTCATCTTTGTCCTGTGGAGTAGCTAGTGGGTTTGAACTGCTGACCTTGAGGTCAGCAATCTAGTGCTTATTGATAACTACAACACCACCAGGGCACGTTTAACCTCAAGGACAGCCAGCTAAAGAGAGCAGCAAGGAAACACAGCACTTTTGATGATGCTTTTTCTTACAAGAGAAGCAGGGGACTTTTTAGCTCGAAGGAACAGCCATCTGTTGACATTTTGTTGAGGTATTTCAACAGATCTCAGCAGCTCTACAACCTACCGTTTCGTCAGTGAAGCCCTTGGTCAGCACACCATGAATCTGGACGAGCGTGTCCTCTGTAACAGGACAATGATAGCGCCCCCCAGTGAGTGAGGCCAGCTTTCTTAGGAATTCCACTGCTTCCCTAGTGGGGAGGAATAGACAGCTGGGATAAGACCCAAGGACCCTAAACAAGTCCCCTGAACCCTGGACCCAAGGGCAGCTGAAGTCTATTAGATTTAAGGGAAGTTGCCTCGGAGATGGGAGGTAGATACTGAGGTTCTACACTGTGGCATCTTTAAGCCCACTTTCCCAGCCAGCTGCTAAGTGAAGGGGTTTCCCATGTTGGTGTCACCTTTTAGCCTGGACTCCTTCAAAGAACAAAGGCAGCACATGCCTATTCATTGATTGGATTCATTGATGAGATCCAGTGCCTACCATGCACTGGTCCAGTAAGGGACATGGTATGTTACTTACAGTATAGACGGGCAAATCAAATCTGTCCTAAGTTCCAAAAGTAACTACCATTTTAAATAATATTATTTAATACTTTTTATTTGAGAATAATTTTACTATTATTTTTATTCTTTAATAATAACATTAAAGTTTTTCTGACGGAACAGACTCTCTCTTATCTACTCAATGTTCTTCTGTAGTGATCTTTCCTAGAAATAAACATGACAATGCTACATGAATCTGTAATATTTTCATCTCCAGCTTTTCTCTAATATTCACAAATATGTTCCCAAGAAACGATTTAAAGAGGGAACAAAACCTGACTGGGTGAATCACTGCAAATAGGTTTCTGTGCAGGAGGAGGTCAGAGCTCTGTTGATGGGGGATGAGGGGTGGAGAGAGGCCCTTGCACTAGGAGTGTAACCCTGTACAAACCCTTAGGAGAACAACCAACAACTCCTAAAGCCTCATTCCTAGGCTGTGGGCCCGGGAGAGGCCAGTGTCCAGCACTGAGTCCTTGGATTAGGGAAGCAGCTCAGACCTACCCCCCAGACATGGGACTCCAGGGAAAGGTAAACAAAAAACGAGCTGACTCCTCCTAGCTCACCTGTCTGAGCTGGTGAGGGAGATAGTATGGACTTTCACATCTCTTCTCTCCTGGAATTTTTGGACTTCACTTAAAATAAGGCTGCAGCTTGTGTCTGGCTTCCCGTCGGTGAGGAGGTACAACCCTTCCACCTCACGAAACTGGAAAGCTTTCTGAAAGAGCACAGGAAGGGTGGTTCAAGGACAGGGACTAACTCAAATCCACTTGTCAATGAGTCAACTCCAAGTCACGGTGACCCCATGTGTGTCTGAATAGGACAGCTCTATATGGTTTTTCGTGGCGTCCTGGTGTGGCACTGTAGGTTAATGTGTCAGACTGCAAAGCCAGTTTGAACTGCAAGGTCGGCAGTTCAAGTGCATCAGCTGCTCCTTGGAAACTCTATACAGGGTCGCTATGGGTCGGAACCGACTCGACGGTACTTAACAACAACAACATATGGTTTTTCATGGCTTTTTTTCCAAAGTCCTGAGTGGATGCAAATCTTCAACCTTTTGGTTAACAGCTGACACTTTAACCATTTGTACCACCCAGGGATGCTCTGGTCTAACCAGAAAGGACAAAAATCATGGCCCACTTCCCAGCTGGTTAACCCCAAGCAAGTCACTTAATCTCTCTGAAGCTCTGTGTCTCTATCTGTAAAGTGGAATCCACGAGAATCCCTCTCTCACTGTGTGCTGGGGAAGATGGACTAAGTGTGAGGTGGTGGTGGTGGTGGTGGTGTGCCGTGGAGTCGGTTCCGACCCATAGCAACCCTGTACAGGGTTTCTGAGGCTGTAAATCTTTACAGGACTGCTGGTAGTTTTGAATTGCCGACCCTGAAGTTAGCAGCCTGATTCGTAACCACTACACTACCAGAGAGTGCTCTGTAAATGCTAAAGTGCTTTGCCCATTCAAAAACATCACACAGATGGAAGAGTACCTTCCCAGTATCAGTCTAGGGGACAGTGTTGGGGCAGGGCTCAGGGGTGGACCATCACACAGATGGAAGAGTACCTTCCCTGTATCAGCCTAGGGGACAGTGTGGGGGTAGGGCTCAGGGGTGGACCATCACACAGATGGAAGAGTACCTT
>NW_006408696.1:1701718-1704744 GCF_000296735.1 Chrysochloris asiatica | reverse complement strand
GTATCAGTCTAGGGGACAGTGTGGGGGTAGGGCTCAGGGGTGGAACTTGCCGTTAATGCTTGCAAAACTGAGGTGCTCCCCTGAGCTTCCAGGTGGGTCACCCATTGCATAGCCTCGTGACATGCTGTGTCTGTGGTCTCCACCAGGGTGTCCTGCCATGGCTGTAGGCCCTCTGCAAAGCTGATTAAGTTAAAGCTGAGAAAAAGGGAAGAGGAGGCAGGAAGTGATTAGAACAGGCCAGCCTTCATAGAATTACAGTGACGGTCACTAAGAGTCAGAAGCAACTCGAAGGCACTAGTACCAACAATCTCGGAACTATTCAAGGTTCTCAGTGAAGACTCCATCAGAGAGCCCTGTCGTCACCTAGGGCGAAGACTGTGGGTCCTCTCAGAATGAGGTACGCACTGAAGGTTCTCATTGCAGGCAGAGAGAAATTTAACTCCCTGCTCAGCCACTCACTGACTATGTGTCTACAAATCACCACCGTCTTTTCAATGTTAGCTTAAATTTTAACTTCTTTAAATCCTAGTCTCTTTATCTGGAAAATGAGGATCCCTGGTAGCTCTTTGGGCTAAGGATTGGGTTGCTAACCATAGGTAAGCAGTTCAAACCCACCAGACACTCATTGGGAAAAAGACGAGGCTATCTCTTCCCATAAACATGTATAGTCTGGGAAACCCTAAAGAGTACTTCTACATAGGGTTGCTATGAGTTGGAATCAACTTGATGGCAGTGTTTTGTTTTTTCTTTCTTTGTATTTGAAAAATGGGGATTTAATAGCAATATCTCGAAAGGTTGTGAGGATTTAAAGAGCTTGGTGCCTAGAAAGTATTCAAGAAGTGTTAGTTGTTATTGGGTGCAGTCAAGTCGATTCCAACTCTTAACAATGCCGTGTGACACCGTAGAACTGTTCTTGGATGTAATCTATACCAAAGCAGGTATCAAGTCTTTTTCTCTTCAAGCCACTGGGAGGGTTTGAATCTCTGACCTGTCAGTAACTGAGTGTTAACCCATTTGTACCACCAGGGTTTCTTAATAAATATTGACTCTTATTAAGCCTAAGGAGCTCTGGTAGTGTAGTGGCGGCAGTTCGAAACTACCAATTGTTCCACGGGAGAGATGAAACTTTCTGCTCCCGTAAAGATTCACAGCTTCAGAAACCCTGTGCAGGGTCGCTAGGAGTCGGAAGTGACTCATGGCACACCACCACCTTATTAACCTTAGGGCCAGACTCTCCTGGTGCCTCCTTATGATGAATCTTTCTGGGCAGAGAGAGAACAAACACATACACCCTTTTTAAAAAAATTAAGTTTGGCTGAAACACACATTTCAAGGTCATGTGATATTTTGTTTTGCTTGCCATTGTCCCTAAGGCCGAGGTGGGTTTCTAAGAGCTGCTTTATTTCTGCAGCCGGTTATAGGGTTCCTTTGGCTCAAATAAGCATTTCTGTAAGGAGGGCTGAGCTTTGGCCAGGGAAGCTGAAACCATCCTCCTTTTGATTCCCCACCTCCAGCCCACCCCCTGCCTCCTACCTGTCACAGTGTCTCCGCAGCTGTTCCCAGACCAGCAGAATCAGCCCTGTCTTCATCTGCTGCAGGTAGGGGCCCATGGACCCTGAAGTGTCAAGGAGGATGCAAACTTTGCTCTCCAAAATGGCACCAAACAGCCTGCGGCTCCCTGCTCGGAGGTGGGTGGTAACAAGAGGCAGAAAAGGAGTGAGGGGGTCTCTCCTCCAGGGTGGTCTTCCTCACTTCAGCTATTAGATCCCCTGTTTTGTAACAATTGTTTTCTGACTGATTACTTATCAGTTCACCGGGAGGCGCTCTTGGGTGTTATAAACAGCAAATGCTGAGAGATTAACTGAAAGGTTCGCAATACGAGTCTACCCAGAGGCACTTTGGGAGAAAGTCCTGATGATTGATTTTTGAGAAGTATTTGAAAACTCTAGAATGCACGATTCTACTCTAACACTCATGGGGTTGCCATGACAGAGATTCATCCATCAGGAAGATGATTGCTGAGGTGCTATTGGAGGGGGCAAGAGCCCGAGGGCAGAGTCGGTTAGAGAGTCTGGTTTTTGAAAGACAGAGATTTCAGCCCTGGTTCTGCGGCTAATGACTTGCTCAAGTGGGTACATTCACTGAGCTTCAGTTTCCTCATCTTTAAAGTTAAGTGATTGGACCAATAGTGTCATTGTATTGTTTGGGCTGGAAGAGATCTTACAGAGGATACAGATACGTGGGCAACGGAAATGAACAGAGCCTCTCTTGTGTGGCAGGCAAAGTCCAGTAGTGAACAAGAGAGAGTCTCTGCCCTCATAGAGCTTCCAGTTGGGCAAGAAAGACAGCGATTAAATGAATAATTAAAACCTCTGCTGTATCTTCATCTACCCTGAGACTCATAGCGACCCTGTGCGGACTCAATGGCACCTAACAACAACAAAAACAGGGTTCCCTAAGCTATAAGTCTATATGGGAACAGAAAACCTCATCTTTCTCCTGTGAAGCAGCTGGTAGATTCCAACTGCTGACTTTGTGGTTAGCAGCCCAATACACAGCCCACTACCCTATCCTACCTGGTTCCTTCTACTGGTTTAATCAATCTGAATTTTGTAAGAATTTGAGTTATGTTCAACATTTTTTCTCTCACTCTGTCAGGGTCAAAAGGCGCACTGGTGGTACAGTGGTTTAAGCACTGACCTGCTAACAATAAGGATCAGAGGTTAAAACCAACAGCTAGCTGCTCCTCAGGAGAAAAATAAGATTGGCTGTGTCTGTCAAGATTTACAGTCTAGGAAACCCTACAGCACAGTTCTCCTGTTTCCTGTAGAGTCTTTATGCGTCAGAATTGACTTAATAATAGTGAGTTTGGGTTTCTTTTTTGTTTTGATTTGTTTTGCTTTTTTAATTAGGGTCAAACTGTTGTGGCCATGATCAGAATAATCATTAATGGTAGCTGTTGTTGTTGTAAAGTGCCATCGAATCAATTCTGACCCATAATGACCCTGTATAGGTTTTCCGAGGAG
>NW_006408696.1:1684026-1701438 GCF_000296735.1 Chrysochloris asiatica | reverse complement strand
GGAAGAGTTGCAAACTTCTACCCACTTTGTCCTTCTTCAAGATCAATGTTGTCCTTTTCCAGCTTCTATCTTTTCCCAGACCACTACTAGGTCATGGGGAGTCCACTTCAACCTCTCAGCAACCTGAGGGATTATTACAAATGCTAATTTGATGATACAGCCCACTTTCCCTTTTATTTATTTCTTGTGAATTGAGTGAAGGCTTGCTTACAGAGCAGATCATCAGTTTTACATTCAACACATCATAGACTTTCCTTCACTGCATGGTTGCAATCCCCTCCATGCACTATCTGTTAACAGCATTTACCTCTATTCACTTTAACCACTACATTCCTCCCTGTGTCTCCTGCCACACCCACTTTTTCTCTGCCAACAGCCCTCTGGTTGTATATTACCTGCCCTGTCACCCATGTCAATGTGTGTCTACTCTCTAGTGCATGGATCATTTCCTCCTGCCCTTATCATCATCATAAATTGTTTATTTTATCAAGAAAACCTCCCTCTTCTTCTTCTTATTTTTTTTTTATGTACAACAAGGGGAAAAAACACCTATGCAGGAATACGTAATCTTTTAAACAACCAAAGTAGCCTACTTTTCCTTTATTTAAAACCTTTTAATAGAGATGGCTTCCCATTGCTCTTAAGATCAAGTAGAGAGTTTGAGCATCATCTCTCTAGGATGGTCTTGCAGCTGTTGTCCCTCATTCTCAGTCACACTGGTTTCTTTTCTGTCCTTCCTACTCCCCGGGTTCTCTCCAGCTCAGGGCCCAGACCTCTTTCCTCTCTCTGTTTAGTCAGCACCTATTCAGTCAGCACTAAGGTGTGGCGCTGTGGGTTAATGCGCCAGACTGCAAAGCTGTTTGAACTGCAAGGTCGGCGGTTCAAGCTCACCAGTCACTCCTTAGACACCTTATACAGGGTTGCTATGGATCGGAACCAACTCAATGGCACTTAACAACAACAACAACAACAACGAGTGCTCCTTGGAGGCCAGGATGGCCAAACTCGTCTCTCTTACTTAGGACATATTGTCAGGAGGGAGTAGTCGCTGGAGAAGGATATCATGTTTGGTAAGGTGGAGGGTCAGAGAAAAAGAGGAAGACCCCCAATGAGATGGATTGGCCAAGTGGCAGCATCAATGGACTCAAGCATGGCAACAGTAGTGAGGTTGGCCCAGGATTGGGCAGTGTTTTGTTCTGCTGTGCATAAGGTCTCTATGAGTCGGTACTGACTCGATGGCACCTAACAGAAACAACATTGAGTCTTCAGACCTCAGTTCAGCTATCGCCTCCACAGGGAAGCCATCTTTGACCTTTCAATCCAGGCCAACTGCCCCTCTTACAGGCTTCCTCTGCACTATGACCCTTGCTTCCTTCCACATGTCACTGTTGCAATTTTAGACATGTTGAGACTCTTTGGCCAGCACCGATCTCTGCCTAGACCATCTGCTCCATGAGCTCAGGGACCATGTTGCTTTTTGCCTCTTGCCACCTTTCCTACACGGATTTGAACAGTGTATCAGTGAAGCATCTCCTGGTGAGTTTCAAAGAGTTAGAGAATGTGTTTGTAGAGATTTCCTACCCAAGTGTAGTAGATGAATCTCTTGTTTTCACACTCTTTGTGATGGTAAATTGGGAGTGGGGGGAGGACAGGCAAGCTCTGACTTGACCACACCCACAGCCTCTCCAGAGGTTTCTGGAAAGCTGTAGTGAGGACTGTGGAGACCAGCTTCTAGTGAAGGAAACTGGGCCTACTGGATTTGCACAGGGCCACCTGCAGGCTCTCTGTAAGACTTTCTCCTTCTTCCTTTTGCCCGGGATACCCATTCAAGCCCCAAAGCCTAAATGCTCTGTCCAGTTCTTGGATTGGGTGCTTTAGATCATCTCTCAATGCCCAGCCTATGCTTCTCTGGGTGTTAGCTCGATTCTCCTCAGTCTGGCCATTCACCCCTCCTGAAGAGGTCTTGGTGCTATTTGTAAGGAAAAAGGCTTCCCTCCTCTGTCAGAATCCCCTCACTATCTCTACCTTCATGGAAGTCTCCAGAAGGTTATTGCCTAAGTCACATCCAGGAAGGCAGACTTGATGTGTGTTCTCTGTAGTGTACCACCTCAACAAAACAGCACCTGGCTTGACCTCTGCATCCCTAAGCCATGTTGTACCTGAATGGTCATCCTGACTTAATTCCCTGACCTCACAGCTCCTGATTCCCTGGCCGGAGGTTCCATATGCCTTTCTACTTACCAGACAACAGCCACTGCAGCCTCTGGACATAGCGCCTCACCACCTTCTCCATGCATGTGATGTATACTTCTATTTCCCAGAGAGTACACTGAAGATGCCTTACCAGTCCCTGCAATAAGGTAAATAAAGACAAATCCTCATCCCCTCTCCTTCCAAAGATTGCTCCATACCCCATTTTCATGAATTGAATTGTGTCCCTCCAAAACATGTGTCAACTTGACTGGGCTATATAAATCTCAGGAGTTTGGGCAGTTATGTGATGATCTCCCATGATGTGATCTGATGTGATAAATCAATACGAGGATTAAGGGTGGGCTGCAACACCCTTAATTCTATCACAACTCTGATCCGATGTAAGAGTTTCCTAGGGTATGACTTGCAACACATTTATCTTATAAGAGATCAAAGGAAAGAGAAGGAAGGACCTACTACGAACAAGAAAGATGAGCTGGGAATGGAGTGTTCTTTGGACCGGGGGTCCCTGCTCTGCAAAGCTCCCAGATCCAGGGGAAGATTGATGCCAAGACCATGGAGAGCTCCAAGGAACGCTGGGTCTACAGATGCTGAGAGGAGACCGGGACCTTTCTCCAGAGCAGGGCTCTGAGTGTGGACTTCTAGCTTCCGAAACTGTGAGAGAATCCGTTTCTGCTTGTTAAAGTCATTTAACCCTGTCGCATTTCTGTTGTAGTACCACTAGAGAACTAAGACACACATCAACAACCTGAACAGCTTATTCCACTGGGCATTAATAATTTCCAAAACATCTACCAAGCATGCTTTTTAAAATAACATTTAGTAAATTTTGAAAAAAAATCCCTTCTATTAAACTACCAGAATTTATGATTCTAAGGAGTGTGGTGTGGGAATGATAGCTGGGCTAGTGAAGGTTCTGTGTCAACTTGACTGAGCCAGGATGTCCAGTGGTTTGGTAGTTGAGATGAGGTTATCCCCATGGTGAGATCTAATACAGGCAGAGTTAACTCTACAATGACTGGCTAAGAGCAGGCAGAGTTAACTCTACGATGATTGGCTATGATCAGGCAGAGTTAACTCCATGAGGATAGACTATGAACAGGCAGAGTTAACTCTACGATGATTGGCTAGGAATAGCCAATCAGATGACTGCTCGGGAGTGTTGACTGCTCCCAATACAATGGACATGCAAAAAAAGCTTGCACTCCTTTCCTCTGGGGACCTGGGCCTCCACAATTGTAAGCCAATTCCTTGACATAAATGTCTCTTTATATATACATACATAAATTTCACTGGTTTTGCTTCTCTAGAGAACCCAACCCAAGACAATGGCCTTATGGTAAATGTGGTCACTGTCATAATAAAAGCATTTTATCTCCAAATTTAAAATTGCTGTTTTTGTTATTAAGTGTGGTAGATTCAGTTTCAACCCATAGCAACCTGTATAGGATAGAAAACCCTTAGTGCCAAACTCCATGGTGGTGTGAAGTTTATAAAATTTCAAACTCGAATATTGCTTTGGATAGAGAGAGGGCAAGTTTGTTGCAGATAGTTCAATTTTGGTGGCTACTTTTAGCTTTGCAATTGCTCCTAATGTCGATAATGTGTATAAAAGGGGCAAGGAGCAAAAGTGGGTGTTTTAAAAAGAGCCTGGTTAGTTCTTCATTTTGTTCTAAAGGTACTTGTTCCATGGTCAAAGCAAAGGAAAACATTACCTTAAAAAAAGAAATAACAGCGAGAATACTCATCCTCTTGCCCTTGTCTTCCCCACCCATCACAGGCCTTTCATTGTCCTGATACTTAATGTCTTAGTTCTCAGCACCAGTGAAGCCTGCAGCGGACAGAAATGTATTCCCTCATAATTTGTTGTTGTTGTTGTCAAGTACCGTTGAGTTGGTTCTGACTCATAGTGACTCTGTAGAGAGTTTCTGAGGAGCAGCTGGTGGGTTTGATCAGCTAATCTTTTGGCTAGCAGCTCAGTGCTTATCCTATAGTGCCACATCAGTTTAGGACGTTAGAAGTCCAAATTCAGAGTGCAGCTCTGCAGAAAGGGCCTTCTCTCCTTCAGCATCCTTGGAAATCTCCATGTGTCTTGGCATCCGTCTTCCTCTGCATTTAGGAACTTCACAGCACAAGGAGCCCAGGTCTAAAGGACAATGTCCACTCCAGTCTCTTTCTTAGTGGTGACAGCCACTCACACATACACACTCTACCCCCACTACCAGATCACTTCTCTCTCCTTTTAGCTCTTGTAAGATAAAAGTCTTTGCAGCCCTGGGAAACTCCTTTATATCAAATCAAGGATGTGATGGGGTTAAGGGTGGTATATCCCACTCTTGGAGCTCTGGTAGGATAAGCACTGGACTGCTAACCACAAGGTCCAGTGGTTCAAACCATCAGCAGCTTCTCAGCAACCTTCCACAGGGTCACTGTAAGTCAGAACCAGATTTGTTGGCACTTAACAACAACAGCAACCAATCCCACCCTTAATCCTTTTGTCGGTTGATCCCATCAGATCACATCATGTCGGATCATTACATAACTGCCAAACCACTGAGCATTATGGCCCAGCCAAGATGACACACATTTTGTGGGGGACACAATTTAATCCAAGACAATAACTAGGGCAATAGTGGGGGATTAGGGTTCTTATTGGTGACAACCTCAGCCACTGCCCTATGACCTCCTCCTACCCTGGAACACTCGTCTCATGCACAATGAGCTGGCTTTTCTTCCAACAGGATTCTGCATCTCCTATCCTGAGTTGGTATCCCACTTTAGAGGGGAAGGTGGGGACATCTTAAGAGCAGGAAGAGGAGCCAGGGGGTCACACAGCTACATGGAATTTTCTACAACATACTATGCTAAGTAATTTACAGCTGAAAAGAGGCAGGACTTGAGGGAAGAAGAACAACTGCGATGTCTTACGTTGATCTCCACACTGGGGAAGACGCTGCAGTGGTTGGCTGATGCTGAGCCCCGCACTGACTTCTGGTGAGTGCACCTGGGACCAATGTATCTGGAGATGTCCATCTTCAGCTTTCTGAGTCCATAATTGGCTACCCACTTTAACACAAAGGAGAATTAATGAAATTAACTCATAGGAGTAACCCTGGTGGCACAAAGGTTAAAGCGATCTGTTGCTAATCAAAAGGTCAGTGGTTCTAACCCACCAGCTGCTCTGCAGAAAAGCATAATGTCAGTATGAATCCGAAGGCTCGACAGCAATGGGTGTGGTTGCTTTGAATGTGAAAATTCAGCGCAAGGATCTGACATAAATCAGAATTAACTGACTGAGATCTCGCTCTCTGTAAACCTCATATTTGAACTCGATCTCAGATGGTTGGTCTGTGGGTTCTCAGGTCCTCACTAAGCAAACTTTCATGCAGATTTCACCCCTGACCCTGGGGAAAGATGCACAAAAAATATGGGCACCGGAAACATAATTCAGGGAACACCTATACTCCCTAGTCCATGAGCATTATTGTTTCTACAACAACCATTACCACCCTCCTCCACAAAATCTGGGTGAAAATCCCTGACTGGTCTGAAGTTCAGACTTTAAACTATTCAGAACAATTTCAGCCTTCTTGCTCCAGTGAGGAAGACAAGAATGGGCATGCCTGAATCAATCAGCCAAACCAACCAGAGCATGGCTTTCAGACTCTGACTGGATGCTTGTGAGAAGAAAGCTGTTCTATCTTGTGGATATGAACAAGGCAGAGGATTTCTACAGCTTGCAAAGAAAAGCACCTGACACCACTAAGTGTACTTTGTACATGACACACTTCAATGAATCCTTACGTTAATCTTATTATTGTGAAGTGTCGTTGAGTCAGTTCAACTCATAGTGACCCTCTATAGGGATTCTTAGAAGTGGGTGGTGGGTTTGAACTGCTGATCTTATGGTTAGCAGTCCAGTGCTTATTCTACAGTGCCACACCAGGACTCCTAATTATCCTTATTTTACAAACAAGAACAATGACACTGAGAATTGCAAAATGACTTGTGAATGGTCACTGAGTGAGGAAGAGACCATTCAAGCCACAGCCTGTCTTCACATTACGTGTCATTGCCTGAGGGGCTCATCCTCCATCACTCTATGTGACAATATTCAGGTGCTATACTGTTGTGACACTGTAGTGCGAGCACTGGGCACAATGGTCACAAAGTCACCGGTTCAAACCCATCAGCTGCTCTTTGGAAACCCTTTGGTCACTATGAGTCAGAACTGACTTGACAGCATTTAACAACAACAACTCAAAATTTTTCATCTTCTGGCACAATATCTGACAAAATTCTACTGCTAATTCATAAGGCTTTCGGAGGCTAAATATTCCGAAGTAGTCCGTCTCTCTTCCTACCTTGTCTGACATAGTCTGGAAGCTTCACGAAAACCCCTCCACTATGGGTGACCCTGCTGGTATTTAAAGTATGTCCAGCATCACAGCAATGTGCAAGCCACAACAGCACAACAAACTGACTGGCACACTGAAAATATACTGCCTCCTCAAAGTAGAGTTGACCATGATAACATGAATGGAGTATAGCTTTCAGGACCTTCATTTGCTGATGGGGCACAACACAAAATAGGGAGAAACAGATGCAAACATCCATTAAGAATCAGAACATGGAGTGTATGCATCTAGGAGAATCAGAAGTTGTCAAAGAGGAAATGGAACGCATAAAGATTGGTACCTTACGCATTCATAAATTGGAGTGGATTGGCATTGGCCATTTTGAATCTGACAATCATATGGAATGACAAATTCAAGAGGAATGGCATAGCAGTCATCATCCAAAGAGAGCATTTCAAGATCTATCCTGACGTACAATGCTATCTGTGGCAGGATACTATCCATATATGCCTACAAGGAAGACCTAGTGTGGCAGTGCAGGATAATGCACTAGACCACAGGGTTCATTTGAACCCTGAGGTCAAGGTTGTGGTTAGCTTGAACAACAAGGTCAGCACTTCAAACCTGCTAGCCACTTCTGGGAAACCTTATACAGGGTTGCTATGAGGTGGAACTGACTTGAAGGCACTTAACAACAACAAGGAAGACCAGTTAACACCACTATTACACACTAACCACTTAAGCCAATGATGGTGAAATTGAAATATGCTACCAACTTCTTCAGTCTGAAATTGATCAAACATGTAATCATGATGTATTGATAATTACTGGTGATTGGAATGCAAAGGTTGGGAACAAAGAGGAAGGGTCAGTAGTTGGAAAATAAAGCTTTGGTGATGGAAATGATGCTGGAGATCACATGATAGAATTTTGAAAGACCAATGAGTCTTCACTGAAAATATCTTTTTTAAACAACATAAAACATACACATGGACTTCACCAGATGGAATATACGGAAATCAGATTGACTGCATCTGTGGGAAGAAAAGGTGGGAAAGTTCAATATCATCAAACAAAATAAGGCCAGGGACAGATTGTGGAACAGACCAGCAATTCATATGCAAGTTCACGCTGCAGCTGAGGACAATGAAAACAAGTCCACAAAAGCCAAAATATGACTTTGAACATACCCCACCTGAATTTAGAGATCAGCTCAAGAACAGATTTGATGCATTAGACACTAATGACTGAAGACCAGAGGAGCTGCGGGATGTCTTCAAGAACATCAGACAGGAAGAAAGCAGAAGTCATTAAGAAGACAAGGAAGAAGGAAAAGATCAAAATGGATGTCAGAAGAGATTCTGAACCTTGCTCTCCAGCGTACGGATGCTAAAGCAAATGGAAGAAATGAAGAGGTTAAAGAGTTGAACAGAAAATTTTAAAGTGCAGCTCAAAAAGACAAAATCAAGTATTATGATGAAAGGTGCAAAGACCTGGAGTTAGAAAACTAAAAAGGAAGCACATGCTCAGCATTTCTCAAGCTGAAAGAACTGAAGCAAAAAATTCAAGTCTCACTTTGCAATATTGAAGGATTCTATGGGCAAAATATTGAATGATGCAGAAAGCATCAAAAGACAATGGGAGGTATACACAAGGTCACTGCAACAAAAAGAAATGACAGTGTTCAACCATTTTAAGATGTAGCAGATGATCAATAACGGATGACACTTAAAGAAGTCCAAGGTGCACTGAAGGCATCAGCCAAAATTAAGACTCCAGAATTGACAGTGTTAGGCCCCTTTGTGGCCTAATTCAGTAGGAGACCCCAAAAAAAGATCATCAGGACTCGAGTTCGATGCAATAGCAAGAGGTTTATTTCCAACGCGCTGGGGTCCACCTTCACAGACTCCTAAAACAAGAGACAAAGGCGACCCTGACTCACTATACACATAAGTTTTTATAGGGTTTCAGGGGGCAGATTTGTGCAACAGCATGTGTACGGTTTCTGATTGGTTACTTATTCATAATCTATATTTCTACTGGTTTTGGCATGAAGCAAGCATTCTAATCTATGAGTTAATTGGCTTTGGCATGGGATAGAACAATTAATTGTAAGTGTGTGGACAGGATGTTTTCTTGACAGGTGTTTGCAGCTATTCTATTATCACGGCCTGGGTCAGTTTGACTGTTAAAAATTTCTCAAGGATTCTTTTTGATATTGAGGTTTTGAAGTCTGGCCTTGTCCTTGGTGGGAACTAGGGAACTAAAGCCTAGTTTATTTGGGAGATTTCTTGAAGCCTGACTAAAGTTTGGTCAAGTAGCTAGGCAAAATCAGTTGGGGCCTTACAACAGAATACATATAGAAATCTTTCAACAAACTGATGTAGGACTGGAGGCTGTCACTTATGTATGCCTAGAAATTTGGAAGACAGCTACCTGCCCAACTGCTCTGAAGAGATCCATATTTGTGCCCATTCCAAAGAGAGGTGATGCAATGGAACGTGGAAGTCATCAAACAACATCATTACTATCACATGTAAGTAAAATTTTGTGGAAGATCATTCAAATATGGCAGGAAACTGCAAGAAACTCAAGCCAGATTCTGAAGAGAACACGTAACTAGGGATGATGTAATTGCTGATGTCATATGGATCTTGGCTGAAAGCAGAGAATACCAGTAAGATGTTTATTTGTGCTTTATTGACCATGCAATAAAGACTGTGTGGATCATGACAAGCTATGGATAGCATTGAGGAGAATGGACATTCCAGAACTTTATTGTGCTCATGAGGAACCTATAGCTAGACCAAGAGGCAGTCGTTAGAATGACAGAATAGTGAGAATGGTTTAAAATCAGGAAAGGTGTGCATTAGGTTGGTACTCTTATACTATTTATTCAATTTTGAGCAAATAATCTGAGAAACTGGATTATATGAAGGAGAATATGGCATCAGAATTGGAGGAAGTCTCATCAACAACCTGCAATATGCAGATGATACAACCCTGCTGATTAAAGCAAAGAAGACTTAAAACAATTATTGATGAAGACCAAAGGTTACAGCCTTCAGTATGAATTGCATCTCAACGCAAAGAAAGAAAGAAAAAAAAAACACCCAAAAAACTCCTCAAAACGGGATCAATAAATAACGTGACAAATGGAGACATGACTGAAGTTGTCAAAGACTTCATTTTGCTTTGAATCACCATCAACCTTCATGGAAGCAAAAGTCAAGAAATCAAACAACGTAATGCACTAGGCAAATCTGCTGCACAAGACCTCTTTAAGTGTTCCAGAGCAAAGATATCAGTTTGATGACTATGGTGCACTTGACCTAAGCCATGTGAAAATTGTACAATGAATAAGGAAGACCTAGAAGAATTGATCCATTTGAGTTAGAGTGTTGGCGAAGAATATTAAAAGTACCATGGACTGCCAGAAAAACAAACAAATCTGTGTTGAAGAAGTGTAACCAGAATGCTCCTTAGAAGCCAGGATGGCTTCATCTCTCATAGTTTGGACATATTTTCAGGAGGGACCTGTCCCTGGAGAAGGACGTTATGTTAGGTAAAGTGCAGGGTTAGAGAAAAAGAGGAAGACCCCAATGAGATCAACTGGCACTTGGTCAGTAGCAATGGGCTTAAGGGTAAAAACAACTGTCAGGGTCGTGCAGGACTGGGCAATATTCTGTTCTGTTATGCATAGGATCCATATGAGTTGGAACCGACTTGATGGCACCAAAACAACAGCAACAACAGCTAAACCAATTTGTCTTCATTTCAGTGTAGTCCCACCCTCCTACAAGTAATGATTTGCAATTGGAATCAGTGCCTAGAGGGCATGTGCTGGTGGAGACAATACCTCTCGGCTGGAACAAATTGTATTCTTTCTGGGCAACTCAATAGAAGACCTAGTCCTCCATGCACCCTTTCCCTGAGGGTACTTCTTGTACATTGAACCTAGAGAAACAGAGTAAAGTTACCTTGTGAACCTTAAAGCCCAATCCTCCTCCCACTTTTCTCTTTTCCAGTCAGTTTTCCAGCTGAACAATTCCTTAGGTGCAATGTGCTGAGAGGTAGAAAGGAAGGCTCTTAGGTGGAGAGCTGTGAGAAGGGCTTCTCTTTCCCCCAGCATCAATGAGTTGTTGGGATGGGTACCACTTCACAAGAGCAAATCAGGCCAGCTGACAGGAGATATCTTCACTCTCTTCCCAATCCATCCCTGTGGATGGAGCCATTCTCTTGCCTGTGTCAAGATGGGAACTGAATTGTTTGAGGATGGAATTGCTCTGGAGACCCTGCTGTCTTGGAATAGAGCGATTTCCTTCCCAGGGATCTTTCTGACCTCATAGTTTCCACAGGGTGAGGGGCTGCCCAGATATTTGTGTGGGGTCCATGTCTTAACTTACCTACATTATTCCCTGTGTCCATATAAAACAGTGAGAGAGATGACTCTCCTTCCCACGATTTCTTCTTTTTCTTCCTCTGTTCTGTTGTCCATTCTTTCACTGACTGGGCTGGAGCTAAGGGAAATTTGGCTTGTCAGCTGAAGCAGCCTTGGGGGCTCATGTGGTGAAAGTGTCTTTCCTAGCTTAGGGGCTTCTCAACTTCAGCTCTGTCTATTCTGGAAGATCATGTTCCAAGGTGGTTTTGAGGAGTCTCAGGGCCCTGACCTGTTCTGAATCAGCAATAGCTAGAACTACCATTTACCAAGTTCTGATCCGGGGTGGTACAAAGGATTAATGTGCTTGGCTGCTAACTGAAAGGCTGAAGGTTTGAGCCCATCCAGGGTGCTTAGAAGGAAGTCCCAGTGGTCCTTCTGAAAAGTCAGCCATTGAAAACCCTACGGAGAGCACAGTTCCACTCTGACACACATGGTTGGAGTCCACTCAGCTGCAACAGGGATGAAGATATTTACCATATATAGTGCTAACTGCTTTCCATAAGTTTACCCCAACCTCTCAGTTTACAGATGAGCCAAGCGGGGCTCGGAGAGTAAGAATAAGAGCCAAGATTCCAGCCTGGCTTTTGCTGACCCCAGAAGTATGCTCCAAATTATTCTGTGCCTTTTCCATTAGAAATTAGATGAACGGTCTTAGATCTTACGAGCAGAGTACGCTCCTAAAAATACTTACAGCCTCGTCACAACCAACCAGTGTGCTATCCTTAGCTCCTCTAAGCCTCTGTTGCTTTATGGGTAAAACGGGAAGCTAATAGGGTACTTACTGCATAGAATTGTTGAAGGCTTTAAATGGAACAATTTTAGCCCAAGGGCCAAGACATGATCAAAATTCACCATCACTGATCATCTTTAGGACTCTCATTATTGATACGGGATTCACCATGGCACTGCTGGGGTCTGCCTCAGCAGTACCTGTCCCCTTCCCCTACTCCCATTTTAGTCTGACCGTGACTGTGCCTTACCTGATGGGATGACCGCTTTGCCACTGAGTGGACGCCGTTTCAGAGCTTTCAAGGGGCACTTCCTCTCTCTGTCAGAGTCATCTTGAATGTTCTAGAAAACAGGCAGTCTTTCCCATTAGTGACCTGCTCTCTGATGTAAGCAGTCACCCCAGCCTCAATCTGTCCGTTCAGAACCTTTGCAGAAGATGATGAGAGGACTCTGGGCATTGAGGTGAAAAAGTGCATGGTGTGTGTGTGTGAGAGAGAGAGACAGAGGGAGAGATAGAACGAGAGAGACCAGTAGAGTGATATTATTGTTGTTAAGAACTGTCGAGTCAAATCTGACTCATAACAACCCTGTATAGGGTTTCTGAGTGGCAGCTGGTGGGTTTGAACAGCTGACTTTGTGGTTCACAGTTCAATGCTGATCCTACAGTGCCACACCAGAGATTGCCATATTGTTGTTGTTAAGGGCCGTTGAGTCGGTTCCAACTCATAGTGACCCCATATAGGGTTTATGAGGAACAGCTGGTGGATTTGAACTGCCAACCTTGTGGTTCGTAGTCCAGTCCTGATCCAACAGCGCTATACCAGGAGTCCAGAGAGTGTCATAGAGAGTGGAGAAGAGAAATCCTAGACAGGGTCCTGGAGAGTGTTATGAAGAGTGTCCTAGAAAGCATTCTAGAGAGAGTTCTAGAAAATATCCTGAAGAATCTTTAGAGAGAGAGTCCTAGAGAGTGCAAGGACAGCCGAGAGGGTTTGCTCATACTTTCCTCACCAGCTACCTGTCTCCTTGCCCCACCAGAGATGCTTGTCCAACATGGCAAGTAACCATTCATGCAGTTTTGTGCCTCACTGGGCACCTCCGTCTGAAGGGAGGAGCACCTTCATTATCAGGCATCAAGGCAATTCAGAGCCCACCTCTGGACCAGGCGCCAGGAGAAAGGCATGGGCACTGTTTTTCAGGGGGCCCTTTGACCCTGTCTCAGGAGGACCCATTGGAAGCTTTGGTGCAGCCTAAGATCTTCATATGGAATCAGCTCAGGACCCCTGGGAATCCCTAAATAAACTCTGGGGTTCTCAGGCCTCATCATACAGCTGTATGGAAGGTAGGGGAGAGCAGTAAGACTGGGCCGGTGGCCGCAACCTGGTGGAGTTCTTGGAATGAGGGCAGTGCCTGTGTGGACAGCGGCCTCTGGGAGGTTGCCAAACTCAGAAAGTTGCTGTGAAATGCTGATGGACTCCTTTAGCTCAACAACACTGCTGATTCGGTGGTCTTCCCATAGGCTCCCACAGTGTTGGGATGCATTGCTCTCGAGACTACTTCTGATTACTGAGAGCACTTCAGGCTGGGCAGATGTGACAGGCTGTGAATGGGGATAAGCCCCTCATAGCCCCTCACTCCCACCCCTCAGGCTCTGGCTCCCATCAGGCCCCTTCTAGTCCTGAGCAGCAGCAGTGAAAGCCACTGAACACGGGAGAGGCCCTAGATGGCACGGCTGGTGCCTAAGCCATGGGGCCCTTAGCATGGGACTGGGAAGCAAAGCTGGGATAGCCAAGCAGAACCAAAGGTGGGTGGAGGGGAGAAGGCCAGAGGTCCCCCAAAGCTGGGAAGCAGGCCCTCGAGGGAGTCCCCTTCCCCTGGAAATCAGGACTGCAGGCAATCTGAAGAACCTGCCTGGCCCTGCTGGCCCTGCTGGCCCTGCTGGCCCTGTGCCCGGGGACCTTGGCCCCAGTCACGCTGAGAGCTAGGAAAGACCAGGAGACAAAGTAGAAACAAAATCCTCTCCGTGTTATCCACAAGGGGAGTCAAACCGTTCTGGCCACAGGGAGGGCTGTGGGCTTGGTAGTCTGGAGCTTTTGTGGCTGACTTCTTTGCTTGAGTGTTTTTGACTTTTCTTTACGGAGAGCCGCACTTTCCAGTTCTTTTCTGCACTGGTTCTTCACGGAGGCCACAAGTAAGGCACACTGCAATGGGGGTGGGGAGAGTTAGCAGCAGTACTGACCACTGTGTGGGCAGACAGACATAGACACCCACAAACACACACTCATGCTCATACACACACATGCATATTCACACATGCTTACACACACGCGCACTGGCTCACAAGTACATAGCCACACATGTATACAGACACGCTTACACTCACACACATATCCACACATGACAGGGAGACTAGGACCTCTGGCATCACTGGACTCCTTTTTCTGCTTCTAGATCGTGGCCTGGGGCTGAGAGTACTGCAGATAAAGCCTATTAGGAAAAATAATAGCTACCAAGTACAGAAAGGAACTCTGGTAGCATTGTGGTTACAAATCGGGCTGCTAACTTTAGGGTCACCAGTTCAAAACTACCAGCTGTTCCGCTGGAGAAAGATGAGGCTTTCTGCTCCCATAAACACTTACAGCCTTGGAAACCCTGTTCAGGGTCACTATGAGTTGGAAATGACTCCATGGCACATAACCAACCCACCAACCACCACATACAGAGGGTGGGTGCGATCCCAGTGCTGGGCTAACTAAGATCTGATGCTCTTAAACCCTCTGCCAAGAAGGCACGCCCGCTACACCAGCCAGGTAAATGCTATTGCTGTCCTTATTTTACAGTTGAGGAACCTAAAGCTCATAGCTAAGGATGCAGCGGAGCCCTCCTTGGCACCCAGAGGGATCTGTGCTCTTCCTGGCAGACATTGCGCCCAGGGAGCCTGGTGGGACTTCACGTGCCCAGGCTGACTTGATGCCTTTTGCCTACAGATTTCTCAATTGCCTGAAATGCTTTCCAATAAGTATTCCCAATCTCTGGGAGGTGCAAATGGTTAGGCACTGGACTACCAACTAAACGGTTGACTGCTCTAGCCCCCCAGAGGAACCTCGGAAAGCAAGCCTGGCTACCTGCTGTCAAAAGGCCTGGAGAGTCCTGTGTAGCAGCGGGACTTTCCAGGAGTAGGAATGGAAACTGACAGGCAACTAACAACAAACCAAGTATTCTCAAACACTTGAAGACACCATTAAAATGTAAATAAGCATCCTATGATGGGTGGATCAAGCCATTCTTGTTCACTGACACCTTGTGAACGTATTTATCAGATGAGGGAATGGGTTTGATGGCAGCTCCCTGGGAGGACAGCTAAGCAAGGAGGGAGCTCCTACAGGGAAGGGAAAAGACACGGAGGTGTGCCCCCTCCCATCAGAGAAGTCACATCTAGCTGGGATGATGTGTCCTCACCCCAAAGGGATGTGCTTACAAAGGGAGGAGGAGGGGGTGGCTGTACAACGTACACTTTCGTTGTTGTTGTTATGTGCCGTGGAGTCAGTTCCGACTCATAGCGACCCTGGTACAGGGTTTCCGAGGCTGTAAATCTTTACGGGAGCAGAAAAACTCATCTTTCTCCCGTGGAACTGCTGGTAGTTTTGAACTGTTGACCTTGTGGTTCACAGCCTGATTCGTAACCACTACACTACCAGAGCTCCTTTAAGATGGTTCAAATGGTAAGTGTGTTTTACCACATCCATTGCTGTAGAGTGGATGCGAACTCATACGATCTATAGGCTGTAAAGCTGCACAGTAGCAGACTGTCACATCTTTCTCCCATGAGAGGCTGGTGGGTTCCAACTGTTGACCTTTTGGTCAGCAGCTGAGCACTTAACCACTGCACCACCAGGGGTCCTTCTATATTGTTACAATAACAACAACAACAAAACTTGTAACATTGTTTTTAAAATAAGAGATGTAGGATGTGTCTCCTTCCCGGAGTCCTCCCTAACTTGACCATGGCCACCCACCATCTCTCTGTCTACCCGCCCAAATGTCATTCTCCAGCCCAGAGTCTTTTTCTGACCTCGGATGGGAATAGAAGACGGGAGAGAGAGTGGGTGCAAAGACCCCTGGACTTGGAGGGAGTTTAGGAATGTGCTTGATGCGTTCAGGATGGCCAAGAAGCCACGCCATCCATAAGCGCAGTGCTGCTCGGGGACATGAGTGCTTCGTCCTGAAGCCTCGACATCAGTGGACCAGGACAGAGGCTCACCTTTTGGGAGTAGTTGAGAGCCTTTTCCATCTCAGCCACGATGGCGTTCATGTCATCACTCTCGTAAATGCCTGGAAACGTAGTGCATCATGAGCATGGGAAAGAGACGCAGTCCCAGAAGTGCCCACATCTGGAGGCACGTGGCCATATGGAGGTGACTCTGACCTGAGGGCCAGGGCAGAACCTCCACAGACTGAGCTGACCAGTGACCAGGAAAAGAATCTGGGATGGAGATAGACATTTGTCCAGTGGTGAAAAGGACAGGCAAATACAGTGAGATTATCAAGAGTTGGGCTGGCCTGTGGACCCAGTGCTTGGGATATGGTCAAGAACTCTAAACCCTCTGAAGAGTAAGGTTAGGAGCCAAGTTCCTGTTACTCCATGAATAAAAACACTTGCCCTGAAATTATTTAAATGAGCTAATGTCTGTGTGGTGCTGTAGGATAACCATGGGACTGCAAGGTTGGCTTGAACTGCAAGGTCAGTTGTTCAAACCCACCAGCTGCTCCTCAGAAACCTATACGAGGTCGTTATGAGTTAAGCCGACTTGACAGCACTTAACAACAATGTCTGTAGGGAATACTGGTGATTCAATTAGGAGGGACTAGAGTACGTGACTAAGAACACAAACTGAAGCCGACCAGCCTGGGTTCAACCACTACTTTGAACTCTTCTATCTGTGTGCTTTTGTGTAAGACACTAAAGCTCTGTGTATCTCAGCTTCCTCATCTGCACTGGGATAGTGAGCATAGCTACTTCATCATAGGGTTGTTGTGAGAAGTGAATCCTAACTCTTAGAAGACTGCCTGGTATACAACAACTGCTATGTGTTGTTAGGAGTTCTGGTGTAGCATTAGCACTGTACTGCTAACCACAAGGTTGGTGGTTCAAATCCACCAGCTGCTCCTTGGAAACCCTGTACAAGGTCACTATGAGTTAGAACCAACTTGACAACACTTAACCAAAACAACATATATTGTTAGTTGCCATTGAATTGGCTGCAAGTCATCTTTATGATGATTGGTGTGTTCGAGTCCAATGTTGAGGCCAGTGTGCATTTGGATTTGCCTGCCAATCTTGGGGACTCGTCTTCCAATATTATATGGAGAAATAGTCTGTTTTGATCCATTGGATTTTCAATGGCTAGTTTTCAGAAGTCGGTTGCTAGGACTTTCTTTCTACTCTAGTCTGGAAGTTCCACTGAAACTCTCCACCATGGGAAACTCTACTGGTATTTGAAATACTTGTAGCCCAGCTTCAGAGTCACCATGGATCAACAAACTGAGAGATGAGTAGTGGAGCTGTTATATAACTGTTTGCTATTATTCATAATGGTGTTATTGTTAAGTGCCATCCAGTCAGCTTTGGCTCATAGCAATAGGTTGTCGAGGAGTGACTGGTGGGTTTGAACC
>NW_006408696.1:1674216-1683691 GCF_000296735.1 Chrysochloris asiatica | reverse complement strand
TTTGTCTGTGGATATCCAGGGCTCATGTATGAGATTACTGACAAGCATTACTGAATAATCAGATGAGGGACAGTTTGCTATGTCTACTAGGTGGCTAAAGTCTGATCCTCAGAGCCTATGGTTTGGACACAGTCAACAACACTTGGGCCCACAGGGTCTTGACCTCCTGACCGGGTCTGCACGGTCTGCATCAGATTCCCCCTTATTTATTGTTTGTTTAAGGGACGCTGCCTGTCTTAGGCGGTCAGTGCAAATTCCTCAGTCTTACCCGTCATCGAAACTCATTGCAGCATGGCAATGGCTCTGTCTTAGGTTGCTGAGGTTCCACGTGATCCTTACCCATCTCTGGCCACACGTCTAGCATAACCAGCCGCCATCCGAGGAAGGCAGGGAGGGAAGACTCCTTATTCTTAATGTTGTTGTTAAGTGCTGTCGAGTTGGTTCTGACTCATAATGACCCTGTATAGGGTTTCCGAGGAGCAGCTGGTGGGTTTGAACTGCCGACCTTTTGGTTCCCAGTCCAGTGCCTATCCTACAGTGCCACACCAGGAGTCCTTATTCATAACAACCAATAATAATTTATATGTGCATAAATAATAATTCCTAGTGTTTTTTATGGAAAGAAAGATCTGGGGAACAGGATGCTGGGGTCACAGCTGGTTATACCATTAACTGTGTGGCCACAGGCATATGATGTCCCAGAAGTCATTTCTTCATCTATAAATCAGAGAACTTGAAATGTACCCATGCGTCCCAAGCCTCTGCCATGTCATCATTACGACTTTTGCTTTATCAGCATACTGCCTGAGCCATTATTTGCTTGATTACATGAAGGTAAATAAAAAAGTGTTGCTACAAAATCATAGAAACCTTTATTAAACACACATCTCAATGTGAAGCTGTTGTTTCTTCACTTATGCCCTATTTGGGTCTATACGCTTCTGAAGTCAGTGTTCCCATCTCTCTAACTCTGCCCCAAGGAATTTTGTGCTCTTCAATTTACATCACATCAAAAAGGCAGTTTTGGCATCCTCAAAGGACATAAATCAGGTTCCTCTGACATGTTCTTTGAGTTTGGGGAACAAAAAGAAGTCTGAAGGGGCAAGATCAGGGTTGATGGGGTTAGGTTTCCCAAGTACATTTTCGTAGGAGAGCCCTTGCTACCCTTGAAGAATGAGCATTGTTATAACGGAAAATAATTCCTCAGTGCAATTTCCTGGCCTTTTTCTCACCAGCGGAGTTTTCTTTTTTTGAAAAACTTCTTCCTAATAAGCCCCCATCACCGATGTGGCACTGTGAGATAAAGCACTAGACTGCAAGGTTGGTTTGAACCGCAACGTTGGCGGTTCAAACTCACCAGCCGCTCCTTGGAAGCCATATACAGGGTTGCTTGGAGTCAGAACCCACTTGATGGCACTTAACAACAACATCATCCTGTGTACTTCGAGAAAATCAATCAAGATGACCTTTTTGGAATCAGCAGTCAATATAACCTTTTGAGCTGATCTCTCCCGTTTGAATTTACATGACTCAGCAGATCCCCTCAGAAGCCACTATTTTGATTGGACCTTATTTTTTTTTAAGACACTCTAATGAGACCAAGACAAGTATACTCTTGAGAGAACTTGCTGGCAGTCATCCACTGATTGGAGACATGTTAAAACATGTTTTGTTTGGAATAAGCCCATGCATGTATGAACTAGAATCCTAATGGTAACACTTTTTTGACTTACCCTCATATATGCTTAATCAATTCACTTTTTGTTTACTTGAAAGTATACTTAAAGAAGAAAATTTAGGTTACTGCTCATAATGGCCAGCCAGCATTTCCCTAGGAAATGTTCAAACAAGCATATTACTATCAGTTTTAAAAATGCTCCTCTGTGTACTTCCTACAACTATCTTGTGGGACCCACGTTACGTATTTTGGGAAACACTCATCTAGGGACCCTTTCAGCTCAATGGTCCTAAAATATTTTAAAGTGGTACACATTGCTATGATGCTAAACAGATTTCAGTGCAACTTCCAGACTAAGACAGACGAGGAATAAAGACCTGGAAATCTACTTCCAAAAAACCTGCCAACAAAAACGCTATGGCTCACAATAGTACAATCCACAACCAATGGGTGGGGGTCCTGCATTGGTGATTCCTTCCGTTGAGGATCGGTGCCATTAATCAGGGGCCAATGCCACACCACCGAACAGCAGTACCAACAGCAATGTGTTTAGATATGTTCCTCTGGAATGCATCTACTTCATAAGGGAACTATGTCGGAGCTGAGGCAGCTGACTGGGAAGAGAGGTGTAAGTGTCAACAAGCGCTCACACACCTGTGTCTCCAAACCAGTGGAAGCGGCCCCCAGTAGCCCGGACAATCTCCCTGTAGGTGTTGGCTGTGTCAGTGCAGCTGGCATAGCAGGCAGGGGGCATGCTGTCCATCTCTGGTTCGCCCACGTAGAAGAGACACACGTTCAGCTGGAGGTCACAGCCCCCACAGGCCTCAGCCATGTAAGCACTGAGGATGGACTGTGGGGAGAAAATGCATAGCTGTGGTCACAGGCCCGTTCAGTCTAATGATTGTTCTCAAGAGCCTACTGTGGGCCCACTCTAGTACTCAGCATTGAAGATAGAAAGGGATGAAGGAGCCAGAGACATCATTTCCACACCTGGCACTGTGGGCTAATGCGCTGGACTGCAAAGTTGCTTTGAATCATAGGGTTGGCGGTTCAAGCTCACCAGCTGCTCCTTACAGGGTTCATTATGGGTTGGAATTGACTCAATGGCACTTAACAACAAACAACAGCAACAAATAGGGTGTATCCCAGGGAGTAGTTTGAAGACTGTGGACAAGTTCTCCAGGCGAGTTGTTAAAGTCTGAGAGCGCTGGTTTGGAAAGAAAATATTGGAGAAAACAGTTGCTAGACTTCCACCTGTAGGGAGACGTGGGGTCACTACGGATAACAGGGCCCAGGACCATGCCTACTCACCATGTCCTGGTCAGGAATGCCCCCAGTGAAGAGGTAGATGCCTTGCGATTGTTGTTTATCCTTGTCCTTGAAGTCCACTTCTACAGCCTTCCGCAGGGCGCTGAGGACATTCCTGCTGCCACGACACCGCAGGCTCAGGGCCCACCTGAGGAGGCAGAGGAAGGCAGTGCTGAAGGTGGAGACCACCTGTGTGAGGCATCACCAGGAAAGAGGGTTCTTTTGGATCAGCAGTCTGGGGAGGCCGGCAGTGGAAATCAGTTGTCTTCAGTCTTCTGCTTGTGTCTATTGGAGGGCGGAGCAGAATAGAGGAAATAACACTGACCAAGCTGCCCATGTTGAAAGTACCATGGACTGTCAAAAGAACAAGCAGATCCGTGTTAGAAGAAGAACAGCCAGAGTGCTCCTTGGAAGCCAGGATGACCAGGCTTCATCTTTTATACTTTGGACATATTGTCAGGAGGACCAGCCACTGGAGAAGGATATCATGTTTGATAAAGTGGAAGGTCGGAGAAAAAGAGGACGGCCCCCAAGGAGATGGATTGGCACAGTGGCAGCAGTGATGGGCTCAGGCATAGCGACGATTGTGAGGTTGGCCCAGTGTTTTGTTCTGTTGTACATGGGGTCACTATGAGTTGGTACTGACTCAATGGCACACAACAACAACAACAACAACAAAGCTGCCCTCAGGCACAGCACTGAGCAGTTACCTACCGCCAGGCACTTTGCAAATTATCATGGCTCACGGCATCCATCTCAGGTTTCCAACTTTCAATTGTGCTTCCAAACCTTTGAAAGAAACAAAGACGACAGGTTCTTAGGCTGGAGGTATGTTTTCCCGGTGACCCAGTTTTTTGGACTCCCCAGACTTCTAGGGGGGAAAAATTGTGATTACATGCCCCAAATGAAAGGATTTCACTGGCCTGGGCCAGTTACAGAATTTCCTTGCTCTTTATAGCATGTCCCAGCAAATCTGAGGTGTGAAAGAGCTGGACTCTCAACCAAGACACAGCAAGGCTAAGCTACGACTCGTTTCCCTTCTGCCATGCCGGCTGTAACATGTGACCTTTCCCTTCTCCATGGGAACTTCCCATTCCTTTTGAGGTTCTCCCATCACTGGTTCATCTTATAACACAATTTTTATAAAGTTACTGTTATATTTTCTATATAGTTTTAAAAAATCGCTCTCTTTTTTTCCCTGTGTTGTTGTTAGGTGCCATGAAGTTGGTGACAACTCACCGTGATCATATGCACAACAGAGCCAAGCACTGCCTTGTCCTGAGTCATCACAATTGCTGTTTGAACTTATTTCTGCTGCCACTGTACCAATTCGTCTCAACGGCATCTTCCTTTTTTCCACTGACCCTCCACTTTACCAAGTATAACGTCCTTCTCCAGGAACTGATAGCATGTCCAAAACAGGAGAGACAAAGTCTTGATATCCTGGTTCTATGGAGTATTCTGGTTGTAATACTTCTAATACAAATTTGTTTGTTCTCTGGCACTTCATGATATTTTCAATATTATTCTGCAACCCCATAACTCAAATGTATCAGTTCTTCTATAGTCTGCCTTATGTATTGCCCAACTTCTACGTGCATATGAGGCAATTGAAAACACCATGGCTTGGGTCGGCTGCACCATAGACCTCAAAATGGTGTTTACACACTGTAAAGAGATCTTGTGCAGTAAATTTGCCTAATGGAATCCTTTATTTGATTTCTTGATGGCTACTTGCAAGAACGTTGATTGTGAATCCAAACAAAGCATTTGACAACTCCACTCTTCTCCATTTATCATGATGCTATTTATTGGTCCAGCTGTGAGGATTATTTTTTTTTCTTTACATTGAGATGCAACCCATACTGAAGGCTGTTTTTGATGTTTATCAGTAAGTATTTTAAGTCCTTTGTTTTCAGCAAGCAAGGTTGTATCATCTGCATATCACAGGTTGCTAATGAGTCTTCCTCCAATTCTAATGCTACGTTCTTTGACAAATAAACCAGTTTCTTAGATTATGTGCTCAGCATGCAGATTGAATAAGTATGGTGAAAGAATATAACCTTGGTGCATACCTTTCCTGATTTTAAACCAATCAGTATCCCCTTGTTCTATTTGAATGATTGCCTTTTGCTCTGTGTACAGGTTCCTCAGGAGCACAATTAAGTGTTCTGGAATACCCATTCTTCATGATGTTGTCTGTAGTTTGTCATGATCTACACAGTCAAAAGCCTTTGCATAGTCAATAAAACACAAGTAAACATCTTTCTGGTATTCTCTGCTTTCAGTCAAGATCCATCTGATGTCAACAAAGATATCCCTGCTTCCACATCCTCTTCTGAATCAGGCTTCAATTTCTGGCAGTTCCCTGTTGATGTATAGTTTCAGCATTTTAAAATTATATTCAGCAAAATTTTACTTGCATGTGATATTAATAATATTGTTTGATAATTTCCACATTCTATTGGGTCACTTCTCTTTGAAATGTGCACAGATAAAGCTGTCTTCTGATCAGTTGGCCAGGTAGCTGTCTTCCAAATTTCTTGGTAAAGATAGATGAGGGAGCACCTTCAATGCTTCATCAGTTTGTTGAAAAGTTTGAATTTGTGAATTTCTGGAGCCTTGCCCTTCACCAATGCCTTTAGTATGCCTTGGACTTCTTCATTCAGTAACTTCAGTTCTTGATCATATGCTACCTCTTGAAATGATTGAATATGGACCAGCTCTTTTTGGTATAGTGATTATGTATTCTTTCCATCTTCTTTAGATGTTTCCAGTGTGATTCAATATTTTGCCCATAGAATCTTTCAACATTACAAGTTGACACTTCAATTTTTTCATCAGTTCTTTCAGCTTGAGAAATGTTGAGAGTGTTTTTCTTTTTGGGTTTTTAACTCCAGGTCTTTGTACGTTTCATTATAATATTTTATTTAGTCTTCTTAAGCTGCCCTTGGAAATTTTCTGTTCAGCTCTTTTACGTCACCATTTCTTCCATTTTCTTTAGCATGTCTATGCTGGAGAGCAAGTTTAAGAGCCATCTATTTTTGTCTTTTCTTTCATTGCTGTCTTTTTATTGACCTTTTGCTTTCTTCCTGTATGATAGTCTCCCATAGCTCTTCTGGTCTTTGGTCATTAGTGTCTAATGCAGCAAATCTGTTTTTGAGATGATCTTTAAATTCAGGTGGAATATATTCAAAGTCATATTTCAGCGTCAGTCTGAATTTGCATATGAGCAGTTGATGGTCTGTTCCACAGTCAGCTGCTGGCCTTGTTTTGATTAATGGTAGTGAATTTTTTAACCATCTCTTCCCACAGATGTAGTCAATTTGACTCTTGTGTATTCCATTGGTGATAACCATGTATATAGTCACTTTTTATGTTGTTTAAAAAAGGTCTTTAAAATAAATAAGTCATTGGTCTTTCAAAATTCTATCATGTGATCACTAGCATTGTTTCTATCAGTAAGGCCATATTTTCCAACTACTGATCCTTCCTCTTTATTTCCAAGCTTCACATTCCAACCACCAATTATTATCAGTACATCTTGATTACATGTTTAACTAACTTCAGACTGAAGAAGTTGGTTGTTGTTGTTAAGTGCCATTGAGTTGGTTCCAACCTATAGTGACCCTGTCTGTATAGGGTTTCTGAAGAGTGGCTGGTGAACTTGAACCACCAACCTTGCGGTTCAAACCAACTTTGCAGTCCAGCTCATTAACTCACAATGCCACACCAGAACTTCCTGTTGTGCTGTCAAATTGGTTCCAACCCAAAGCAACTCCATATAGGGTTTTTGAGGAGCGGCTGGTGAGCTTGAACTGCTGACCTTGTGCTTCAAACCGACTTTGTATTCCAGCACATTAACCCACAACGCCACAGAACCCTTCAAATCCTAGGTACATTTATCAAATTAGGTGACTTCCCTGAGTGCCATTTACATGAGACTAGATGATTGTCAAAAGAGACTCTGAAACTTGCTCTTGGCGAAGTAAAAGCTGAACAGAACATTTCAAAGGACAGTTTGAGAAGACAAATTAATGAAATGTGCAAAAATCTAGAGTTAAAAAACTAAAAAGGGAGAGAGGCTGCAATATGGTGGACTAAGCAAAAAGGCTGGATGGCTCCTCCCTCGACAACAAAAATATGGAAAACTAAATGCAACAGATGCAGGTGGTGGTACTCCTGGAACTATGAGCTTCAGATGAAGGGACAAAGAAGTGGACTGAATGATTACTAGGAACTAGGACAGAGAGTTGAGCAGACATGGCAAATACGGAGAGCCTGCTCGCCTGAGCTGGCTGACCAGACAGAGTGCAATTATCTTGATCTTTTGCTAGTGACTTCAGAGACAAAAAAACATATTGGTGTTCCAGAAACATACCTGTGGTTCATGGAGATACATGTCTGTTGCTTGTGATTTTTTTGTTTTGTTGCCTACACTCCTCTGGTGACCAGAGGTGAGACCGGCCCCCACTTATGTACACTCCCTGCGGTTGGAACCACACAGAGGTGAGCACAGCAGTTGTGAGCCCCATTAAAAGAGAAGGAGCTATCTGTATTAATCCCATTTGGGTGGACCCTCCTCCAAATTTACAGAGCCGGCCCTGACCAGCCCTGGACTAGTCCTCACTGAGAGAAACAGCTGAACAGATGCATGGGGGAGAAAAGAAAAGAAAAGAGACTGGGTCATCTGTGCCGGTCGGCCAGATGCAGCTTGGCCATCTGGAACTTTTATGGCCCACTGTAAAGGCAAGTGGGCAGTAGGTGGTACAGAGGCATACTGCTTATTGGTGGAGAGAAAGTTGCTTGTTTTTTTGTTTTATGTCTAGTACCCCACAGTACGCTGGTGACCAGCCTCCACCCATGTACACTCTCAGGAAAGCTCCTGCTCTCTGGGCTACTGAAGTCAAAGTGTGTAGGGAGCTAGCGGAGCTAGCAGTCCTGGTTAGCCCTGGACTAGCAGGATCTCTCGCACTTGGCTGCTCTCTGGGATGGAAATACCCTGACTTTCCAGCTTCCAGAGTGGGTACCTGGAACAGACAACACCTAGCCCTACACCTAGCCCATCTAGGGTTGAGTGTTACTATCTCATCCCTTACCCATCACTCCTGACATGAGGGCCTTGGCTGGCAGTAGACCTCAGAATTTTCTCCTCTTTGGGTCTGCCACCTGCCCTGGTTTTTCTCCATTTCATTGTCTTTGTTTGTTTTTCCTTTCTTCTATGCCTTTCTCTCTCTTGCTTTCTGTCCTTTTTATCTCCCCTTTTATTTATTTTTTGTTTTCTTTTTGCTTATCTTTCTCAATGGCTGATTCTTCTTTCTTCTTCTTTTTAAAACTACTCTCTGGTCTCTCTCCCTTTTACTCAGTCATCTTCCTAATTGTGTTTAGTTCTTTTTCTGATTTTATTTTCTTCTCACTCTTTTTTGTCTTTGTTATTTTTAGTTTTTATTGTGAACTGAGTGATAGTTCACATGGGAGAACATCAGCTTTGCACTCATCCTATCACATTTCATTTCATTGCAATGATTACAATCCCCTCCATGCATCATCATGCAACAGAATTTGCTTCTACTCCGTCTGTGATTTGTTATTGTTGTTTTTGGTTATACACTAAAACACTCAGGAATATGCAATCATTCAAACAATTAAAGGGCCTGCCCCCCCGGCCGCCAGCACACAGTCCCTCTCCCTCCATGAGTCTAGAGTGCCCAGCTGCAATATCTCTCCACATCATCATCTCTGCCTTCATCTCTGGTGTCACAGCTTCTCTGAATAGGGTCCCACAGTCCACTCCCACTCTTCTCCCTTTATGGTCCCATGATCCTTGTCTTTGGTTTTTGAATAATTTTTCTAGCTATTGCCCGCTTTTTCTGTCTTTCTTTCTTTCTTTTTTACTATTTTCTGTTTTCACTGTTGTTTGCTTGTTTGTCTTCCTTCTCCCTTGTGTGTGTTTTCTCTTCTTGCCTCACCTGAAGGGAGCTAGCAACTGTGTCCATACGACCCAGTCATAACTGTAAACTCTGTAGCCGCATTCATTGGACAAGAGCCAGTAAAGCTGCTATATACACTGGACCACCACCAACAAATAACATCAGCTAAATCCATCCTGAACTGAACTGCATGAACAGTGAACAGAGAATGGTGTACAAGCTCATCTCATTATCCTAAGAATACACCAAAATACAGTCAGCAACTTAATACAAATATAACATCTCCACAATGTCTTGAAAACAACAGACAATTGCTGTTTACACAAAGAAACAACACAGTGCTTAACAACAAAGCACTATTATTGTACATCTGTCTATTTCTTTCTTCAATTCTATTAGACTTTACGTATTTTGAGGCTCTTTCATTGGGAGCATAGATACTTATTATGGTTATGCCTTCTTGTTCAATTGATCTTTTAATCTTGAAATAATGTCCTTCCTTTGTTGCCTATGCTGGTTTTTAAGGAATATTTTCTCAGAAATTAATATTGCCACTCCT
>NW_006408696.1:1671564-1673321 GCF_000296735.1 Chrysochloris asiatica | reverse complement strand
GTGGTGCTGTGGGATAATGTGCTAAACCTCAAGGTTGGTTTGAACTGCAAAGTTAGCAGTTCAAATTCACCAGCGGCTCCTTGAAAACCATACACAGGGTTGCTATGAATCAGAAGTGGCTTACGGCACTTGTCAACAACAACAATAAATACTACAAAGCAGATTAAATGCTATAAAATTAGAAACCAACAATAGGAATATCAAAAACAACATCAAATGCATGGAAATTGAATAACACCATGCTTAAAAGCTACAGCAACAACAAAAAAGAAATTTAAAAATTCCTTGAATCAAATGCACAAATCCAAAGAGAAGAAGGAACTAAAATCAACACCTAACACATCTCCAACAATTAGGAACAGATCAGCAAAGTAAGCCTGTAGCCACCAAAAGAAGAGAAATACAACAGAAAGAATCAATGAGACAAGAAGTTGGTTCTTTGCAAGGGTTAATAATATTGACAAACTCAGCAAACTTTCACTCAATGAACTTATAAAAAGTTAAAAGACAATGATGAAAGGAATACACCAAGATACTCTACCAAAAAGAATTGGCTGACATTCAACCATATCAGGAGGTTATGATAAAGAACCTATGGTATTGAAGGAAGAAGGCCAAGCTGCATGGAGGCCTTAGTGAAAAACAAGGCTCCGGAAATTGATAGCATACCAATTGAAATGTTTCAACACACTGATACAGCACTAGAAGCACTCACTGGTCTATGCTTGGCTAACTGACTGGAAGAGACCCATATTTTGCCCATTACAAGAAAAGGTGATCCTGCAGAATGTGGAAATTATTTAATATCATTAATATCACATGCAAGTAAAATTTTGGAGGTTAACGGCAAGGACAGGTGCAGTTCTCCCTTGTTCCCAAGCCCTCCTGGTAGCCAGGTGTGTGGCCAGTCCTCACTTTTGTTACTGGTACTCGCTCCTGTGGAGCTTGCGCTCTGCCTGGGGTTGGGAGTCAGACATAGAGTCTCTGCTTCTAGAGGTGTGTGATCTTGCCCTGAACTATGTTACACAAACAGTGTATTCTTACAAACAGTGTATGTTACACAAACAGAGAACTTCACTCACACTTCTGGTCTCTGCTATATTCACCAGGAGACAGGTGGTGAGTGTCTGAGAACACACCAATGTACATAGTCATCAATAAAATATAACTATGACACAAAAATGTCTTGGAGAAAACAGACAATTGCAGCTCACACAAAGAAACAAGACAGAGTGCCTACAACAAGTGACCAATATACACAGAAAATATAACACCAGAAATTGTATCAGAACTTCCTGATAAGGATTTTAAAAGAATGCTAATTAAGCAGCTTCAGTGATTAAGAGACTGATTGAGAAAACTGCAAATGAGATCAAGGAAAACGTAGAATTGTAGACAAATTCAGGAAACAAACTGACAAAACAAATGAGAAAAAAAAAAAGAGAATAATACAAAAACAACAGTTAGAAAGCCATAATAGGAACCTGAAGACTTCAGAAATAGATAATACACTGAAAAGTAGACAGAGAAGTAGAATTGAATCCATGGAAGGCTGAATTACTGAGCTTGAAGACAAACCTTTCGATACTATTCATCTGCTAGAGCAACAATCAGAAAAAAGAGATCCAAAGAAAGCTTAAGATTTATGTAGGGCACTATGGGAGAAAGATGAGGCTTTCTACTCCCGTAAGGATTTACACCCTCGGAAACCCTGTACAGGGTCGCTATGGGTCGGAACCGACTCGACGGCACTTAAC
>NW_006408696.1:1665876-1670254 GCF_000296735.1 Chrysochloris asiatica | reverse complement strand
ATTCAAATATATTGAATATATTTGCATTCAAATATATTGAATATATTTGCATTCAAATATATTGAATATATTTGCATTAAGGTGCTGGTGAAGTATGACCACGTACTTGGAAGAAGTACAGCCAGATCGTTCCTTAGAAGGGAGGCTGGCAAGACTTCATCTCGCATATTTGGACATGCTGTCAGAGAGACCACGTCTCATTTATCAGCTTGTTGTACTGCTGTGGCTTGCATGGTATTATGATGTTGGAAGCTATTCCACCAGCATTTTAAACACTAGCAGGGTCACCTATGGTGGACAGGTTTCAGTTGAGCTTCCAGACTAAGACAGACTAGGAAAAAGGATGGACTAAACGACTTCTGAATGTTTAGCCACTGAAAACCTTAGGAATAGCAAGAAAACGTCAGATATAATGCTGGAAGATGCAAACATTATGAATAGCACTAGAATATTGTTGGGTATAGGGCTGGAAGATGGGCATCTCAGGTTGGAAGGCGCTACAACTGGAGAAGAGCTGCTTCCTCAAAGTGGAGTTGACTGTGATGACACGAATGGAGTAAAGCTTTCAGGACCTTCATCTGCTGATGGGGCACAACTCAACATGAGGAGAAACAGCTGCAAACATTCATTAATAATCTAAACATAAAATGTACAAAGTATGAATCTAGGAGTATTGGAAGTACTAATAAATGAAATGGAATGCATAAAGATTGATACCCTAGACATCAGTGAGCTGAAATGAACTGAAATCGACCATTTTGAATCTGACAATCACGTGGTTTTCTATGCCAGGAATGACAAATTGAAGAAGAATAGTGTTACATTCGTCATCAAAAAGAACATTTCAAGATCTATCTGCAAGTACAATGCTGTCTGTGATAGGATAAAATCTATTTACCTACAAGGAAGATCGCTTAATACCACCATTATTCAAATTTACTCCCCAACCACAAAAGCCAGGATGATGAAATTAAAGAATTCTACCAACTTCTTCAGGCTGGAATTGATCAAACACGCAATCAAGATGTATTGAAAATTACTGGAGATTGGAATGCAAAGGTTGGAAACAAAGAGGAAGGGTCAGTAGTTGGAAAATATAGTCTTGGTGACAGGAATTATGCTGGAGATCATATGATAGAATTTTGCAAAATCAATGGCATATACATTGCAAATACCTTTTCGAACAATATAAAAGATTACTGTAAACATGGATCTCACCAGATGGAATGCACAGAAATCATATTGACTTTATCTGTGGGAAGAGACTATGGAAACACTCAGTATCACAAACCAAAACAAGGCCAGGAGCAGATTGTGGAGCAGACCATCAATTGCTCATATGCAAGTTCAGGATGAAACTGAAGAAAATTAAAACAAGTCCTCAAGGGCCAAAATATGACCTTGAACATATCCCACTTGAATTTAAAGACCATCTTAAGGTTTGATGCATTGGACACTAATAACTGAAATCCAAAAGAGCTATGAGATGACATCAAGAATATCATACAGGAAGAAAGACAAAGGTCATTAAAAAGACAAGGAAGGAAGGAAAAGACCAAAATGGATGTCAGAAGAGACTCTGAATCTTGATCTCCAGCGTAGCGATTGATGCTAAAACAAAAGGAAGAAATGAGGAGGTAAAAAAGATGAACAGAAAATTTCAAAGGGCAGCTCGTGAAAATAAAGTCAGGATTATAATGAAATGTTCAAAGAACTGGAATTAGAAAACCAAAAGGGAATAACTCAGCATTTTTCAAGTTGAAAGAACTGAAGAAAAAAATTAAATCTCACTTTGCAATACTGAAATATTCTATGGGCAAAATATTGAACAATACAAGAAGGAATACAGAGTCACTGTACCAAAAAGAAATGGTCAAAGTCCCACCATTTCAAAAGGCAGCATATGATCAAGAGCAAATGATATTGAAGAAAGATGTCCAAGGTGCACTGAAGACACTGGCAAAAAATCAAGCCTCTGGAAATTGATAGAATACATACTGAAGTCTTTGTGCAGCATTGGTGGCACTCACTCATTTATGCCAAGAAATCTGGATGACAGCTACCTGGCCAACTGATTGGAAGAGATCCATATTTGTTCCCATTGCAAAGAAAGATGACCTATTGGAATGCAAAAATCATTGAACAATAATACCATTAATATCTCATGGAAACAAAATTTTGCTGAAGATAATTTTAAAATGACTGGAATAGTAAATCAACAGGGAACTGTCAGAAACTCAAGCCAGATTCAGGTTAGGAAGTGGAACTAGGGATATCATTGCTGATGTCAGATGGATACTGGCTGAAAGCAGAGAATACCAGAAAGATGTTTTTCTGGTTTATTGGCTGCACAAAGGCTTTAACTGTGTGGATCATGACAAAGTAAGGACAATATAGTATAGAATGGGTATTCCAGAACACCTCATTGTGCTCATGAGGAATCTGTACATCAACCAAGAGGAAGTCATCTCAACAGAACAAGAGGATACTGAATGGTTTAAAATCAGGAGAGGTGTGTTTCAGAATTGTACTCTTTCACCATACTTAATCAATCTGCATGTTGAGAAAATAATCCGAGAAGGTGGATGATATGAAGCAAAACGTGGCATCAAGATTGGAGGAAGACTCATTAACACCCTGCAATATGCAAATGATACAACCTTGCTTGTTGAAAGTGAAGAGGATTTAAAATACTTACTGACGAAGATCAAAGACCACAGCCTCCAGTATGAATTGCATCTCAACATAAAGAAAACAAAAATCCTCACAACTAGTCCAGTAAATAACATCAGGATAAATGGAGAAAAGATTGAAGTTGTCAAGGACTTCATTCTGCTTGGATCCACCATCAACACTCATGGAGGCAACAGTCAAGAAATTCAACAATGTACTGCATTTGGCAAATCTTCTGAACTAGACCTCTTTAAAGTATTCAAGAGCAAAGATGTCAGTTTGAGGATTAAAGTTCGCCTGACCCAAGCCATGGTATTTTCAATCCCCTCATACGCATGTGAAAGTTGGACAGTGAATAAGGAGAACCATAGAAGAATTGATGCATTTGAGTTATGGTGTTGGAGAAGACTATGAAAAGTACCATGAACTGCTGGAAGAATAAATAAATCTGTGTTAGAGAAGAAATATAGCCAGAATACTCCTTAGAAGTCAGGATGTTGAGACTTCATCGCTCACTCTTCAGACATGTTGTCAGGAGGGACATCATGCTTGGTAAAGGGGAGGGTCAGCGAAAGCCCTAAGAAATAGACTGACACCATGGCAGCAGCAATGGGTTCAAACAACAGTAACTGTGAGGCTGGTGCAGGACTGAGCAGTGTTTTTTCCTGTTGTACAGAGAGTCGGAAATGAGTCAATGGCCCCTAACAGCAACAACAGGCAGAGTGGACTGATTATACCTTTGATCCCTCACTATTTCCGATCCAGCCTTCTACCTATTTCTATAGAATACACTTAATATCACTTATTTCTTTACATTCTTGTCTCTCATACCAGTTACACATTCCTTGAGAAGTATTGTGAATATTCATGTCCGTATTCCCAATGCCAAGCCCATAACAGACTTTCAACAAAAGGTTGTTTAATGAATAATGAATGGACATGTTCTCTAAAACATTTGCCTAAGAATTTTCCTGTAGGATTTATTAGGGACAGATTAGTCTTTAGTACAGGATAATATTTACCTGCTTACTAAATAGGTTTAGAACATGCCCTATTTAATGGGAAGATGTGTAAAAGTGCACACTTTCAGCGAGTACATTTTCTCTTTCTCCTCTATTAGGTACAATGGCACCAAATGTGCATATGCATTAAGATATGTAAAAAGGACATCTATTATCCCACATATATGAAATAACTAGAATAGGCCAGTATATATAGACTAGGCCAGAATTCATCACTCATACTTCAGACATGTTGTCAGGATCAATTTAGACCAAACTTGATTACAGGCTACTAGGGCTGGGCAGGAGGGAGGGCAGAGGAGAGCTATTGCTTATGGGGGACACTCTGAGCTTCTCTAAAGAGTGATAGTATAATTAGGAAATGGATAGGGGTGATTGCTGAAAAACACGAGGAACCACTGAATTACACATGTAAAAATTCTTAAAATGCCCAATGTTTTGTTTACATATATTTACAATAGAAAAAAATGAACCAGAAAATTTGCATATATATGTATGTATGTACTTACAATTTAAATTTAGAATCACAACATATTATATATATATATATACACAATACGAGAAGCTGGGTTCTATGAAGAAAAACGTGGCATCAGGATTGGGGGAAGACTCATTAACAACCTGCGATATGCAGATGATACAACCTTGATTGCTGAAAGTGAAGAGGACTTGAAACATTTACT
>NW_006408696.1:1659252-1664941 GCF_000296735.1 Chrysochloris asiatica | reverse complement strand
GCTGGTGGTTTCGAACTGGTGACCTTAAGGTTCGCAGCCCGATTCGTAACCACTACGCTACTAGAGCTCCTTATACATGTATAGATATAAAAGTTCGATTTCTATTTAGAATCCTAAATGTTTGAAATATTGTAGCTTTCTAGAACTGAACTCGGGATCCACTGAAACTAGAACAGGCCCGGTAGCCCTTTCTTTTCTGTTTTGTATTTGTCAGCTTGGAAGCCAAATGGGGCAATGGGCTGGGTTACTTTATCCTGACTGATCAAGCATTGTGTTTTGGGGCCGCTTATCACCTTCACCCCAGTGGGACCATCCTACAACCATTTAATTATTCAATGCTCCAAACAAGATCGCCCAAATCAGATAAGCTGGTGTCCATCGTAGGATACTGGTAGCTCCTGGCCTCTGTTTCCCAGCTGTCTGGCAGAACCTCACCATAGCAATGGCTACCCCTCCCCATTGAGAGCTCGGGGACACTCACGCGATGATGTTGAAGCAGTCCTTGTTGGACAGTTGCTCCTCCAGCAGTAGCCGCAGTGAGTGCTGGATATGAATAATGTACATGGAATTCGTCACGGAGGTATCGAGCAGTATAACCACCCTACAGAGAAACACAAGCTTTACAAAGAGAATCGAATCTCTTAGATAATGTTTATTTTGTTCCGTTTTACTATTTAAAGTGTTTTCCAGGGGGATTTTTTTGCATGCCAAATTCACAGGCGGCCAAAATCTTCTCCACAGTTTGAGGTCAGCAGAGGGGTTTACAATAGTTGACTCAGAGGGGTTGTGAAGCCTTGTCTTCCGGGAAGTTCCGTAATGGAATCAAGTCCGATGGGGGAGATGGTTTAAGGGGCAGGGAATGATTTTTATGTTTTAAAGTACTAGCACTTGTTATCATTATGGCTTGAGGTGTTTGTAGGGAAATCAGAAACAAAGCAAACAAATAATAAGGGGAAAAGGTTTATCTAGGCTTCTTGGGAAATATTTGTATCTTTCCCTCACCCCCTTCTCTCTTGTTTTAAGATGTCTAGCCCCATTTTGCCTTCTCCTTCTTTCATTCTTTAACTACTTTAAATCTTACAAAACCCCCATCTTCATCAATTTTCATTTTCAGACAGTGATAGACAGCAAAAAACAAAACCAAAAACTCCTCTGAATTAATTTGGAGCCACAAGGCCTTGGTTCAAGTACCACTTCCTACTAGTTGTGTGGTTTTAGGCAAGTCTTCAAACCTTGCTGAACTTTTATTGTTGTTCTAAGTGCCTTTGAGTCGGCCCCAATTCCGAGTGACCCTGTATAGGGTTTCCAAGGAGCAGCTGGTGGGTTTGAATGGCCAACCTTATGGTTCGAAGTCCAGTGCTGTTCCTACAGTGCCAGTTTATTAATTACGAGTTATATATAATATATGTGGCACCACAGGGTAAGCACTTGACCTCAAGGTTGGTTTGAACCACAAGGTCAGTGGTTCAAATTCATCAGCTGCTCCCCAGAAACCTCACAGTGTCACTATGAGTTGGAACTGACTCGGTGGCACTTAATAACAAAAACATATACAAAATGCTCAAAGTTTGCTTGAAAATAAGATCAGCAAAGAAGGAAATTGAGCTGGAAAATGACCAAAGATAAGTTCATGACATACATGAATGTCAGAAGACAACTGTCAAATCTGTCCTAGAATTTTCATTTACCTGAGCCAAAAGCCCCTGTTTTGCTTCAGCCAATTTGCATTTAATTTCTGTCATTTTGTAAAAGAAAGGATGCTGAATGGACACATCAGTGGTATTACTAATGATGAGGATGGTGGTAACTTCTTTCTCCTTCAGGGGATTCTACTGAATGATTGCTGTGGCGCTGTGGGTTAATGTTCTGGACTGCAAAGTTGACAGTTCAAGCCCACCAGCTGCTCCTCAGAAACCCTATGCAGGGTTGCTATGGGTCAGACCAACTCGACGGCACTTAACAACAACAACAACAATCTAATTGGGACCAGTTCAGCATCATAGCAACATGCAAGCCTCCGGTGTCTGAGAGACACCCTCTGTGCATGAAGTGGCTGGGCTGGAATCAAACCTAGGTGGAAACTGAGAATTTGATCACTGAATCACCAATGCCCAGTTTGTAGTGGAGCTTCCAGACTAAAATGGACTGGGAGAAAGACCGGGCAATCTGCTTCTGAAAAACAGTCAATGAAAATCCTACGATCATAATGGTCCAATAGACAGCCAATCACAGGCATGGTACAGGGCTGGGCAGCGTGTCATTCTGTTCTGCAAAGGATAACCACAATCTGGGGCCAACTTGGTGGCAACTCACAACAATACTATCTAAGTGACAGCTTCTGATACTACCTGTGGAGAAGAGATGAACTGCCTGGGTGCTGTTTCACACACCAGACCCATGAAGGAAGGGCACTGCTTGGGGAAAGTACCTTTTCTCACACACGGTGCCCCAGATTCTTCTGCTGGCCAGGGAGAGCCACTCGATCCGCCTTTCATACATCCGCATAGCTCTGTTGAGCTGTTTCTGCAAACCCATGAGCCATACACTGAGTGCCTGCTCAAAGATGGCTAATTAAGGGCTCTGTGGGGGGAAGAGTATAGACCCCAGATGGCTCAGGGCCACGGATACCCAGGAAATATAAACATTCGTCCAAATCATGGGAGAGTCTGCCACAAGATCAGATAAGAGTTAAAATATCTCATTGTCTCCAATAGGGGAGACGGGAGATATTACCCCAAATGATTAGGAATGTTTGAGGTGTCCTGGTGTTGAGAGGAACCCTGGTGGTGCCATGGATTAAGCACTGGGATGTTAATCAAAAGGTCAGTGGTTCAAATCTACCAGCCGCTGTGTGGGAGACACTTGAGGCAGTGTGATTTCCTAAAGATTCACAGCCTCAGAAACCCTCTGGAGTAGCTGTATTCTGTCCTACAAGCTTGCCCTGAGTCAGAACCAACAAACAGCAGTGGACAGGACTTGATTTGGTCCCTGACCAGAAAGCAAGGTGTATCCAAGAATCCCTGTGGGGAGAGTACACCAGCTCTGTTTATAAGAGGGATTTCAGCCAATGACTTGGTGTTTTCACATCCCACAGTGCCTTCTTCCCAACCCTCCTTCCTGCACCCTTATCCTGACTGACTCAATCCATCACTGACCTGGTACTCATAGAGGAAGGGCGGGTCCACGTGAACATTCTTCACTGTCCCATCATGCCACTCAAATTGTACCATTGCCTTCTGTACTCCAACATGGGCAAGGACGAGGAGACGAACAGAAACAGATGTAGTGGGAAGGAGATAAAAGTTTAATTTGGGCACTGGCTCCCAAATCAGAGGGGAATGGGTTATAACCACACCAGTAGTGAGACCAACTCCTACCAAACTATTATCTTGTCTTGGGCTAGCAGCAGAGAGCCTACGGAATAGTGGTCCCATGCTGACAGGAAGTCAGGTTGCCTTCTCAGAAGGCTCTTTTGAACCTCTGAGGCCTCCTTACAAGAGACATTTGGAGAGTTTGGGTAACAGACAGCAGTGTCAGAGATGTGAAAACATACTGGCCATGAGTTCTTAGGTTTGGGAGCCCAGTTAGACCTTCATGGGCACTTTGAAATTCCTATTTGTTAATTCTATTATTTCATCTTTCAACAAACCATCATGCCATCTTTCTAATACTTTATCCACCCGTTCACCACCCACCCATTGTGCCACTGTGAAAACCATACATCCTTCACTCCTTCCGTGTCCTTTCATTCTTTCTTCCCACAGTTCTTTCCACTCACCGATTCTTCCTTCCATTTCTCCACCCTTCCACTCTCACTTTAAATTTTACTTCCATCCTTCCATCTAGCCTTTGTTCCATTCCTGTCATCCATTTTCATTTCTCCTTCTATACTCCACCTATTCACATTTTATCCACGTATCCATTCATTTATCTATATTACCATTCATGCATCTATCTCTTCCTCTTTTCACTCTTCTTTCTGTCCTTCCTTCCATCTACACACCCACTTATCCAACTAGTAAACATTAACTGACTGCTTGATTGTCAATTGTTGGAGATAGACAGTTAGAGAAGAGATTCTCTTAAAGGAGTCATACAGTCTGGTAGGGACTCAGACATGGAAAAGCGCATGCATACCAGTGTTACAAGGAGTTTTACAAAGCACAGTCAGGATACCACAGGGAGAAAGTCTGCTCTGAGTAGGGTGGAGGGAAACTTTCATGAAGGAGGTGACCCTTGTATCCAATCTACTCCATCTTGTCCCATCTCCCAAACTGCATTTTTAGGTCTTTAAAAAACAGTAGTACCAGTTGCTTGGAATAGATCTTAAGAGTTCCAACAAGTCTGCAGGTTGTCCCATTCTCCTTGGTCTCCACCTTCTTAATCTTATTGCCTGAACATTTGAGTAAACGGGAAATACCACAAAGGAATTCTGCTGAAGAAGTCTGGAGAGAAATGTTGTGTCCTTTTTGAATTACCTCATGGACGGTCGATGAGACCGTTTTCTGAAGAATAGGCACAAATTCTTCCACGGGAGAGAATGCGTTGGGGGCCAGGACCTGATAAAGGTTTAACTTCTTAGCTGTAAAAATAATGGGGTTTGAGGCACTCTTAACAAAGCCCCAAGCGATTCATGCTTTTTAATTTTATCTGGGTTCTGCTATCTTTAGGGATTCATTTACCTTTTAAACCATTGATCTTTAGCCATTCTGCAGAACTCTTATCCAAGTTTGGAAACTCAATTGTGAGGGGGCCCTCATGCTTTGGGGGTTTAGGCAAGAGACTTGTCAGTGGCTCTTTTGCAATCTCTGTAGAAATCTAAAATGAAATTAAATCAGATGGTGTAAATTTATGTTTGAGCTGGAATGTCTTCAACTTCCCACCCAGCTCCAACACACACACACACTCTCCCCCCAATTGGAACATCTAATTAAATATTACCTGTTCAATGACAGCCCGTTCTACCTTCCCTTCCCACCATCCTTATCCTCTTCTCTGAGATTTCTGGAAGTTCTCCTTCTTCTCCATCCTTAACCATTGAGATCAGCACCACAGACCCCAAAGTTTCAGAGAACTAAAAGTAGTTTCTACACGAAATCATTAAAGGAGTTCTGCTCTAGCCCAGATTCTTTCCCTTTGTGAAAAATGAAAACAAATCAACAAAAAACCCGAGGCTTTGAGAGGTTAAATGACGTAGCTAATGTACAAGCGCAAACATTAGCAAAGCACAGAGCAGCCAGTCCCAGACTTCATGAACTGTGCTTTATCTGCGCAGTAAGTTAAGCTTGTAAGGTCAGTGGTTCAAACCCACCAGCAGTTCCAAGGAACAAAGATGAGGCTGTCAGCTCTTGTAAAGATTTACAGTCTCAGATTCCTTAAGATACTCTTGTCCTGTACAATTGCTGTGAGTCAGAATCAAACATTTGGCAGTGGTTTTGGTTTGGAGTACCACTTGTTTACTTAGCTTTAAAAAAAAAAACAAAAAAAAAACCATGAAACATTTGTTGTTAAGTATTGACGTATCGGTTCCGACTCGACCCTATAGAACACAGGAGAACCGACCCATCGGCATGCCAAGACTCTCGTCTACGGAAGCCGACTGCGGAGGAGAACCGTCCATAGGCATTCCAAGACTGTAATCTACGGAAGCCGACTGCGGAGGAGAACCGTCCATCGGCATTCCAAGACT
>NW_006408696.1:1628855-1658929 GCF_000296735.1 Chrysochloris asiatica | reverse complement strand
GGCATTCCAAGACTGTAATCTAAGGAAGCCGACTGCGGAGGAGAACCGTCCATAGGCATTCCAAGACTCTCGTCTACGGAAGCCGACTGCCACATCTATCTCCGGAGAAGAAGCTTAACCGCAGCATTACCAGGACTTCCACAGAACTTCCACAGGACTACTGAAGTCATCATCAACATGTAATAAATGACAACTGCTATAATTCATGCTAATATTCAGTACTATTTATACTCAGGGAGTCCTGGTGTGGCGCTATGCGCTGGACCTGCGACGTCCAGCCGTTCAAGCTCACCAGTCACTCCTAGGAAACCTTATACAGGGTCTATGGGTTGGTACCGACTCTATGGCACTTAACAACAACAACATAGTTAATCAGTAGAAGAGCTGGAACTCGCTATTTCTCAGTCCTGTGCTTCTTACGCCACGTCCAGACAAGCCAAAACGCCTGGTCCATCGTATCCACGTTTCACTCAGTGAAACTATATATGTAGTCTCAGTTTCCTTCTGACCAGAGTGAAGTTTTCTGTTCAGTCTAAGCAGCATTTAGCTTTTACGGAGCTTGAGTTTGTAAGCCTGAGTTTATTTTGCCAATGCTAAGTAAGTCGCCAAGCAAGAATGTGCGACCTAAACAAGGTGCCAGGGTAGGAAAAGATGATCTTCAAGACAGCCTACTTCATGGGGTTGAGTTTTTCCATCCATCTCCAAAGTGGGGAGAAGGGGAAGAGATGATGGTGATTGGAGCATGCTAGTCTTCCTCTGAAATGATTTTTTTTCAGTTAGAAAATCCACCAGAATCCTTGCATCCTGGAGAACTCATATTGCCCACACAACTCAGAGCTACAGGGTACAAGCTGACAGGAGTTTGGCCGACTTCGCTTACAGGAAGTGAGGGCACCTCTAAGACTGTGAGCTCTGAGACGCAGGTTGGAGAGGGGGACAGAGTGAGGGTGTCCCATGACAGGGGTCCTAAGGGCCTCTGGGAAGGCCCCAGAACCTCTGCTCATACGACCTACCTCCCTCATCAGGCCAGTGAATCCCTTGCCAGGGCCGCTGGGGCTCAGGGTTTGGATATGATGGAACAGGCTCTGGGCTTTCTGGATTTCTGTCAGGATCTCTTCTATTTCCCGGTTGGTGTAGATCTGACAGGTGGGAAGCAGCAATACAGAAGTCACTTGGCTCCTGGCAGTTCACAAACTTGTGTTCAAGATGGGCCAGAGAGAGTCTGGGAGTGGGTTTGTTCCATGTGTACTATATTGGTCTGCAGTATTTTCAATGTGGAAACATTTCCTAACTTTCAAAATGTAAAGAGGAAAAAGCCTAAATGCCCATCGATAGATGACTGGATAAACAAAATGTGGTTTTGAAACACACATTCAATGAAATATGACTCAGCCATACAGGAAGACTAAGCCCTGATCCATGCTTACAACATGGGGGAGCCTTGAAGCATGTTAGGTGAAATAAGTCAGTCACCAAAGGGCAGAGATTGTATGGAACCTCCTTAACGGGTGAGAGAAACAAGGAGGCCGGAGTCTTTTTAAGGAGCATGAGGACTGTTAAAAGAACCAACAGATCTGTGTTGGAAGAAGTGCAGCCAGAGTGCTCCTTGGAAGCCAGGATGGCCAAACTTCATCTCTCATACTTCAGACATATAATCAGGAGGGTCACTGGAAAAGGATATCATGTTTGGTAAAGTGGAGGGTTGGAGAAAAAGAGGAAGACCCCCCCTCCAACAAGATGGATTATCAAAGTGGCGGCAGCTATGGGCTTAGGCAGAGCAACGATTGTAAGGTTGGCCCACAGCAATCCATTTCCAAATTACTCCACCACTTTTAACAAAAACTCAGTTCCCCATAAGCAACCTATTCATTTTAATCTGATTTTACTGGTAAACTCCACTGCATACAGGGAGGGAGGGCTAAGTATGCTCTATCCTGGTCTAGATCCCCCTGGGCACCACTGTGGAGGCAGACAGGGAGGGGAGGAAAGGGACAAAGTTAGAAAGGCCTACCTCTGTCTCCGGGCTGTAGCAGTGGTAGTAACCCCCAACAGCTTCTGCAAGGTTCTTTAGGACCGCCTGCAGAGATGGTGACAGGACCAGCCCTTATTAAAGCAATCACTGTCAATTCCCTAACTAACTTTCTCTTTGATTCAACCTCCCAACTACCCAGTGTCTCCCATTTGACCAAAGGACGAGCTCGGTGCAGGGAGAGGCAGAGGAGAGGAGGAAGCGGCATGCTCTGGTCTACAACCTAGAACCCTATCCAGGTATGGAGTCCAGTTCAGGGTCCTCAAATCCAAGGGGAACCTTGGGAACCTGGGCACTCACAGGGGGCACCAGATTGTTGCATTTGTACGTGATGCTGTGGGTGATGATGCTCCTTCCCACCATGGATTGCTGCATGTAGTCAGACAGGATTTCTGAGGACTGATTTGGGCTGGGAAGAAGAAAAAGAAGAGAAGGGGGAACACCCCAAGTCAAATCAGTTTGCAGACATTCCAGAGCAAAATACTAATTCTCAGGGGGGCAACTGTCAAATCTGACCACCTGTGTCCGGGCACCTGTGTAAGGTGCTGGGCTGGGTGGACTCAAGCCTAACCTGCCTGGCTTCCCTGTCTCCGGATGCTGCTTCCTCCCCAACATCTGTGGATGGGTGGGCAACTCCTGTCTCAAGGGTGTATGAAGGAGAATCCTGCTTGATGATCTTAAGTCAAACCAGAGTTTGTTTCTCTGATTCCTTCACGCAGCCTGTCACACTTACGAAAGCAGACCTACCAGCTTCCCATGATGATGACCAGAGAATCCAGGCCTTTTATGGTGAAGAGTTTCTTCAGGGCTTGTAGCACATTAGTCCCTCCTTCCGGCTGTAGCTTCTTCACCCAATGCTTGAGTTCCTGGAGGCTGGAAAGGTAATAATGGAAACAGCAGTCGAATCTATAGTCATCTTTGTAGGTGCCAGGCCCAGCACCACTGCCAGTCCATTTAAGCCTAATGATAAATCCTTCAGGTGGGTACCATTAGTCCACTCCTGAGATGAAGACCATCGCCTGTCAGTTTGTCATACTGTGGTGGCTTATATGTTGCTGTGATGCTGTAAACAATGCTATTGGTATTTCAAATCCCAGCAGGATCACTTATGGTGGACAGGTTTCAGACAGAGTTTCGAGACTAAGAGACTAGGAAGAAAGACCTGGCAATCTATGTCTAAAAATCAGCCAATGAAAACTTTATAGATCATGATAGTAATGTAGCCAACTCTCTTGCTTTTGACATATCATCAGGAAGGACCAATTATTAGAGGAGTTGTCATATTTTGGTGGAGTAGAGGACCAGTGAGGGCACGGGATGAATTGGCACACTAGCTGCAGTAAGTGATCTTAAACACACTGGTGATTGTGAAGTTGGCACAGGACTAGCCACCTGCTGCACTCTGTCGTACATGGGGTCACCATCGGTTTGACTGCAGCTGACATCAACAGAGATGAGGACACAGGCTCAGAGTTAGGTGACTTGCCCAAGGCATATAGGTAACTAGTAAAACAGATTTCAGCCTCCATATGAACTTCTAGCCATTTTACGATTTGAGGGTTCCCCACACACAACTCTCCTAGGAGTCAGACTTCAGCCTGGAGCATGGAGCTAATCCCCTAACCTTACGAGGGCTCTAAGGGTAGGCGCTGTGTGGCTAAATACTTCCCCAGTGGATGACGAGAGGGAAAATGACTTAGCGGGTACTTTCTTTGTTCAGTACCTTCCATGGACTGCTGAAAGAGTCCTAGCTTTCCATTTCTTTTTCAGTGTGACATAAAAGAAAACCTCAACTGGCTGCTAATAAGTCTATTATAACTGTCAGGGTTTATGATTTTTAATTAGCAGTTAATTATAACTTTTAAACATTGAGAGACTACACATGGAGAATGATCAAGAAAGTTTTCCCTTAAAGGAAAAGAAATTTCTATTTACTGGTATAAGTAAGAAATTTCTTGCACGCCCCATAAAAACTAGCCCTCAAATAAAGGACTAGTTAAATATATCGTGGTTCATCTATGTAGTGGAATATTATGTAGTCATTAAAAATAATGAGTTATTGCTGTCTCCTATTAAGTTAGCCCTGGACTTAAGGCAACCCCACGCACAAGAGAATAAAAAGCTACCCAAGTGTGTGCCATCTCCATGAACTGTTGTGAACTGGACCATTGTGATCCATCGGGTTCTCACTACATTTCCCAGGACTTTCTTCTGAGTCTATCTTAGTTTGGAAGCTCCCCTAAACCTGTTCGACATCCTAGCAACACATGAGCCTCCGCTAACAGATGGGTGGTGCTGCACATACAGCACACTGGACAGGAATTGAACCTGGGTCCATGGCATGGAAGGCAAGAATTCTACCACTGAGCCACCACTGCTTCCATAATAGGACGGATTCAGTGGCACCAACAATCACAACAGCATACGTAGATGGACAGAGAGTGATATTCAAGATCTATTATTAGGTGAAAAAAACCAAGGTGCCGAATAGCAGTACGTGCTGCTGTTTATGGTGAAATCAAAGAAGACGTGCACACAGCTACAGGTTTCCTCACAAATGCTTCTGGAATCAGATCTGAGACAGTGTTGTTGTTAATCACCTCTGAGAGGTAAGATTGGGAATCTAGGGTCAGAGGGGAACTCACTGGCCATCATTTATCCTTTTGTACTGCTTGGGTAATAATAAAACCACGAGCAGGTATTATTTCCATAATGGTAAACCTATCTTTGGAGTCCCGATGTGGCACTGTAAGATCAGCACTGGACTGCTAACAGCAAGGTCTGTGGTTCAAATCTACCAGCTGCTCCTCGGAAACCCTATACAGGGTCTTTGTGACTCAGAACTCACTTAATGGCACTGAGCAATGACAAAGCTATCTTTGCTAGTTCGCTGAGTAGAAATGGGGTCTCGTAAAGGTTGTTTGGCTTTCATTGTGTGGATTGTTCATGAGGGTGAACATTTTCCCAAACATTGTTGGCTCCCTGTGTTTTCCCTTTTGTGAACTCTTTGCACCCACTTATCTACTAGGATCTTGGGGTTGACACCTTATTCATAGAACAAGGACACTGATACTTAGGAAAGAAAATGAACCAATAAACTCTTGCTGAGGCAGGGCAGGAGGGCAGCCACTCACGTGGAGGTGTTGACTTCCACGGGGTCTGGCCAGAGGGCACTGCAGGTGCTGCTGAAAGAGAGGACATACAGCTTCTCCTTGTGGCTCAGCTGCTCATCAATGAGGCTCTGCCAGGGAAAAGGACACCACGTTCCAAGAACCAGGGCAATGAGGAGGCTGGCTTCCGCTCTCTTGTCTTAACTGCCCCCCCAGGCTTTGGGCATGATCTGTGCTGAAACACTTGACTGGGTTTACAGCCCCAAAATAACATCCATTTCCCACCCTTTGCGCCTCCTAGGGACCAGTGGTGTGTGCATGTTATGTTAGCTGCTCATCCCAGCTTGGCTGTGTGTCTGGTGGGAGTGAGGCCTGGGTCTGCTAAGCAGCCTGACTGCACCGTTGACTGATGATTGGAGTTCTCTCCTGGAGTGAGTCTTAGGGCTGCTGTACCCTGGTACGCAGGGTGTGGGTGTGATGAGACTCTAAGCTGCCTATCTCAGTATTCACTATGGCTGCACCCTTAGAACTGTGGCACCCAGGAAGGAAGGCTAAGAGGTTGGGGCCCGTGGTTTTTCTAGTAGGCATGTGATCTAGGGACGAGCAGTGGAAGTGAAAATGACAGCTGTCTGTCTGAAACTCTCAAGCAGGAGCTGATGAGCAGCCAACAGTAAAGATAACACTTCCTTTTCTTCTTGGCCAGCGGGAAATTTCACCTGCATGTTGCCAACATGAGTCTTGCCTAGGCTAATACGAGGCCTAGTGATGAACTGTTGGAAACTTGGCTTTGTGACCCCATCCTGAAGGGGAACCTGTACTGACAAGGTCCTATTCTCTGACACAGGTTGAGTGAGAGGTCCATGTTGAGCTCTATAAAGGATCCTTGACCAGGCTACTGTGATCCCTGCCCAAAGCTATAGGGATTCCCATATGAAGATAGCCTCTAAAGAAGTTTTTCTCTAGCCAGACTTTGTATTGGGCGCACTACTGCTTGAACTTCTCATCCTGTTGGCAACCCTAGGAGGCTCTCATTCCCATTTTCAGAGGGGATAATTAAGGCACAAGGAGCTCTGATAGCATAGTGGTTATGAATTGGGCTGTGAACCGCTAGGTTAGCAGTTCAAAACTACCAGCTGTTCCGCGGGAGAAAGATGAGGCTTTTTGCTCCTGCAAAGATTTACAGCCTTGGAAACCCTGTACAGGGTTGCTATGAGTCGGAACCAACTCCATGGCACATAACAACTACAACAATTAAGGCATAGAGTGTCTCCTCTAGGGACATGCCAAAGAAAACTAGAATAGATCCTTCCTCTAGAAAAGGTTGGGAAGCCCTGTCTCCAACTGATTCCCAACTCCACCAACTTCTTTCTAGGGAACTGTGAGCTCTTGAATTCTAGCTGGTAGGTAAGGCTGGGAGGAGAACACTAGAAGTTCACACTGCAGCTGAAAATGACTCTGTGGTTGGCTTTCTCACAATTCAACACACATCTTTAACTGTAGGTGCTAATTAAGTGTGAACGGTTCTCTCTAAAACACTCTATTTTACATTTGCTATGACAGAATAACCGAGGCCTTTAGCAAGCTCACTAAGGGGAGGGGAGAGGTGGTTCCAGATGCTTTTCTGTGCTGGAGACTTACCATGAGGTCCTTCTGGAACTCCTCTTTCTGAGGGCCACTGCTGACCGTTGAGGTATCAATGAGGAGGCCGACTCTGGCCCCCTTGATGAGGCCAAATGCCTAAAACCAAACAGAGCATTCTGAAATAATAAACACAAACGTCTTTTGTGCTTCTTCTAACCTTTCACTGCTCATCCCTGAGTGATGCAGATGTGAACATCCTCACCCTGACAAGCAGCAGCACATGGAAGCCCCAGTGTACAGAGGAAAAAGCAAGACCGGAGATCTTGACTTTAGCTCTGGGCATTCTCTGCACCTAATTTGTGCCAGCCTAAGGAGCTCTGATAGCGTAGTGGTTACGAATCAGGCTGCGAATCGCAAGGTCAGCAGTTTGAAACTACCAGATGCTCTGTGGGAGAATGATGAGGCTTTCTGCTCCCGTAAAGATTTACAGGCTCAGAAACCCTGTTCAGGTCGTTATGGGTCGGAACCGACTCAATGGCACTTAACAACAACAAGGAGCTCTGGTAGTGTAGTGGTTACGAATCAGGCTGCTAACCTCAAGGTTGGCAGTTCGAAACTACCAGCCATTCCGTGGGAGAAAGATGAGGCTTTCTGCTCCCATAAAAATTTATAGCCTCAGAAACCCTGTGCAGGGTCACTATGAGTCGGAACCAACTCCACGGCACATAACAACAACAACAACAAAGTCAGTTTGAACCACAAGGTAGGCAGTTCAAGCTCACCAGTTGCTCCTTAAAAACCCTATACAGGGTTGCTATGGATCAGAATGACTCGAAGGCACTTAACAACATTTATTCCCTGGAGTCCTGGTATAGCACTGGGGGTTAATGCGCTGGACTGCAAAATTGGTTTGAACTGCAAAGTCGGCAGTTCAAGTTCGCCAGTGACTCCTCGGAAACCCTACCCAGGGTCACTGTGGGTTGGAACCTACTCGACTGAACTTTCTTTCCTAATGTTTACTTTAAGAAAGCCTAAAGGAAGCCTGTTGTTGTTAAGTGCTGTTGAGTTGGTTCTGACTCATAGTGACCCTGTGTAGGGTTTCCAAGGAGCAGCTGGTGAGTTTGAACCACCGACCTTGTGGTTTGCAGTCTAGCGTCCGTCCAACAGCACCACATCAGGAGTCCAAAGGAAGAGAAAGTGTAAAAGAAGCCTAAGAAAGCCTAGAAAAAGTCTAACAATGTGAATGTGCCATCGAGTCGGTTCCGACCCATTATGACCCTGTATTGATAGGGTTTCCTAGAAGCCTCTAGTAAGCTTGAACCACCGACCTTGCAGATCAACTGACTGCAGTCCAGTGCATTAACCCACAGCACCACACCAGGACTCCTAAAGAAAACTAAAAGAAGCTTGCGAACGTCTCAAAGAAAACTAATGTTTATTGTCTGTCTGTATCAAAGTAACACAAATTCATTATAAAAAAGTTGAAACTATGGAAAAGCATCTTGCTTGTAAGATATGAAGTTTGATATCTAATGACATTGTTGTTGTTGTTGTTAAGTGCCGTCGCGTTGGGTCCGACCCATAGTGACTCTGTATAGGGTTTCCAAGGACCTATTGGTGAGCTGGAACCGCCGACCTTGCAGTTCCAACAGCTTTGCAGTCAGGCACATTAGCCCACAGCTCCACACTTTAATTTCTTGATATTTGCGTTTATTGTCTGCCTAGTCTGCCAATCAAAGGTAGGTTGTTAATTAAACACACAGGCAGCAGTGGTAATTCTGGGAATTTCTAATGACATTTCTAACAGCTATCGCTTCATAGTTGGCAATATTGCTCGATTCCACACATAAACGTTCATCCTGTTATAGCTGCATTGTGGTTTGGAAGTTTCATTCATAGGAAATTGATAGTCCTTTTGGGGAAGTAGGCTCCATCGATGGGGTGGTTTGTTTTGTTTATGTTTTGTCTTATAGCCTACTTTAAAGGACACCTCATTTTCCTGTTTAATTCACTCCTGACTGAGAAACTAGAGGTTTCCCCTCTATGCCAGACTCTTGGGGCTCTTTACTCTCCTAACTCCTTCCATTCTATGGTAACCAATTTCAGAGATGACTGTTTCACATTTTCTCGTTCCTCCTCATACCTCCAACATTTTGTTCCTGTACCCTCCTTCAACAAATGATTTTGCTTCTAAACTCACAGAAAAAACAGCAGCAACCAGAAAAGAATTTTTAAAAACCTTTCCACCACAGAATCTACTAACTTCCTTGGCCCTGTGCCCACAGGCTTTGCCTTTGCGCATTTTCATAGCATCACTTACCCGAAGACCAAGTCTTTGACTTGTGTAACGGATTGTATCATTCTTGCCTAACAAAGGATTTTGCTTCTATAATCATCCTTCTCCTGGATCATCAGTTTCTGTTTATTTATTGTATCATTTCCATCACCATACAAATAGGCTATGTTGTCACCCATCTTCCGAAAGAAATAAACCTTTTTTCAAGGTGTAGTTCTCACTTCTCCCTCATTCCTCAGCTTCCTGTTATAGCAACCCTTCCTTCCCTCCCATTTTCTCTGGGATCCATTCAAATTGGGCTCTTGATTCCCCAACTCCTTTAAAACCACATTTGTCAAGGTGAGAAATAACAGGAAGTCCCTCTTGACAAACTCAGTGGTCACATCTAAGTTCTCGACTTTGTGAAGCTGTGAGCACAAAGTATGTAACACAGTTTGACAGCGTCTTGAATTTGGCAACTAGAAACAGTGGACTGAACTTTCAGGGCACCACATTCTTCTGTATTTGTTTCCATGTCACTGACCAGTCTTTCCTTTGCTCATCCCATACTCTAAATATTGGAATGTCCTAGAACCTTGTTGCTGGAGATGTTGGACCATAGCTAATAGCATCAGCATCACCTAGGAACTTGCTAGAAACACACAATCTTGGGTTCCACCCTAGACTTATCTAGTAGAATCTGCATTTCAACCAGACTACCAGGCGATCTGACCACATGTTACAGTTTGAGAAGCACTGGTCTGGGCTCTATCTGCCACTCTTATCTTCATCACAAGGGCCCATCAAGTTGGCACTATGGACATTGTGAACCAGGCATTTCTCTGTGTGGGGACTGTCCTTTGCATTGTAGAATGTTTAGCAGTATTCTTGGTCTCTACCAACTCTATGCCATTAGCGCTCCTACCACCAGTTGTGAAACTGTCACAGACATGGTCAAATGTTCCTTGATGGGCAAAATTGCCCTAGTTGAGAACTATTCCTCTGCACTCATCCCTAAATGATCTCAGGCAGTCTTCTGACTTAAAATACCATCTGTATGCTGATGGTTACTCATGTGTCGGCTCCAGACAGCGCTTGCTTTGAGTTCTAGCCATGAACATCCAATCAGCTAATCAACATTTCTGATCTGCCTTGCAGATTTTATATGTTCAAAACAAGACCCCTTGATATTCATCCTTGCACACCCAGTTTTCCTCATTTCGTGGCATTAAACGTTCACCCAGGCACTCTGACCAAAAACCTATCCGATACATCCAGACTGAATCCAAGCATTTCCCAAACCTGAGCACTTGAGTCGAAACCACCATCATTCTTGACTCACCTGGTCTTCCCATTTCCCCTTTTTTTGTCCTTTATAATCACTTTACACAACAGCCAGAGTGATCTTTTTGAAAGATAAATGAGCCCATGTCACTCTCCTGCTTAAACCCTTCATTTCTGGAATAAAATCCAAACTCTGCAGGGCCCTCCTTGATTGGAAACTGCCTAGCTCTCTACCCTCATCTGCTGTGCTCTCGACATGGCTCGCTCTGTGTGTGATACCGCTCCTGGTCTGCTTGCTGCTTCTGGAACATGCCATGCTTAGTTTGATCGCAGAACCTTTTCATTTGCTGTTTTCTCTGCCTGAACTATTCTGAAATAGCTCTCCACGTGGCCTTCTGTCCCAGTCCCTTTAGGTCTCCTTTTCAGAGAGGGTTTTCTTGGTCCTTCTATTTAAATAAGCTTCCTACTTCCTTCTATCCTATTTTCTATCCTTCTACCTAAAGGAGCTCTGGTAGCGTAGTGGTTACGAATTGGGCTGCTAACCTCACAGTCAGCAGTTCGAAACTACCAGCTGTTCCACGGGAGAAAGATGAAGCTTTCTCCTCCCATAAAGATTTACAGCATCGGAAACCCTGTACAGGGTCGCTATGAGTCGGAACCGACTCCACAGCACATAACAACAACAACAGCCCTCCTATGGGTCAATTTGAACTACAAGGTTGGTGGGTCAAACTCACCAGCCGCTCCTTGGACCCTATACAGGATCGTTATGAGTCGGAACTGACTTGATGGCACAACAGCAATCCTCCTATGGAGTTCTGGTGTGGTGCTGTGAGATAAAGCACTAGACTACAATGTCAGCTCAAACCACAAGATTGGTGATTCAAACTCACCAGCCATTCCTTGGGAACCCTATACAGGGTCACTATGAGTCAGAACTGACTTGACAGAAGTTAACAAGAGTCCATACAAGCTGGAATCAACTTTCCAGCAGCTGCCCAAACTGTTCCCACATATGGTTTGACTCATACCTTTCCTCTGACCTTTGTGGAGTCCTGGTGTGGCACTGTGGACTGCAAAGTTGGCTTGAACCACAAGGTTGCTGGTTCAAACTCACCAGCTGCTCCTTGGAAACCCTATACAGGGTCACTATGAGTCAAAACTGACTCAATGGCACTTAACAACAACAAGCCAGCTTTATTTTTCTTTACAATACAATCACTATCTGACTTTGCATAGTAATCCTTAGTTTATTCATTGTCTGTTCTCCCTTACTAGACTGCATGTTCCAAGAAGGCAAAGCTTTGTTGTGTTCATATTGTACCCAAGTCCCTAAAATAGTGCCTGATAGTGACAGTTGTCACCCAATAAATATTTATTGAATTAATGACCCAAATGAAGCATGAGGCTTCCCAGGACATGACAATCCTTACGGTCTGGGAGTTGTTCAAATTTAAAACCAGTTCTATTCCTTTAAATATTTGAAAAATTGCATTATAGCTTTTATAACTAAAACCATGAATTCCCTTAAACCTAGCTATTAAAACTCCGGAAACAGATCTCATAAAAATGATTATATAGGTATGTAAGGACTTCAGAAAATTCATGGAAAAATTGGACGAAAAGACAATGGGATTTTTCCATGAACTTTTTGAAGTCTCCTCATATATAAAAGGGAATTGGAGCCCAGTGATACCAGAGAAACCTGAAATCAGACATAAAGGTGAAATACCACAATTTTTAAATGTTAGCAACTTATCTTTAAGGAGCTCTGGTAGTGTAGTGGTTACGAATTGGGCTGCGAACTGCAAGGTCAGCAGTTCGAAACTACCAGCTGTTCCGCGGGAGAAAGATGAGGCTTTCTGCTCCCGTAAAGATTTACAGCATTGGAAACCCTATGCAGGGTCACTATAAGTTGGAACCGACTCAACCGCACATAACCACCACCACCAACTTGTCTTTAAAATATTGAAAACAATGAGGCCAAGAAAACAATATCTATGACCAGCACTGGTCCATAAGTCACTTGTTTGTAATCCCTGCAGTGGCCGCCTTGCACAAGTCTACCCTTGGAGTCTGAGGAAAAGGCTTAGGCAAACTGTCAAGGGAAGTTACGTCCAGATGATCAATGCTGGGCTTCGAAGTCAGCTCAGTCCAGTGATGGCCTGCCTACCAATCACTCAGCTACCTCAGCATCCAGGGGCCTGCTGCTTTCCTTACGGGTGATCTCTTTCCTGGGACCTAATTGGGCCTTGTTCCCTGCCTCATGTGTCTCAGAAAGAGCAGGGAGGAGGGAGTGTCTATCAGTCTCTGCTCACTTTGCCAAAGGTGTTAGCACAGGTGCAATGGGGATGGGCAGGTGAGCGCAACATTTTCAGGATGATGCTTCTGGGGTGTCTGAGGATTTTGTCCATGGGGTTCTCGCTAAGGAATTCTGGTGGCACAGTGCTTAAGTGTTAGGCTGTTCACCAGGAGGTTTGTGGTTCTACCCCACCAACTACTCTGCCAGAGAAAGATGTAGGTGGTGTATTACTGTCAAGATGATAGTCTTGAAAACCTGAGGCTGAACTACCCTGTCCCAGGCTGGCTATGAGTGTGAACGGCCTCTACAGCAATGGGTTAAAATGGGGGTGCTTCTCAGCCTGTGCTCCGTGTAAAACGAGGGGGCTTGTCCGAGCTGCAAAAGTGTTTGTTGGACAGTTTAAGAGAGCCAAGGACCTTCAGGGTCTGAGTTGTAGTCTACACTCTGGAACTACACCAACTGGTCTCGTGTAAAAGTGGAATGGGGCAGCATGATTCTCAGCATCTCTGTTAACACAGTTTAAGACAAGACTTGGGGATTACTTAGGGGTGAAAACAAATGGGAAACCAGAAAGTGTCCTTTGGAGGGAAATAAACTAAAGCAAATCAGAAAGCGAATCAAAGGTTTATTTGCCTATGAGCACTCATCTACTCTTTGTCGTGGTTTTGTGCCATGGAGTCAGTTCTGACTCACAGGGTTTCCAAGAGTGGTTGGTGGATTTAAACTGCCTCTCTCGTGGTTAGCAGTCCGGTGCTTATCCTACAGTGCCACACCAGGACTCATTCAACTCTTTTATGCTGAGGAAAACATTTTTATCAAAATTTCAAGAAAACGTATAGGATTTTTAATAAATTTTTAATGCTATTTTTGTCTGCTCAGAATCTGGTTCACCTTTGTGTAACTCTTTGATGTCCTTTCTCCATGAGGTTTGTTGTTGTTGTTATGTGCTGTGGAGTCGCTTCCGACTCATAGTGACCCTGTACAGGGGTTTCCGAGGCTGTAAATCTTTAAGGGAACAGAACGCCTCATCTTTCTCCCGTGGAACAGCTGGTAGTTTCAAACTGCTGACCTTGCGGTTCACAGCCCGATTCATAACCACTACACTACCAGAGCTCCTGTCCATGAGGTTTAGGTGGGGTTTACTCAGCCTCTCTCATCCCTGCTTTTCCCATGGTGAGCATGAGCTCCAGGTACAGCTAGTTAGATGTCTCCTCTCCTTGACTGTAATGATTGCTGTAAACTGACCAATAAAAATCAATCTCAGCACTTTCCAACTGGTGACAAGTAAGCTTAGAGCTGCTGGTAATCATCTTTCTAAGCCCGAGGAAAGACTTGCTGAGGATAAAACCAATCCAAAGAAAACAATGTCCAGAGACAATGGGAAACAATGACATCATTTGAGCATCTGGATACAGTTGTGCCTGGGCTTTTCCTTTATAAGGGTCAGAATGCATTACTTAGATTAAAGCAATTTAAATGGGGATCTAGCACTTGCAACAGAAAGCATCCTAAATAATTAAGATAGAATGAGTGAAAGAGGGCAAAGAGCAGCAATATCCACATTTGTTACCTTCTTGCTGTTTTCAGTGAGCCACTGAATTCTCTGTTGATAGAGTTCGATAGCTCTGCCAAAACATCAAATACACTTGTCACCCGAGGTTAGCTTTATCACTGAGTAACAGTCAGTGCACATGGAAGGAAGGTGTGCATGGGGTTTTATATATATATATATCTAAAGCACTAGGGAGGCTATAAGGCGAATCTAACGAAGAGAAAACGAGTGTTCATTTGCCAGGTAACCAGGTAAAAAACCAAAGGAATTGTGAAAGGGATCAAGTGTGTGTTGTTAGAGGCTGCTGAGTTGGTTCTAACTCATAGTGACCCTGTGTACAACAGAACAATACACTGCCTGGTCCTGTGCCATCCTCACAGTTGTTGCTGTTTGAGCCCATTGTTACAGCCACTGTGTTAATCCATCTTGTTGAGGGTCCTCCTCTTTTTCAAAGACCCTCTTCTCTCTTTCACCAGAGACGGGTCCATCATGTCCAAAGCGAGCTATCCTCATGTCTAAGGAGCATCCTAGCTGTGCTTCATCCAGGACAGATTTGTTCATTCTTCTGGTTGTTGTTAGGTGCCGTGGAGTCGGTTCCAACTCATAGCAACCCTGTACAGGTTACGGAAGCAGACAGCCTCATCTTTCTCCCGTGGAGCAGCTGGTAGTTTTGAACTCCTGATCTTGTGGTTTGCAGCCCAATTCATAACCACTATGCTACCAGAGCTCCTTGGTATATTCAGTACTCTTCACCAGCACCACAACATAAAGGTACCAATTCTTTGTCCTTTCTTAGTCATTCTCCAGCTTTTGAATGCATATGAGGGGATTGAAATTACCAAGGCTTGGTTCAAGCATTCCTTAATCCTGAAAGTAAACTCTTTGCTTTTGTAATACTTTAAAGAGGTCTTTCGCAGCAGGTTTACTCAATGCAATGTGTAATCTGAGTTCTTGACAGTTGCTTTCCAGGGCTGTTGGCTATGGATTTAAACAAAGTGAAAATCTTACTTCCATCTTCTCTCCGTTTATCATGCTGCTGCTTATTGGCCCAGTTGTCAAGAGTTTTGTTTCCTTTATGTTGGGGTGTAATCCACACTGAAGGCTGTAGTCTTTTTTGCTGTTGTTAGGTGCCATTAAGTCAAGTTGGTACTGACTCATAACAACCCTATGTACAACAGAACGAAACACTGCCCTGTCCTGGGCCAACCTCACAATTGTTGCCATGCTTGAGCTCACTGATGCTGCCACTTGGCCAATCCATCTGATTGGGGGTCTTCCTCTTTTTCTCTGACCCTCCATCCTACCAAACATGATATCCTTCTCCAGTGACTGGTCCCTCCTGACAATATGTCTGAAGTATGAGAGACAAAGTTTGGCCATCTTGGCCTCTAAGGAGCACTCTGGCTGTACTTCTTCCAACACAGATCTGTTGGTTCTTTTGGCAGCCATGGCACTTTCAACATTCTCCCCCAACACCATAACTCAAAAGCATCAATACTACGGTCTTCCTTATTCACTGTTCAGCTTTCGCATGCATATGAGGTTATTGAAAATACCATGGCTTGGATCAGGTGCACCTTAGTCCTCAAGCTGACATCTTTGCTCATCAACACTTTAAAAAGGTCTTGTGCAGCATATTTGCCTAATGCAATACATCATTTGAGTTCTTGGCTGCTGCTTCCATGAGTGTTGATGGTTGATCCACGAAGAATCAAGTCCTTGACAACTTCAATCTTTTCTCCATTGATAAGAATGCTGTTTATTTGTCCAGTGGTGAGAATTTTTGTTTTCTTTATATTGAATGTTCCTTAGAGGCAAGGATGGTGAGACTTTGTCCCTGGAAAAGGCCATCATGCTTGGCAAAGTAGTGGCTAGTGGGGAAAAAAGGAAGACCCCTAAAAAGAAGGTTACGAATCAAACTATGTTCAGTGGCTGCAACAATGGGCTCAGACATGAAACGATTGTGAGGAGGACGCAGGACTGGGCGGGATTTCGTTTTGTTGTGCATAGGGTTGCTATGAGTCAGAACTGATGCAATGGTACCTAACCAAAAAAAGAAAAAATTCTACCAAAAATCAATTTAGAAAGCCAATTCTCTGAAAATCAGTTTTCCAAATAATCAATTAATGAAATAGACTTGGAACATTTCTTAACATGCTGCTCTATAATCAAAATGAACATTAATCGACCAAAGCTGCACAAATCGTTAAAACTGGTTTACATTTTGCTATATTATTGATTGTTAAACTGTTTTGATAAATTTGGCAACTTGATCATTCAGTGAACGGTTAATTCAACAATTGACTTTTAGTGAATTGACCTAAAAATAATACGCTACTTCAGGTTGTTGTGAGGATTGAAAAAGGTAATGCACGCAGCCCTTAATGGAATCCTGATGCAGTAGTAATCATAAGCTACGAGTCCCTGGCATCACTCGTCTATTGGTTTGACATCCTGTGGTGACTTGTGTGCTGCTGTGATATGGAAGCTATGCCGCTGTGTTTTAAATGCAGCAGGGTCACCCTTGGTAGACAGGTTTCAGCTGAACTTCTAGACTAAGACAGACTAGGAAGGAGAAGAAGCAGACCATTTCTGAATGGTTAGCCATTGAAGGCCTTATGAATAGCAACAGGACATTGTCAGCTATTGTGCCAGAAGATGAACATTCTAGGTTGGAAGGCACTGGGGAAGAACTGCCTCCTTAAAATAAAGTTGACCTTAATGATGTGGATGGAGTTAAGCTTTCAGGACCTTCATTTGCTGAAGGGACACAACTCAAAATGAGGAGAAATAGCTGCAAACATCCATTAATAATGGGAACATGGAATGTACAAAGTATAAATCTAGGAAAATTGGAAGTTGTCAAAAATGAAATGGGATGCATAAAGATCGATATCCTAGGCTTTAGTGAGCTGAAATGTACTGTTAATGGCCATTTCGAATTAGACAAGCAAATGGTTCCCTATTCTGGGAATGATAAATGGAAGAGAAATGGCATTAAATTCATCATCAAAAAGTACAGTTTGAGATTTATCTTGAAGTACAATGCTATCTGTGATAGGATAGTATCTATATGCCTGCAAGGAAGGCCAATTAATATCACTACTTAGGCACCAACCACTAATGCCAGAGATGATGAAATTGAAGAATTCTACCAGCTTCTTCAGTCTGAAATCGATCAAACATGCTGTCAAGATGCACTGATAATTACTGGTGATTGGATGCAAAAGTTGGAAACAAGGAGAAAGGGTCGTAGTTGGAAGACATGGCCTTGGTGATAGAAATGATGCTGAAGATCACATGATAAAATTTTGTAAGACCAATGACTTCTTCACTGCAAATACCTTTTTTTCAGCAACATAAAAGGCAGCTACATACATGGAATCAACTTGAGTATATCCGTTGGACGCTCAATATCAGTCAAAATAAGGCAAAGGGCAGACTGTGGAAACAACCATCAATTGCTCACGTGGACGTCAAGGTTGAAGCTGAAGAAAATTAAAACAACTGCATGAGAGCTAAAATATGACCTTGAGTATACTGCACCTGAATTTAGACACCGAAGATCATAAAAATGACTGAAGACCAGAGGAGTTCTGGGATGACATCAAGAATGTCAAATATGAAGTAAGCAAAAGGATATTAAAAAGACAAGAAAGAAAGAAAAGAGCAAAGTGGATGTCAGAAGAAACTCTGAAACTGGGTCTTGAGTGTAGAGTAGCCAAAGCAACTAGAAGAAATGAGGAAGTAAAAGAGCCAAACAGAAAATTTCAAAGGGCAGTTCAAGAAGACAAAGTCAAGTATTCTAATGAAATGTGCAAAGAGCTGGAGTTAGAAAACCAAAAGGGAAAATCACATTCTGCATTTCTCAAGCTGAAAGAACTGAAGAAAAAAATCAAGCGTTGGGTTGCAATATAAAGGAATCTGTGGGCAAAATAATGAATGGCACTGGAAACATCAAAAGAAGATAGAAGGAATACACAGAGTCACTGTCCCAAAAAGAACTGGCTCAGCTAATTCAAGAGGTAGCCGATGATCAAGAACCGATGGTATTGAAGGAAGAAGTACAAACAGCTCTGCAGGCATTGGCACAGAGCAGGACTTCCGGAACTGATGCACTACATGTTGAAAGGTTTCAACATTGAAAGGTTTCAACAAACTGATGCAGTGCTGGAGGCACTCTCTCGTCTATGTCAAGAAATGTGGAAAACAGCTACCTGGCCAACGATTGGAAAAGATCCATATTTGTGCCCATTCCAAAGAGAGGTGACCCAACTGACTATGGAAATCATCGAACAATATCATTAATATCACAATTAAACATTTCTGAAGATAATTCAAAACCAGTTGCAGGAGTACATTGACAGGGAGCTGCCAGAAATTCAAGCTGGATAAAGAAGAGGCCATGGAAAGAGGGATTTCATTGCTGATGTCCGATGAATCTTGCCTGAAAGCAGAGAATACCAGAAAGATGTTTACCTGTGCTTTATTGACTCTGCAGAGGTATTCAACTGTGTGGATCATAAGAAACTACGGAAAACATTGGGACGATGGATTGACACACTGGTAGTAACAATGGACTCAAACATAACAGTTGTGAGGATGGCACAGAATTGGGCAGTGTTTTGCTCTATTTTGCACAGGGTCACTCGCTATCTTTTAAGAATTCTCAGACAAACAGCAACTATGGAATCATAGATTTCTAGAGCTGGAATGCAACTGTGGTTTCTCTGAAGCATTAAACATCACATGAGGCTATGAAATTTTATGTTCCTTCAAAGGGACTGGATTTTCAAAGGCAGAGAAACACTGATCTGGTCTAAACTTGTCATCTGAGTAAAAAAGAAAACCAACCCCATGGCTGTTGAATCTATTCTGACTGCAGTTCTTGTTGGTAAGCACCACTGAGTCCATTCTGACTCTTAGCAACCCTGGATAGGGTTTCTGAGGAGAGGCTGGTGAGTTTGAACTGCTGACCTTGCCATTCAGTGCTTACCCTACAGTGCCACATTCCTAGCAATCCTAGAGGACAGAGTTCCATGGCTCCACAGCGTTTCCAAGGCCATACATCTTTACAAGGAGCTCTGGTAGCGTAGTGGTTACGAATCGGGCTGTTATCCTTAGGGTCAGCAGTTCGAAACTACCAGCTGTTCCGCGGGAGAAAGATGAGGCTTTCTGCTCCCATAAAGATTTACAGCCTCGGAAACCCTGTACAGGGTTGCTATGAGTCAGGACTGACTCCCTGGCACATAACAACAACAACAACATCTACACAAAATCAGTCTGCCACATCTTTCTTTCTCAGAACCACCAACCGTCTGGCCAACAGTCAAGCACGTTTACCACTGGGAATACTCAGAAAAGAGGAAACTGGGCCTAAAGTAGAAAGAAATCTGCCCACGGTCTCACAGACATCGCCTGTTGAACAGTGTTATGTTCTCGGAGTGTTGGGAGGACAGGGAGAAACATACTTACTCGGAAAGCTTTGATTCGAAATGGTGGATGGTCTCGGTGGAGAAATGCACTTTCTGTCGGACATTGCTGCCCTCCTCCCTAAAGAAGCAAAGCCTTGTAAGGGGGTGTCTTGGGCTCAGGGATCTGGGACATCAAACAGGCTCAGGGGTGAGGGGACACTTCACACTTACAGAACAGCTGTGCCCTGGCTTATCAGGTCAGGCAAGGTGAGCTTCTGAAACTGTAAACTGTGAGTTGAAAGCCAGTCTTCAGAGTCCTCCCAAACCAAAGGCAGGGTCTCACGCTCCTGTAACTTCTGCAAGACAAAATCCCGAGACAAACGGAACACGGAAAAGAGAGGGCAGGGTTGATGGTGCCCTGGGTTCCCATTACACACATCCCCAAGGGTTGCCAACCTAACTGATTCTATTTTAAGAACTATTTTAAGAACTCCCCCTGCTGTTGGAACAGCTGGATGTAGAGACCTGTGCTCTGGGGACCAGTTACCCTGGCAATACCCACCCTCCCCTTTGACACATCTCATCGCCACCGAAAACTACAATCTGTGACTTGACAGTTCAGGGATCATTCACCATGAGACACCAGGAGTGACGCTGACTATACAAACATAGAGTGGTCAGAACACAGATGACAATAGACCTCTGTCTCACAACCTCTGTAGCAACCACCCCACGAAGCCAAATGACCAATGTCCCACATCAGCCAAGACTTGCCCAATGTCTACCAGTGTCTCTATTTTTCCCCTTTGCTTTCAACTCAGGACCAACCCGAGAAAGACAAATGTGTCCTCAGACCATCGATAGAAGATGTCCTAGCTCTAGTTAGGCTGCCTCCAGCTTCCCTAGGACAAGAATCAGAGCATGTCGGAAGCTGTCCTCTTTTCCTGTTTGTTCACCACCAAGCTTTTCCACTCCCCTTCCTGCCTTTGACCCTCTGTCAGACATGAGTAATGAGCAAGCTCTCAGTTCATTTGTTGGCTTTGGATGATTTCCATACATGTTTATGTTCTCTTTCTTTTCAGGTGTGTGAGTTCTGTCTTCCCATTAGACAGAGGGGTCCTCTGTGTGGTCCCTAACTGTGTGGTCCCATGTGGTCACTAACTGATGGAAGAGGGAATGGGCTTATTCTGTCCCGCCAGAGGTCAGAAGTAAGAGCAGTGGGTGAAGTTGTAGGGGCAGTGGGTGACAACTGTCGGCGAACATTTTCTAGCCATCAGAGGAGGCTGGCTATGGAATAGATTCCATTCTCTCACTTGTACCTAACAATGGGCTTGTCGCTTACATAATGCTAAGCTCAAGACATGGGTGCAGGCCTTGTGCAGCATCACTTAGAACCACACTTAGGGAAAGAGCACACCACATCCTGTGAACACTAGAGGGCGCTCTCTTCATCGTTCAGAACTAAACCATCTCGCTGGCTGGTGGGTTGGCAGAGCTGAAGTAGGTTCTAGAGAGGAGCCTTACAGGCTTCCTGAGTTGGTCACATACTTAAGGTCACATACTTAGGGTATGGAATGGCTTCATAATGGGAGGCTGGTTCAGCCCATTGTCACCACTCTACAGCATCTGATGACCATGCAATGGTCTCGAGCACTGTTGAATCCATTTGACCTCAATCCAGAATCCAAGAAGGCTTCACCTATTTCCTAGGCACCTGCTCAATACCTAAGTGAGTTTTACTTGGGCTTGTATTAGACTTTTCCCTGTAGACAATGAGGTGATAGACCAAACTCACTGCTGTGAAATCAATTCTGACTCAGTAACCCTATGTTGTTGTTGTTGTTGTTATGTACTATGTTATGCACCCTGCATAGGGTTTCCGAGGTTGCAAATCTTTACAGGAGCAGAAAGCCTCATCTTTCTCCCACGGAACAGCTGGTAGTTTCGAACTGCTGACATTGAGGTTAGCAGCCCGATTTGTAATCACTATGCTACCTCTGGTTAGCAGTTGGGCTCTTAACCACTGAACCAGGGGCCACCTTAGGTGGTGGCCAAGGGCTTGGAAATGTCTGCTTGGGTTGGATGGGATATAACAGATAAAGAAGCACAGGAAAAATGAAGGAAAGAATGAGTACTTTTGGACCCCTCCACTCCTAGCTTTGTGGCACTGCACAAGGCACTTTCTTAGCCTGTAGAATTGGTATGGTAAAGCTGTATTTGGTAAAGTGGAAGGTCAGAGAAAAAGAGGAAGACCTCTTCTATCTAGATGGCTTGGCACAGTGACAGCAACAATGGGGTCACATGTAGCAATGATTGTGAGGTTGGCGCGGGACTGGGCAGTGATTTGTTCTGTTGCGCACAGGGTAACTATGAGTCGGTACCGACTCATTGGCACCCGATGACACTTGATGGCCTAGGTGCTCAAGAGCAATGCATGGTCATCAGATGCTGTGGAGTGGTGTCTCTGACAACAACAACAAAGCTGGGAACATAGGCTTGATTGTTCTTGCATAGACAATTCTTATTATTGATTAATTTCTCCTTCAGATTTGTTGATAAGTAGACAGTGGGATAAAGCACTAGGCCGCAAGGTTGGTTTAAACCACAAGGTCGGCAGTTCAAGCTCACCAGTTGCTCCTTGGAAACTCTATACAGGCTTGCTGTGAGTTAGAACTGACTCAACAGCACATAACAACAACAACAACAACAATGAAAATAAACCATAGCTGTTATATTTCAGCTCAAGGCCTGCTTTCCTTATGGTTCAAAACAAAATTGGGAAGTGGTAAGGAGTTGAAAATACACTAATAACTGCAGCAAACACTAAACTAAGACTTGTTGTTGTTGTTGTTATGTGCTGTGGAGTCAGTTCCGACGCATAGCAACCCTGTACAGGGTTTCCGAGGCTGTAAATCTTTACGGGAACAGAACACCTCATCTTTCTCCCGTGGAACAGCTGGTAGTTTCGAACTGCTGACCCTGAAGTTCACAGCCCGATTCATAACCACTACGCTACCAGAGCTAAAATTTGCCATATATTATTGTTGTTGTCAAGTGTTATCAAGGCAGTTCTGACTCATAGCAACCCTGTACAGGGTTTCCAAACAATGACAGGTGGGTTTGAGCTGCCAGCCCTGTATTTACTAACTTGTTTAATTTGATAAAGTAGGATCTGTCACTAACCCCACTTTACTGAGAAGGAAACTGAGACACAAAGAATGTTAGTAGCTTGCCCAGAGTCTCAGGGATAGTAAGCGGTGGAGTCCTGCTGGTAACCACGACACAATATTGCCGTGACTTTCTCAGGAAGGACTGAGAAAGAACTGTTAGCGCATTCTCATTATATATCTCTGTGTTAATCAATGGCCTGGCCTTAAGCAGCACCACTTAGAACCGGAATCACTGTCCCACATTTAGGGAAACAGCATGCCACATCATTTGAACACTAGAGGGCGATCTCTTCATCTTTCAGAACTAAATCATCTCTGTGGTTGATTAACACTGTTAAGTGCCTTCCCCTTAACAAGGAGCGACTGGAGGGTTTGAACCACCGGCCTTGAGGCTCTAACCAACCTTGTCATCGAGTGCTTACCCTACAGCGCCACACCGAGACTTCATGATTAACACTAAGCATGGTAAACTTTTAATTCACCTTTTTTTCCATTTTCCTTACATTTCAAGTAATCCATGAGTTGGAACCTACTGAACAGCATTTAACAACAGTAACAACAAAGATATTTTAAGACATGTATTTTGTATTATTAATATTTTAAGATCTACTATTAAACACATTATAGAATTTGACCGTAGAGTATACTGAATATACTACTAGCATATATTTTATGTGCCTTACACCACAAAACAACACAAACAGACCCGTCCCTGCTGTAATGTGATGCTGGAAGCTATGCCACAGGCATTTCAAGTCCCAGAAGGATCACCCATGTGGACACAATTCAGTGGGACTTGCAGACTCAAGGAGACTAGGAAGAAAGACTTGGCAATCTACTTGCAAAAATGAGCCACTGAAAACCCCAAGGCTTCAGTTTGCATACTTAGGACACATTGCTGGAGAAGGACACCATATTTGGTAAAGTGGAGGGCCAGTGAAGGTACGGGAGACCCTCAGTGAGCTGGGCTGACAGAGGCTGCAACAATGGATCCAAAGAAGCCCACGGTCATGAAGATGGTGTAAGACTGAGCTACGATCAGTTCTGTCACACACAGATCACCATGAACTGGAGATGACAGCAACTCACAACAATGTGCCCACACAGATGACAGCTCTGTAAGATCCTTGTTTGGGGACAACCCTTTCCCTCTGTCCCACTGCTCTTCATCTGTGAGGCAAAGGAGGCCCCAGAGATGACTGATGAAGGTGAAAAGTGGTCCTTGTACACCTGGGAGGTCTTGTGAATACAGTTTGCTACGAAATTAGGTGCAATGACCCATGCTACCAATAGCTGAAGTCCTTGAAAACTTTCTTTAGAATCTCAAGATTCCATTGGCCTTTCCTCATGCCCTTTATAAGGACTTGCTTTTCCTTGAGTGCCAAACTTGAGAAAAGTAAAACTCGACTGTTGTCCTTAAATTTGAATTGCCAGCATTATAATTGTACTGTTTTTGATCGGTGATCATTTCAAAGGTATCATATTTCAGTTCTGATGTAGATTAGGGAGCTGGCTAGGGGGTTACCTTGCACCTGACAACCATGATGACAAATGTTCCATGGCACAGTAAATTCTTCGTTCTAAACCATACACTCACCATCTCTTTCACTCATCGAGAATTAGTCTAAAACCACAATTCTGGTTATTCTAGAGGTTGAGTCTTCTGTCATAGCCCTGTTGCTACAATAGTACTTCCTGAAACTTATTTCTGGGTCTATATTTTAAGGAATTCAAAGAAAAACACGTCAGGAAAGAGAGTTTTAGGATTAAATTCTTTACACTTCAGGCTTGGATAAGATTGACAACATTTTCACATGCACTTGAACATTTAACAGTGTAGTCAAGAAAGCTGTAAAATTTCTATAGAGATTTTCCCATCATTTCGAGGATTAGATGAGTGCTTAACTAATCATTTTCAGTCCTGGGATCCTATACAAATAAAGAAGTATGCAGAGTGTAAAAAGGAGCTCTGGCAGCATAGTGGTTACGAATCAGGCTGCTAATTTTAAGGTCAGCAGTTCGAAACTACCAGCTGTTCCGTGGGAGAAAGATGAGGCGTTCTGCTCCCGTAAAGATTTGCAGCCTCGGAAACCCTGTACAGGGTCGCTATGAGTCGGAACTGACTCCGTGGCACATAACCACCACCAGAGTGTAAAACACTATATTTGCTAGCACCACTTCTCAGTTGCAACAAACACCATGATCTTTACCAGTAAGTCCTGTGTCTGGTTTACATGTGTAACCAGTAATCCATTGTCTGCATTTGGGCCAAGTCCACTGTTATCCTTCTGGCTCATTTGTTGCTTTGGATCTCTGTCAGCATTTCTCCTCATGCTATAAGACATAAAGTGATTTGGTCAATGCCCAACACTGAACCTTAACTCCACACTCCCCATTGGTTTGTTTCTTTCCTATAGACCCTGAAGAGATTCCAGAAGCAATTTTGTTGTTGTTTTCCTGTTACTGGGAAGGATTCTAGTAGAGTCCCGATAGAATATGGACTCCAGGTTCAGAAACCATTTCATCATATGGTTCTGGTAGAGCTAAACCCTCGGGTAGATTTAATGATGCAATGACCATTTATTCACCAAATCCCACTTTCAGGCAGAGATTCCCTACAATTTCCATGAGCAAAAATTTTTATTTTTCATTTGCAATTTCAGAAGATACTTACCAATGATTTTCTTGAAACTTATCATCTTGACCATGGAAAATTTGTCTTGTTTGTGTTGCCATTATAAAAGTACTCAGAGCTTATTGTCCTGGGGAGGAGAGAATATCAGAAAAAGAGAAACATGACGAGCAATATGTGAACAGCAGCCCTGGAGGGTGTCTCTGTTCAGTCCAACCTTCTTTAAGTCGTTCACTGGATACGTATTGAAATCCCACATGGTATGTGTCAGGCATGGGGCTAAGTGCTGAGCACACAATGCTGAATTAAGACAACAGAGTTGACTGATTCAGGCATTTCTATTGTAGAGTATGGTATGATACTGCACTGTATTCCTGGCCTCTACCTACCACTCATCTGTCACTTTGCCATACTGTGACGGCTTGTGTATTTCTGTGATGCTACAGGCTATGCCATGAGGATTTTAAATACCAGCAGAGGCACCCATGGTGGATGGGCTTCAGTGGCACTTACAGACTAAGCCAGGCTAAGAAGAAGGCGAGGCTGACCACTTCTGAAAGGTAAGCCACTGCTACCTTATGAGTAGCAATGGTAAACGGTCTGATACAGTGTCGAAAGATGAGCTCCTCAGGTTGGAGGACACTCATAGTATGACAGAGGAAGAGCTTCTTCCTTAAAGTAGAGTTGACCTTGATGATGTGGATGGAGCAAAGCTTTCGGGCCTTCATTTGCTGATGGGGTACAACTCAAAATAAGAAGAAATAGCTGCAGATACACATTAATAATTAGAAAATGGAATCTATGACATATGAATCTAAGAAAATTGGGAGTCATCAAAAATGAAATAGAATGAATAAATTTTGATATTCTCGGCATTTTAGTGACCTGACATGGACTGATATTGGTCATTTTGAATCAGACAATCGTTTATCTAGCCAATAATTTACTATGCCGGGAATGACAAATTGAAAAGGAATAGCATCGCATTCATCATAAAAGACGTACTTCCGGCTCTATCTTGAAGTACAATGCTGCCTGTAATAAGATAATATCCAAACATCTACAAGACCAGTCAATACAACGATTATCTGGTGATTAAAATTTACACACCAATCACTAAAGGCATAAGAAGAAGAATGTGGCATCAGGATTGGAGGAAGGCTCGTTAAAAATCTGCGATATGAAAATGATAACAACCTTGCTTGCTGAAAGCAAAGAGGACTTAAAATACTTACTGATGAAGATCAAAGACCACAGCCTTTGGTATGAGTTACTTTTCAATGTAAAGTAAACACAAATCCTCACAACAGGATCAATAAATAATATCATGATAAATGGAGAAAAGATTGAAGTTATCAAAGACTTCATTTTGCTTGGATTCATCATCAACATTCATAAAAGCAGCAGTCAAAAAATCAAACAACATGTTGTTGTTGTTATGTGCCGTGGAGTCAGTTTCTACTCATAGTGACCCTGCACAGGGTTTCTGAGGCTATAAATCTTAATGGGAGCAGAAAGCCTCATCTTTCTCCCGTGGAATGGCTGGTAGTTTCAAACTGCTGACCTTGAGGTTAGCAGCCCGATTTGTAACCACTATGCTACCAGAGCTCCTTAAACGACGTATTGCACTAGGCAAATCTGCTGCACAAGATCTCTTTAAAGTGTTCAAGAGCAACAATGTTAGTTTGAGGATTAAAGTGAGCCTGACCCCAAACCATGGTATTTTCTATAGCCTCATAGGCATGTGAAAGTTGGACAGTGAATAAGAAGCCTGTAGAAGAATTGATGCATTTGGGTTATAGTGTTAGAGAATATTAAAAATATTATGGACTACCAGAAGAACAACAAATCTGTCTTGGAAGAAGTACAACCACAGTGCTCCTTGGAAGCCAAGATGGCAAGACTTGTCTCTCATACTTTGGACATACTATCACAAGGGACCAGTGCCTAGAGAAGGACATCACACTTGGTAAAATAGAAGGGCAGAGAAAAAGAGGGAGATCCACAACAAGATGGACTGGTGAAGTGGCACCAACAGTGGATTCAAGCACACCAACACTTGTGAGGCTGGTGCAGAGCCAGGTGGAGTTTCGTTCTGTTGTACATAGTGTCACTGTGAGTTGAAACCGACTAGACGGCACTTAACAACAACAACACTAGAGCCAAAGATGATGAAAATGAACTTTTAACTTCTTCAGTCTGAAATGGATCACCATACAATCAAGATGCATTACCGGTGTTGGAAATTGCAGAAGCTGGAAACTAAGAGGAAGGGATACAAGTTGGAAAATAAGACCTTGGTGATAGAAACAATTCTGGAGGTTGAATGATAGAATCTTGTAAGACTATGACTTATTCACTGCAAATATCTGTTTTCAACACACTAAATGGTGACTATGCATGTGAAACTCACAAGATCCAATTGACTACATCTGTGGGAAGAGACGATGGAGAAGCTCAATATCATCAGTCAAAACAAGGCCAGGGACAGACTGTGACTCTTGTGCAAGTTCAGATAGAAGCTGAAGAAAATGAAAACAAGTCCTCAAGAGCCAAAACGTGACCTTGAGTATACCCCACCTGAATTTAGAGACCAGCTCACGGACAGATTTGATGCATTAGACTCTAAAGACCAAAGACCAGAAGAGTTGTGCGATGACATCAAGAACATCATACATAAAGAAAATAGAAGGTCATTAAAGAGACAGGGAAAAAAGAAAAGACCAAAATGTATGTCAGAAGAGATTCTGGAACTTGCTTTTAAATTTATAGAAACTAGAAGAACTGGAAGAAAGGATGAAGTAAAATTGCTAAACAGAACATTTCAAAGTATTATAATGAAATGTGCAAAGACCTGGAGTTAGAAACCCAAAAGGGAAGAAGATTCTCAGCATTTCTCAAACTGAAAGAACTGAAGAAAAAAGTCAAGTCTTGGGTTACCATAGTGAAGGATTCTGTGGGCAAAATATTGAATGATTCAGAAAACATCAAAAGAAGATGGAAGAAATACACAGTCACTGTACCAAAAAGGAATGGTCTATGGTCAATCATTTCAAGAGGTAGCATATGATCAAAAACCAATGGTTTTGAAGAAACAAGTCCTAGCTGCATTGAAGGCATTGGTGAAAAATCAGGCTCCAGGAAGTGACAGAATACAAATTGAAATCTTTCAACAAACTGATGCAGTACTGAAGGTGCTCACTTGTCTATGCCAAGAAATTTAAGGACAGCTACATGGCCAACCAATTGGAAGAGATCCATATTTGTGCCTATACCAAAGAAAGGTGACCTAATGAAATGTAGAAGTAATCTAACAATATCATTAATATCATATGTACATAAAATCTTGTTGAAGATGATTCAAAATTGGTTACAGCATCAACAGGGAGCTGTCAGAAATTCGAGCCAGATTCAAAAAAGGAGCAATGATCATCACTGCTGATGTCAGATAGGTCTTGGCTGAAAGCAGAGAATACCATAAAGTAGTTTAGGTGTGCTTTATTGACTATGCAAAGGCATTCAACTGTGTGAATCATAACAAACTATGGGTAACATTGCAAAGAATGGGTAGTCCAGAACACTTAATTGTGTTCATGAAGAACTTGTACATAGATCAAGAGGCAGTCATTCAAACAGAACAAGAGTTACTGAATGGTTTAAAGTAAGTAAAGATGTGTGTCAGGGTGATATTCTGTCACCATACTTATTCAATCTGTATGCTAATCAAATAATCTGAGAAGATGGGTTAAATGAAGAAGAACGTGGCATCAGGATTGAAGGAAGTCTCATTAATAATCTGCGATATTCTGATGGCACAACCTTGCTTGCTAAAAGTGAAGAGGACTTGAATTACTGACTGATGAAGCTCAAAGACTGTAGCTTTCAGTATGGATTACATTTCAACATAATAAAAATGAGAATCCTAACAATTGGGCCAATAAATAACATGATAAACAGAGAAAAGAATGAAGTCGTCAAAGACTTCAATTTGCTTGGATCCACAATCAATGCTCATGGAAGCAGCAGTCAAGAAATCAAACACATTGAATTAGGCAAATCTGCTGCAAAAGACCTCTTTAAAGTGTTCAAAATCAAAGATGTTAGTTTGAGGACTAAGGTGTGCCTGACCCAAGTTATGATATTTTCAATTGCCTCATACACATGGGAAAGTTGGACGATGAATAAGGAATTCCATAGAAGAATCATGAATTTGAATTATGGTGTTGGCAAAGAATATTTAATGTACTATATTATCTTGGAAGTACAACTAGGGTGCTTCTTAGAAGTGAGGATGGCAAAATTTCTCTGGTAATTTGGACATATTTTCAGGATGGACCTAGAGAAGGACATCATGCTTGGTAAAGTGGAACATCACTGACAAAGAGGAAGACCCTCAGCAAGGTGGCTTGTCACAGTGGCAGCAAACATAACAATGATTGTGAGGATGGTGCAGGACTAGGCAGTTTTATTCTGTTGTGTACTGGGTTACTATGAGTTGGAACCAACTGGATGGCACCTAACGAGAACACCCACTGGATGTCAGTAGCACCCCTTTCCCATTGTGACAATGAAAAATGTCTCCAGACATTATCCAATGTTCCCTGGAGGCAAAATCATTTCCAGTTAATAACTAGTGAGCTTCACGTCTTTGTCGTCATGGAGCTTACATTCTAAGGGTTGTTGTTGTTGCTGTTAGGTGCATCGAGTCAGTACCGACCCATAGCA
>NW_006408696.1:1625866-1626990 GCF_000296735.1 Chrysochloris asiatica | reverse complement strand
CCCATCAGCAAATGAAGGTCCCGTGGGCTTTTCTCCCACGGGCTTCTCAAAGGTATAGTTAAGAAATTAATGTTTTTTTTAAAAAAGGTGTTAAGCTGTAATTGGTCACAAGCTTATTATTTAGCCAGAAAAGGAGGGTGTTTGGTAATTTTTGTGGCTTGGGCAATGTACTCAGTTTTTTGCCGTTCAAATGTATAATTGTGGATCGGAAGCTTGGTGTGTTGTGGTTAAAGTGCTCAGCTGCTAACGAGAAAGTTGGCAGCTTAAACCCACCAGTCACCAGCGGTTAAGCACATGGCTGATAACGGAAGGATTGGTGATCAGACCCACACAGCAGCAGCTCCTCGGGAGGAAGACCTGGAAATCTGCTCCCATCAAGACTGCAATTTAGGAAAGGCTATGGGCAGTTCTAAGGAGCTCTGGTAGTGTAGTGGTTACGAATCGGGCTGCGAACCTTAAGGCCAGCAGTTCAAAACTACCAGCCGTTCCGTGGGAGAAAGATGAGGCTTTCTGCTCCTGTAAAGATTTACGGCCTCGGAAACCCTGTACAGGGTCGCTATGGGTCGGAACCGACTCGAAGGCACTTAACAACAACAACAACAATGGGGCAGTTCTGGAGGCCTGGTGTGGCGCTGTGGAGTAATGCACCAGACTGCAAAGCCATTTGAACTGCAAACTCGGCAATTCAAGCTCATCAGCTGCTCCTCAGAAACCCTATACAGGGTCGCTATGGGTTGGAACTGACTCGACGGCACTTAACAAAAACAACATGGGGAAGTTGTACTCAGTCACCAGGGGTCCCTATGAGGTGAAACTCATCTTGATAGTACCTAACAACAACGAGCATTTGCTGAATAAATGCATACTGGGCAGGTCCAGAGCTTAGGCAATGGTGGGCCACATTACACTGTGGTAGTGCCTGGAGTAGGAAAAGAACACACAAACTGGCCCTCGGAAGCTGACATCTTGGTCATCCAGGGACAGGGAGCTCTGAGTTTTGGATAAAAGTAAGCCATCAGACAACAAACAAGATGGCGGATCGGGTGGTCGTATAGCAGAGAGCTCCACCAACAACAACACAGAATACCTGACCAAGCAGATTCAGGGGCTGGTCCCAGAACTCT
>NW_006408696.1:1605602-1622040 GCF_000296735.1 Chrysochloris asiatica | reverse complement strand
AAAAAAAAAAAAAGAGTGAATAAGGAATACTGTAGAAGAATTGATGCATTTGAGTTATGGTATTGGGGGAGATTATTGAAATTACCACAGACTGCCAAAAGAGCAATAAGATCTGTGTTGGGAAAAGTACAGCTTGAGTGCTTCTTGGAGGCCAGGATGGCTAGACTTTGTCGCTCATACATTGCACATTTTATCAGGAGGGACCAGTCACTGGAGAAGGATATCATGTTTGATAAAACGTAGTGTCAGGGATAAAGAAGAAGGTCCCCAATGAGATGGATTGGCACAGTGGCAGCAGCAGTTGTCTCAGGCATATCAACGACCAGGCAGTGTTTCATTCTGTTGTGTATAGGGTTGCTATAAGTCGGCATCAACTCGATGGCACCAAACAACATCGACAATATAATTGTAGCATGTTGTCAGTCCTGCTCTATCCTGCCATTGTTAAGCACACAGAAATAAGCTGAAATAAACAAATTTAAGATTAAAAAAAAAAAAAGTAAGCCATCTGCTAGCTTCCTGACTTGCTAACAGCAGTATCTAGGATTCTCCTAAATATTAATCTAGGATAAAGCCATTCAGGTGTGTATTTTTAAGTGCAAAATAACCTCCAGTCTTGTCCAATATATTCCATCCTCCTGTAGGCTACCAGAAGGATTTCTCTGATGAGCAGTTTCCTTTCTAGAATCACCTTTGTTCTTCAATGTCCTAGGATAATCAAGTCAAAACTTTACATGAGGCTTATCATTCCTAACGGAGCTCTGGTACCATAATGAGTTACAAGTCAGGTTGCTAACCACAGGTCAGTAGTTTGAAACTACCAGGCACTCCACAGGAAAAAAAAATGAGACTGTCTGCTCCCGTAAAGATTTACAGGCTCGGAAAGCCTATAGAGGGTCACTGTGAGATGACACCAACGCCACGCGTACCACCATCACCATCATCATTCCTTCACAGTCCTTGCTTACCTCTTCACTTCATCACTCTTCTGTCTTCTCTCCCTACTTACTACTTCCTAAGGGGTCTTGGTGGCACAGTGGGTTAGGCATGGGATTGGTCAGCAGTTCTGACCCACCAGCTACTCTGTGGGAGAAAGATGAGGCTTTCTGTTCCTGTAAAGATGTATAACCTAGGAACCCCATACAGGGTCACTATGAGTCTCTTCCAACTTGATGGTAATTGGTACTGTTCCAGACCTCCATGCCTTTGCTCAAATTGTACTTACTGCTAAGAATGCTCTATGCCCCTTTCTTTAGTCTGACAAGAAAGCTGGAAGTCTTTTCTGAACTCTATTCACTGCCTCCCTACCCCAAAGGAGGAAATGTTTACCTCTTGTGGGAGTTTTCCTGTGTTGGTCTCATGCTGTTTCACCCCCAAATTGTCATGGTGTGTCTCTCCCGCCAACTCCAGTAGTGTCTTTAGCCTAGCACTTAGCTTAATGCCTGGTAGATAGGAGCAGGTGCTTAAGACCCTCTGTTGTTGCCAAGTGCTGTCGAGTCAGTTCCCACTCACAGTGATCCTGTATAGAGTTTCCAAGGAGCAGCGGTTGAGTTTGAACTGCCGAGCTTGCAATTCAAACTGGCCTTGTGGTCGAGTGCTTATCCTACAGCACCACACCAGGGCTCCATCTTAAGCCCCTAGGCTCCTAAATCTTTCACTCAGTGCTCAGTTTAAGGTCTCTCTTATCACCCATCAATCCCTGTAACACTCACCCTCACTTGCATTTCTCCCTTTATTTCTCCATCTGGTCACCCTGTGGCTCGTCCTCTCCTGGTTCCCACTTCTAGTTCCTCCAAGCAACTGAACGGTGGTGAAGTTTGTCTGGCAGGGAAGTGTTAGCTGGTCTCCAAGGTAACAGACCGCACCATTGCAGCTTGGGGTGGAGTAAAGGAAAAACTCTTCATCTCACAAAAGGTGTTACCACTTTGTTGTCAGTAACCTCCCATTGGGCATTCTGCAGTTCTCCAGCTTCACAAAAGCTTCAAAGCCGAATAGACCTCTTTTCTTTTGTTAGAGCCTCTGGGTCAGCACAGAGTTATGGTTTAGACCAGTAAAACCCTGCTGCCTTCCTGTGACTGGAACTGAGGAAGAGAGCCCGTGTTAGGGCAGTACCTGCTCACCCTCCTCAGGTTCCCCCAAATACTTCCTGGGAGAGGCAGGGCAGCCTTCACCCCAAGTCAGTCCAGCCCCACCCAAACCTAGCTAATACAGCAGCCTACTCAGTGACTCTCTTAGCATGAGAAAGATCATCTACAGTGGCTCCCAAACCCAGGTATCCATCAGAATCATTGAGGTTGTTTGCTAGGGAAACATACACATATTCCTACGCTGAAGATTCTAACTCAGAACTGTAGTTAAGTGTGGGACCGTGAATATTTAACAATGGCTCTAAGGGGATTATGATGCAACCACATCTTGGCCCATCATTGGAGACCTCTCAAGCTACTTCTTTTTGTAATGGTCAAGAGAGATGAGGGATGTTTCCAGTGTCAACCTGTGTGGCACTACATTTTTCTCATCTAGGTCATTTCTGAACTTTTAGTTGTGTAATTTAGAACATGCGCTACCGTAGTAGTCATCGTGTGGGGAACATCTTCAGCTGCTGACAGCAGCGGCTCCTGTAAACTGAGTCAGACAACAAAATGTCTCAATATAGAAACTACTTACCAGTCACTCTGAGCAGAATAATCATAGGGCGAGAGCAGGGCACTGGTTATTTGGTCAGTATTGTGAGAAAGTCTCAAGATGGTCCATCTTCAGCCCATGAGCTTGCTAGATCAGACACAGGTTGTTGAGTCACACCCAGGGTGATATGTAAGCAGGATGAATTGGGGGAAGTGGGGGAAAAATCCGTTCTAGGATTGTTGTTGTTGTTATGTGCCATGGAGTCGGTTCCGACTCATAGTGACCCTGTACAGGGTTTCTGAGGCTGTAAATCTTTACGTGAGCAGAGAGCCTCATCTTTCTTTTGTGGAACAGCTGGTAGTTTCAAACTGTTGACCTTGAGGTTCGCAGCCCAATTTGTAACCACTATGCTACCAGAGCTCCTTGTTCTAGGATTAGGAACTTTAAATAAGAATACAGTCATTCAGACCATGGGCACCATTCAGGCTAGATTATGGAACTGGAGGAGGGGCTTTTTTGAGACAGCAGAATAAAACTTTTAAGAACCGTTTGCAGGCCAGCCACGCAGCGCATCTGCCTGTGTCTACTGGGTTTGGGCACCTGATTTTGCAAAATCAAATAAAGAAAACCTCACTTTCACTAAAAAGAGTACAGACTGGATTTCTTGAAAGTTTGTCGGTATCGACAACGTTTCTCACAGTACCAACAAGTCAGGAAAGAAGGAATACCAGAAGGAGGTAAGAAGACCCTAAGATGTTGACAACAACCAATGGCTACTCTGAATAAGAGGTGGGAGACCTTGTGCCTACCTTGCTGAAGGGGCTGACGAGCTTGGAGCCACAGACAGTCTATCACTCTTCACAACTTCCTTTGCTATTTGGATACATGGGTTTTCAACATTATACAAGAAGTAAAACCCAACATTGAAAAGTCTCTGTTACTGCTTTCTTCTATCTTAGCTTATTCGACACACACATCCCGAAAGTATTGATACCAGATGAATAAAGCAGAGTAAACATTTCAAGCTATATGACTAGCCAAGGGGGAAGCTTTATGTTGGGTGCCATCTTTCTCAGCTTCCCTAGACTCAGGACTGGCCCTACATAAGGCATCTAATACAATAGGAATTCTTTTCATTTAGGTTCTTAAGACCTGATCAGAGCCAATTTATTTCTGGTCTTTATTTTTAAGTTTTAACTTGGTCCCATTACTCATGAGTATGGTGGGATATATTTTGTAGATAGTAATTATAAGCTAGTGCTGTTTGTTGGGTTGAGAAACAGCTTGAAGTCAATAGCTTTTGTTTTGTTTTTGTTTTTAGTGTTCTTTGTAAAAGCCTATGATAACTGAAAAATAAAAGTCAAATGCCAAAGCAGGGAGGTGTGGGATGTGTTTAAGGTCAAAAGCTAAATGGGCGTTTATCAAGATCCCTTCAGTCAAGAACATTTTGATCCATAGAAAAATCCTGATCAAAAGGGGGAAATATCCCCTAAAGTCCTAAAACCAAACAAATATTTAGCTTAAATAGTAAAAATACCTGTCTTGAGCATTTGTTCTTTTAAGAACTATTTATAGAGGATCAAGTTGACAACAGTAGCTTGAAAGATGAGTTAGAAACCTCAGGACCAGTGAGCTACTGGGGGAGGGAGAACGCAGAAAAGGAGGCTGAGACTAGACGGTACATGTAGATTGAATTGGTGTTTAGCTGTGTATATTCTCAACAACCAAATAAAAATTATACACAGTCCTGGTGTAGCACTGTACAATAAGTACTGGACTGTTAACAACAGCATATACACACACACACACACACACACACATATATATATAGTTGTTATTGTTGTTAAGTGCCGTTGAATCGGTTCCAACCCAACACGACCCTGTATAGGGTTCTGAGCAGCCGCTGGTGAGCTTGAACTGCCAACCTTGCAGTTCAAATGGCTTTGCAGCATTAACCCACAGCGCCACACCAGGACTCTCTCTCTCTCATGCTTTCTCTCTCTCTCTCTCTATATATATATGTATATACATATATATACACATTTGTTACTGTTGTAAGTGCTATTGAGTGGTTTCTGACTCCTAGTGACCCAGTATAGGGTTTCCAAGGAATGGCTGGTGACTTTGAACTGCCGCCCTTGGGTTTCAAACCAACCTTGTGGTCCAGTGCTGCTCATCCTACAGTTCCACACCACTGTAAATCTTTACTGGAGCAGAAAGCCTCATCTTTCTCCCATGGAACTGCTGGTAGTTTCGAACTGCTGACTATGAGATTAGCAGCCCAACTCGTAACCACCATGCTACCGGAACTCCGTAACAACACTAGATATGTTGATTTCAGTCAAAATACAAAACCTATCAAACTGGCTTAAGGAAAAAGACAATTTATTTGCTTATAAGACAGAAAAATACAGACACAGTTCTGGTTTCAGGTATGGCTTGAGCCAAAGGCTAAAATAATGTGAACAGTATCAGTCCCCAGTGCTCAGCTCCCTTTTGTGATAGCTTCATTTTAGGCAGACTTTTCCTGCATGGCCGACAAACTTGGACACCAGGAACACCGAGCTCCAGCACCCTCAGCCCTAGTTTAGCAACATTGTTGTTGTTAGATTCCACCCAGTCCTTTCCAACTCACAGTGACCCAGCGTACAACAAGCCACTGTCTGGTCCTGCGTCATCTTCAGAATTGTTGCTGTTTGAGCTCATTGTTGCAGACACTTAACTACTGAGGGTCTTCTCCAGAGATTAGTCCTTGCTGATCACATGTCCAAAGTCCATGAAATGAAACAGCATGAAAGGAAAACATCTCCCTGAACCAATTATGACTTACTATCCAGTCTTTGTCCGGTTCTGGAGGCCGAGGGTAGATCCACATGGCCTGAGGTTGGGAAAGGAGCAGCTTTCTAATAATGAAGGGGATATGGAAGGGAAGTAAACATGCCTACGAGAGACACCAAAGGCCAAAGGGGCTATTTCCCAAAATAGAGGTAAGAGGTCAGAGATCTGGAAACCAGAGAGTGAGACCTACTTAGTGTTTGGTGGCAACACCTTGGTGGGATGGTAAGACTTAAGATGACACGGGTCTGTGGTGTTCCCAGGAAAGGCCCACAGGGATAGGGACTGCCAGCTTGCCACAGTTTCCCATCCACCAGGTGTGAGATGGTCACACTGGCACATTCATCCTGGGACAACTGAGGTCTCAGCAGTAGTTAAGTGTCGACAACTGACAGTTGACTGGAGGCACCTTGTTGACGTTTGAGCCATGGACTTCTGATACCCCCCCCCCAGCCATCATCATTGTCATTGTCATCTAGGTCTACGAGGGGCTTCAAAAATTTAGTGGGAAAACCCCATTATCTTTTCATTCCGTTTCCCCATGAACTTTTTGAAGAATCACTGTATTTGCAATGCAGGTGGGTTTAGGGAAAAGTGCACAAGTGAGGTAGTACAGACTCATCGATAGCAGAGGGATAGATGGAAACCCAGTGCGTAAAAGGAACAACCATTGTAATCCAGAGGGCTTTCATTGGCCAGTTTTTTGGCAGTAAGTTACTAGGTCTAGTCTGGAAGTTAGTCTTTGTCTGGAAGCTCACTTAAACCTGTTCAGCATGATAGGCGGTGTCTGGACTGAGAACAAAATCTTGCTTCCATGTAAGAATTCTACCACAGAACAACCACCGAAGGGTTCTCCAGTAGATTTCCTGGCAACATGTTAGAAGGGAGCTTCCGTTGGAGTCGGAATTCTTTTTTTTTTTTTTTTTTAAGTGATATTGGAGGCAGGGTGGGAAGCGGAGACTGAGAAAATTTTACTGGATGCTCCAATCCCTAGAAATAAAAAACCAAACCCACAATCCTATCTAGAAGATTTCGACTCACAAAGTGTCCCTAAAGGATAGAGTACAAATGCTCTGGAGAGTTTCAGAAGCTATAAATCTTTTAGGGAGCAGATAGCCTCATCTTTCTTGTGGAGAACATCTGGTGGGTTTGAACTGCTGACCTTCTGTTTAGCAGCCCATTGCTAAACCCATAGCACCACCGGGACTCCTTCATATCCCGAAAGGGCCCCAATAGAAGCAATGGGTAACACATCTCTATTTCACCAAGCAAGGAGACTAACATTAAAAAATACCACTAACAACTGATGTAGAGAGAGCTCTACAGTGAGAGGGGGAGATGGAAGATTAACCACAAACTTAGTGAGTGAGAGGCATGGCTTACATTTGTTCTTTCAACAAAGTAGATAACATACACATGGTGTTCCTAAATAGAGACTACCTTTTATGCTTATTCGCATTCCACATCCAGAAGCATAGATTTAGCTGCTTGTGTCTGAGCCAATCTGCAACTGGGACAAGCTATTTTTATGTATTTTATTTTAGCCGAACAGTGTGGGACCACAGCAGGAGTCCTAGATTTTAAGACAGAGAACCAAGTTTGTAAGCCAGATTCACCAAATCCTTGTGTACGTTCAACTTTTGATCCTTAATTTCCTAGTCTGTCAGGAGGCTTCAGAAAGTTTGTGGGAAAATGGGATTCAAAGATAATGGCATTTTTCCATGACTGTTTTGAAGCTTCCTCCTATCGCACAGTAAAAGGATTAAGTGAGTATGGTATTTGGGAAGTTTCTGTGACTGAAACCTTAGTTCACAAGCAGCATTATTTATAATAGCAAAACCTGGGAAACCTAAATGTACATCATTAGGAGGAGAAGGAAAAATAGGCACCAAACGGAACAATATGCAGCCGCTTAAAATGAGAAAGGTCTTCACTGACAGAAACTTTTGTTGTTGTTAAGTGCCATCAAGTTGGTTTTAACTCATAGTGGCCCTGTATAGGGTTTCCAAGGAGCAGCTGGTGAATTTGAACTACCAACCTTAGCAGCCCTGTGGTTACCCTATCCTACAGCCACACCAGGACTCCATATAGAGAGTCCTGAACTGTGTAAAGGGTTGCTATGGATCGGAACTGACTCAACAGCACCTAACAATAATACCCACACATATGTCTACTTCTGTATATAGATAGATAGAGTTGATGGTTGCTAGGGGCCATCGGGTCAGCCCCAACTCATAGTGACCCTCAACAGACTGAAACATTATCTGGCCCTGAGCCTCCCTCACAATTGTTATGTTTGAGTCCAGGGTTGTAAGCACAGTGTCAATCCATCCTGTTGGGCATCTTTCTCTTTTTACTGATTCTACTATACAAGGAGCTCTGGTAGTGTAGTGGTTACAAATCGGGCTGCGAACCGCAAGGTCAGCAGTTCAAAACTACCAGCTGCTCTGTGGGAGAAAGATGAGGCTTTCTGCTCCCGTAAAGATTTACAGCCTCGGGAACCCTGTTCAGGGTCAATATGGGTTGGAACCGACTCAATGGCACTTAACAACAACTATACCAAGCATATGTTCTTCTCCAGGGGCTGGGCCCTCCTAATATAATAACATGTCCAAATTAGACGAAACAGAGTCTCACCATCCTTGTTTTTAAAAAGCATTCTGGCCACACTTCTTCCAAAACAAATTTGTTTGTTCTTCAGGCACTCTATGGCACTTTCAAGATTCTTTGCTAAGACTGTAATTCAAATGCATCAATGTATATACATATATATTGGATAATGGCATTAAAATGTCTAGAGTGCCCACCAGATTGTTAACAATAACTATCTCAAGAAGATGGCTTGTAGGGAGAAGACTAATTCTCATTACTCCTGATGAATAAAAAAGTTTTACTACAGGCATATGTTACGATATAAAGTATCTTGGTATCCTAGTTTTGGGTCATAGTAACTGACTTTTTTACAATGGCATTTAAGACAAGAAAAAGTTACTAATGACCTTGCAAGCTAACATGAAGGAAAGCATTAAGAGTAGTGTGTGGGAGTGGGGAGGAGTAAGGCTAGGATTGCATCAAATACGTCCTTTTGCTACTTCCTATGGAGTCCTGGTGTGGTGCTGTGGGCTAATGCGCCAGACTCAAAGCCATTTGAACTGCAAGGTAGGTGGTTCAAGCTCACCAGCTGCTCCTCAGAAACCCTTCACAGGGTCGGAACCGACTCGATGGCACTTAACAACATGGACTCCACGGGTCAGCACTGACTTGCACTTAGCAACAGCAACACCTACAGTGTGAGTGTGGCGCTGTGTGTTAATGTGCTGGACTGCAAAGTTAGTTTGAATCTCAAGTTCGGTGGTTCAAGCTCACCAACCACTCCTCGGAAACACTATACAGGGTCGTTATAGGTTGGAGCCATCTCTCTCGACAGCACTTAACAACTACATTAGTAAAATATGTAGTTGATGAAGCAGGCAAAAGTTTTCTGGGAACTTGAATAGATTTTTCCCCAAAGAAGATGTGCAAATGGCCAGTAAGCACATAAGAAGATGCCCAACATCACCATCAGGGAAACGCAAATCGAAATCTCAATGGGATACCACCTCATCACCTCCCACCTAAGATTGTTACTAAAAAACAAAAATGACCAGCTTTGGCAAAGATGTGGAGAAATAGGAATCTTTATGCATTCCTGGTGGGGATATAAAATGGTGCAGTCATTAGGGAAAACAATTTGGTAGTTCCTCAAAAAGATAAAAAACATAGAATTACCATATGACCCAGCAATTCCACTCCGAAGTGTATTTCCAAGTGACTTGAAATTAGGGACTCAATCGGATCTGTGTACACCAATGTTTGCTGTAAGATTATTCACAATAGCCCAAATATGGAAACAAAGTGTCAACCAATATGAATGCATAAATTAAACATAGCATACACATACAATGGATATTTTTCAGCCATAAAACCAAAAACCAAACCCTTTGCAACCTAGATCATTCCAACTCATGGTGATTCGACGTGTTAGAGGAAAACTGAGCTTACAGGACTTGCTTGACTGTACTCTTCATGGAAGCAGATTGCCAGGTCTTCCTTCTGAGATGCTGCTACGTGGCTTTCAATCACTAACCTTTACGTTAGTTGTTGTTGTTGTTGTTAAGTGCCGTCGAGTCGGTTCCGACCCATAGCGACCCTGTACAGGGTTTCCGAGGGTGTAAATCTTTACGGGAGTAGAAAGCCTCATCTTTCTCCCGCGGAGCAGCTGGTAGTTTCGAACCGCTGACCTTAAGGTTCGCAGCCCGATTCGTAACCACTACGCTACCAGTAGTGGACCACAAACTGTGCCACCAGGGACCTGTGTCAAGGATGAATCTTGAAAACATTATGTTGGAAGAAATACGCCAAACACAAAAGAACAAATACTGTAAGATCCCACTTCTGTGAAGTATCTCAGATGAGGCAAATGCAGAGAAACAAGTTTGTTAGTGGTTACCTGGTACTGACGAGGGGAAGGAATGGGAGTTCCTGCTGAACAAGGTCCTGAGTTTCTGTCTGGGGGGGATGAGAACCTTGGAAGATGAATAGTGATGATAGTGGCACATATGGTTGTGAGAAATGTTGTCGATACCAACAAACGCTCAAGAAAGCCAATCTGTACTCATGTCAGTGAGAGTGAGGTTTTCTAAAATTCGATTCTGCAAAACCAGGCGCCCAACCCAGTAGACAGGGGCAGACCCGCCACATGGCCAGCCTGCAAACAGCTTTATTCTCCTGTCTCGAAAAAGCCCCTCCTCCAGTTCCCCTTTTACTGGGCACTATGGAGTTTTACAAACATCCGGTTTTCCCTTCCCCAGTTCCACAATCTAGCCTGAATGGTGCTCGTGGTCTTAATGACTGTATTCTTATTTAAAGTTCCCAGTTCTAGAACAGATTTCTTTCCCCACTTTATCCAACTTACATATATCCCTGGGTATGAATGAATGAACTATGTCTGGCTTACCAATCTCGGTGCCCTTTCTTCCTGAAAATGGACCATCTTGAGAATTTCTCACATGGTGAATCTCATTAATGTCACTGAATTGGGCACTTAAAAAGTGGTTAAGGTGGTTACCTTCTTATATATTTTAACACAATAATTTCCCCTAGAGAAATTAGTTATGGATAATGGGTAGACTTTTCTTTGATTGGTTCTTCAACTATATTTGCTTTTATGCCATAGGGAACAAAGCATTTTTTTTTTTTTTTTCCATTTTTACTTGATTTGTTGTGCTGTCAAGTTGGTTCCCACTCATAGCGACTCTGTCCAGGGTTTCCAAGGAGCAGCTGGTAGGTTGGAACACTAACCTTGTGGTTCAGTCTAGTGCTGATCCTACAGCGCTAATAGTAAACATTTAAACAGATACGAGAGTGTCACAGTCAAGACAGAGCATTTATTTTACTTTCTTGCCCTGACAGATAATAAATGGGGATTGATTTGACAGTGACCAAATACATTGGCAATATTTACTGAAGTGCCACAAAATGACCAATTGAGGCCAACCGCATCTAAAATTGAGATCAGGTCCTTGAGCCCCTTCCTTAGCAGAAAGAAAACCATCTGGGTAGAACTAGGTCTTTACAAAACATACCAAATGTCTGGCTTCAAGACAGCAGAGAACCCACAGGCCTGAAGAAGTCTCCAGAGAGGAATCTTGGAATCAACAGGGTGCTTGCATCATCCTGGCCCTCTGTGTCTACCTATCGTGTGGGAACACTGGAGTCCAAGGGGAATTGGAGGTCAATGAGACAGGCACATTATACAGTTGATACTTACCAATAGCGTGACCAACTTATTTATAAAAAGGTTGATCTAGGCAACCCTCTGCCTTCAGGGGGAATTTCATTAAGACAATCTTGGCAAACAGATGACAGGATCATCCAAATCTCCATAATACAGTGTCATTTCCCCTTATAACTTATTTAATTATGACTAATTCATGTACAAAGCATTATGCCAGGTATTAAGGAAGTAAAATGATGAGTAAGTCCTATTTCTTGTATTCAAAGAGTTTATAATCTAGTTACAGAAGAGTACTGAATAGTTACAGTAACGAACATCCCAATGCTTTCTATGTGGCTGGCACTTCCCGTGTTTTATCTCACTTAAATCAACAATAACCTTGTGAGTTAGGTATAATTATTAGCCTCATTCTATGAGACTCACTGAGATTAAGCGGTCACACAGAATTATGAAATAAATTCAAATGTGGTTAGTCTAATCCCCCTATATTGTTGTTGGGTGCCATGGTGTCAATTCCGGCTCACAGTGACACCATTTGATAGAACAAGCTGTAATGTGTATGGGACACGGGATGTTACTGCTGATGGCAGATGGATCTTGGCTGAGAGCAGAGAATACCAGAAAGATATTTACCTGTGTTTTATTGACTGTGATATGTGGATCATAACAAATTATGGATTAATATTATAAAGAATGGAGACTCCAGTACACAGAACAAGAGACAGTAACTCAAACAGAACAAGGGGATTAAAATCAGGCAAGTATGTGTCAGGGTTGCATCATTTCATCATATTTATTACCATCTGTGTGCTGAACAGATCTACACTGAAGCTGGACTACATGAAGTACATGGCCCCAGCATTGGAGGAAGACCTGTTAACAACCTGATATACAGATGACACAACCTTGCTTGCTGAAACTGTTGAGAACTTGAAACTCTTATTGATGAAGATCAAAGCCTACAGTCTTCAATATGGATTACACCTCAATAAAACAGAAATCCTCACAACCGGACCAGTAAACATGAAAAATGAAGACAAGACTGTAGCAGTTAAGGATGTCATTTTACTTGGATCCACAGTCAGCATCCAAGGAAGCAGCAGTCAAGAAATTAATCGTTTGTATTGGGCAAATCTGCTGCTGCAGCAAAAAATTCTATTTTTAAAGTGTGAAAAAGCAAAGATAGATGTCACTCTGAGGACCGAGGCCATAGTATTTTCAATAGCCTCATATGCATGTGAGAACTGGGCAATGAATAAAGAAGACTGAAACCGAATTGATGAATTATGGTGTTGGCGAAGAATACTGAATATACCACGGACTTCAGAAGACTGAACAAATCTGTCTTAGAAGTATAACTAGAATGTTCCTAAGAAGCAGTAACTGTGAGACTTTCATGTACTTTGGACATGTTTGCAGGAGGGACCAGGCCCATGCTTGGTAGTAGGTTAATGAAATTTGATGAAGACCTACAAGGGGATGGTTTCAACAACAGGCTCAAACATAGAAAGATGGTGCAGAACTGATCACTGTTTCCTTCTGCTGGACCTAGGATCGCTACAGGCTGGAACTCACTCTACAGCAGGGAAGAGTTTTTATGGATTGCCAGGTCGTTCACCTTTGGAGTTGCTGAGTAGGCTTAAACTGCCAAACTGTTGGGTGCTTAACCATAGCAGTACCAGGGCTGCTTCTCTAGCACCACGTGTTTAATTAGAGATCTAAGCAAAAGAACACCAAAGTCTATAGATATATGAGGGGCTTCAAAAAGTTTGTGGGAAAATGCCATTATCTTTTAACTCCATTTTCCCATGAATTTTTTGAAGATTTCTCGTATTTGCAATGCAAGTGGGATTAGTGGGTAGTACAGACACATCGATTGCTGGGGGCTGTTTGCAGAATGCTGACTAGGCCCTTTGTCAATGAAAAGGGAAACAGAGCTAGGAGAGACAGCCTGAAACTAGAGCAGGGAGGGTTTTGAATATTATGCTGAAGGATTCTGGACTCTATATTCTTCAGATAGTGGGAATGACAGAAACTCAAATAAAGAAATGACAGGCTTTCTTTCGTTAACAGGAAGATAATTTTAGCAGAATTAATTTGGATCAATTGAAGTAGATGAAACTAAAATGAAGGAAGACTGGCTCAGATGACTTGTTCGTTCTCTCGAGCTGGTGTAACAGAAATACCACAAATGGATGGCTTTAACAAACAGTTTATTTTGTCACAGTTGAGAGGCTAGAAGTCCAAGGCAGGGCGTCAACTCTAATGGAAGACTTCCTCTGTTGGCTCACAGTTTAGGAGGAAGGTGCTTGTCCCTTTTTAGCATCGGTGGGCTCGGTGGGCCCAGTACTCTTGGAGGTCTCCATGTGTCTTGGCATCAATCTTCCCCGGATCTAGGAGGTTCCAAGAGAGGGACCCTGGGTATGACGGACATGCTCTGCTCCTGGTTCTTCCTTCTTGGTGGTAGTGGGCCCCTTGCTCGCTGTTTCTCTCTTATAAGATTACAGATATTGCAGGCCACACCATAAGAACACTGGCCTTCCTTCAGCTCAGAACTGTGCGCCCCACCCTTAACCCTTTTACAAGGGATTGTCTTATCATATCATATCACATTATGTAGGATCATTACATAACAGTCAAACCACCAAGAACCATGGCCCAGTCAAGTTGACACTTTTTTTGGGGGGCGGGGGGAACAATTCAGTCCACGATTCCATGATAGATGGCATAGAATATAAACACTGTTCTAGGCACAGGGACCATTTTTGAAGACATTCTTTTCTGTTGAGTGTTCCGCTGAGTTGTATAACTTTGGGAAAGTCAGTTTTCTTCATCTAGAAAAGGGAATTCCCAGACATGCTCTTTGAGATTTTTGTTTAGTGCTAAGATTTTGTGAGACTCGTGAAAAATCTCTTCTTGAAATGTAATCTTGGGGAATCTTACTCTGTGACTTAAACTGGGGCTGAAATGTAGAAACTTTAACATGCTTGAAAATATCATTCCAGTGTTTTCTTCTACTGTTGTTGTTGTTAAGTGCCGTCGAGTCGGTTCCGACCCATAGCGACCCTGTACAGGGTTTCCGAGGGTGTAAATCTTTACGGGAGTAGAAAGCCTCATCTTTCTCCCGCGGAGCGGCTGGTAGTTTCGAACCGCTGACCTTAAGGTTCGCAGCCCGATTCGTAACCACTACGCTACCAGAGCTCCTTTTCTTCTACTAGGGAGAACCAAAAGGCTAACAAAAAATATAACATTATGCTTTCTATCTTTCTTATCATTTATAAATAACAACTTTCATTTCACTGTTGGTTAACTGTAACTCAGAAGAGCTGACTTGGCTTAAAGGGACACAGTGTTCTGGTCTTGGATTTTCCTTAAGTATTCTCATACAGTGGAGCTAGAATGGAGTTGATGAGAAAGACTAAGTGTCAAAGTAAGTATTTTTGAACCCATGTTGTTTTGAAAGCCACTTCGCATTATCAAAGAAGAAAAATACTCTCTTAGAAGTTCAATATGTCTACCATTACAAATTCCAGTGAACCTATTCATTAATGTTTGTAGAAAAAGCTCTTCAAATACTTTCAACCTGTGTTATAAAACAGGATAAGATTTGGAGGATATAAAGACAGGGCAATCAACTAATTAGGGTTTGCTTGGAACTTTTTCAGCTTTAGCACTGAAAGTTCTGCGCCCCAGGAAATCATTCTGGGCAAACTGAAATGGTCACCTTATGCAGATGCCTTTAAAACCAAGAATCCAAGAATATCCAAATCCTACTTTGTCATGGAGTCCTAGTGTGGCACCACAAGATAAGCACTTGTCCACAAGGTTTGTTTGAATCACAAATTTGGCAGTTCAAACTCATGAGTCACTCCTTGGAAACTCTGTACAGGGTTGCTCTGAGTTGGAACTGACTCAATGGTACTTAACAACACCACCTTTGTTTTAGTTCCCAAACTTGCCATGAAGCTCCTGAAAAGGACATATACAAAAACTGCAGCAAAAGGTAAACAAAACCAGTGTCACTATCATTAGGCTTATGTAGTCCTGATACCTTTACTGCAGCTACCAGAGAGCTACACAGACCAGTCTAAAGACCTAAGGATTCTACATGGCTCCTCTAAACCTAAGTTAAAATCTTAGCGTTTAAAATCCTTTGGCCTGCAGTAAATAGAAACAAAGATAAACAGGCTTGGACATATTTGCAAGGTAGAGGAGAAAAATAGTTGACCTGGGCCTGTTGGCTCAAATTCTCTCTCTTGGTCCCCAGAAATATGATGCAGAAGAGGGAGCCCTGCTGTGTGCTCTTTCATTGCTGAGTAACTCTTCTAATGAATAATGGATACATATGGCCTAATCCATGTCCTAGAATATAATGACATCTCTCCCCTAGGGTGAGCGAGCTAAGAGTGGGAGTAAGCAGGAAAGAAAATCCTGTACCACGGTAACAACAAGATGAATGGCAGAGGCACAAAAGTGTCACCGTGTGTATATGTGAAATCTGTATAAGAAACTAATTTTCAAAACCAACACTTAATTGCAAAGTAATAGAAGCCTTTTTAGTTTCTTTAGTAGACAATTTATTTTGATAAACTTGCTCAATAACAAAAATACAAGTGAAGAAAATTATGTCCATTTTATACAGTTTGTATTAACAATTTGTTTTGAAACTATTAATTGAAAAATATTATAACCAATTAGAAAATAATTCTTAATAAAGCTTGGGATAGTATACAGACCTTGATCACAAACTTTTCAATCTCTTGAGGTTATACAACTAATTAAGTCCTGTGTAGGGAATCCTACCTACACAAACCATTATTTTCCTTCATAAATTTTTATCCTTCAAAATTTTCTGAAAGACAGCTTACTATTTTGAATTGTGAATGTAAATTTAGTTTTTTAAAGGAGCTCAAAGTGGGTTGATTGTGACTAGTAGTCTTTTAATAAAGATAAAATAATTGCAACATGCTCTTTCCAGGAAGCCCATGATGCAAAATTATAGCGAAGAGTATAACCAAAGTCCGTTTCCAATACTTTGTTTCAGGGTCTTTTCTCTAAATCAATAGATTGCTCGTCACCAGGACTATTTATTATTATCTAAGAGATTAAGCAATGAATTCAAAGAACATCAAATGGGATATCAAAGGTTTAGGCAACAGGGTCAAAGCCAATTAAGTGTTTTGGTCATCTAGAACATTAAAG
>NW_006408696.1:1583869-1602701 GCF_000296735.1 Chrysochloris asiatica | reverse complement strand
CAATAGAATCACAAAGGGCCACATGCTTTTCAGTATAAAGCATTCTCCTTCACTAGGTTGCTATCACAGTGCAGACCTCACTGCCTGAAGATGCTCAGGAGATTTAGTCACTGTTGTCTGTATTTGGTTGTGGAAAAGGCTCTCATTACTATTATTTTTTAATCCAAAGTGCATAGTGAGAACAAATCAAAGCATTTTTTCATTCAAAATCAGTTTCATCTAAGCATCTTCCTATGAGAGGATTGCTCAGATGCCTTACATTTGTTCACCCCAACCTCCAAAACAAAAAGAATAAAATAAAATAAAGAAAGTCAAGCAATTTAGACATTCATCAGCCTGGTAAACAAACTTTGCCAGCAAATAGAAGTCGTACTATTGTAAAGAAAATTGATAAGACAAAAAGTACATATGATGACCCAACCACTGTGTTGTTGGGTAATTTATAAGGTTGACCTCCGACTTCATTGATGTAAAATCCTATTGGAAATATTAGGGCAGCCATACAGAAAAGGATCACTGTAAAACAAACCAAAACACAACATTAGTAACATGGCTTGGTGATTAAGAAAACAATGAAAATTTGGCACAAAGGAAGTTTACATGAAAGGTTGTAGACTGATAACATGATCAACCTGCTAAAACATAGGTTGCTTGTCAAAAGATTTATATATATTATGTTGGCTGCTGTGAAGTACCAGCCAGTTCCAGTAGGTTCCAACTCATAGCAACCCTGATCAAGTTTCTGAGGAGAGACTGGTGGGTCTGAACTGCTGATCTTGCAGTTAGCAGTCTACTGCTAATCCTACAATGTCATACTAGGACCTATCTGTAGTTAATTGTTGTTATTAGCAACATATATTATAGGTCATATTATACTTTTAGAATCCTAACAATTTAGTGTATAGGAAAAGCTAAAATGTTAGACCGATTGCAAACATCAGCATTAAGAAATGGCTTGACCAAATAGTCTCAGTGATCACTCACATACATTAGTCTTGACCACGTAAGAAAGCTAGCTAGAGTCAGATAAGGGCCGAGTTCTCACTCTCTTACTCACTAGCTATGTGCTCTAGGGCAGGCCTCTGGGTCCTTTCCTAAAATAGAGAAGATACTAGAAAGATAAATAGAGTAATATTAAGTTCCTGGCACGGTGCCAGGTCAATAATACACGCTGAATAAATGTTTCCTACTAGGATCCCATGGTCTTTATACTGCCAATGGTCTCCTCGCAGCAGGAACTGGAGAAAAGGTACACACAAGTGCTATTTCTCTTACTTGGATTTAAAGTCAATTACTGAAAAATGTCTCAGACCTCTGGGAAGGTTAGCAAATTATCAGAGTACTGATCTTTTATTATGGACAAGGTTCCAAAAAACTAAATCTCAGATTTCTAAAAACATAGAAGTTAAAGTAGGGGAAGGCAGGGAAATTTTTTAGAATTTTGTTTATATATATATACATATACATATATATATATTTGTTGTTGTTGAGTGCCGTTAAGTCGATTCCGACCCATAGCGACCCTGTATAGGGTTTCCGAGGAGCAGTTGGTGAACTTGAACTGCCGACCTTGCAGTTCAAATGGCTTTGCAGTCTGGTGCATTATATATATGGTAACATATTATTTGTTAAAAAGATCATCAGAAACCTCGAGGTCTGGGTACAGATAATTCCGTAGTCCAATGGAGACAGTGTGTGCCCCTCATTCTTAGAGATAGACTGGCCATTCCAAGAAAATATTTTATGCTTTTGAAAGCATACTGGTCAAACGTTCATAGACCTTCATATCTCTTTGGTGGCAGAAATATCTCTTCAGTAAAAGACATATATTACTATAGGAACTGGATATGAAATATGGAAACTTCCTATTATTACCTGAATGAGAAACTTTGTAAGTTAAACCTATCCCCAGGAATATCAGCAAAGCCCCAGATCACAAGGTTGGCCTGAACTGGAAGACTGGCAGTCCCAACTCCCTAGCGACTGGTCAGAAACCCTATATGGGGTCACTATGAATTGGAACCGACTCAACAGCATTTAACAACAACAATCAATCATCAGGGATCCTAGCGCAACGCTAGAAATGACTTTCATGGTAGCAGGTGCTCCTCAGAAACCCTCCATAGGGTCACTGTTGATTGGTCTTTGCTGTTGTTAACTGTCAAGTCAGTTCCAACTCATGAAGCTTAATATGGGAGCCCTTAAAAAGTCCATTAGAAATCCTTTTCTAGAAGGAAAAGTATAGTAATATATTAAAAGTAACATAGTTTTAAAAATGAGACAGTATCTTAAGAAGAAGACTGATACTCTTGTTTGCTTTGTACCTTTGGGTAGACTATTGTATAGTACACAGGTACAGACTCTGTTTTATTCTGGACAGACAGCACAGAAAACACTACTTCATATGTAAACTTGGATTCATTCTGATACCTACGATAGGACAAATGAAGATTTCAGGTTTTAGAACGTTTGGTCTTTTTGCTGTGTGGTGGTGGGAAAGGTGTGCCATGGAATCAGGTCTGACTCCTAGCGACCCTACAGAAGAGGGTTCCCAAGTCTGTACGTCTTTATGGGAGCAGAAAGCCTCATCTTTCCCCTGAGGAACGGTTGGTATTTTGAATGCTGACCGTGACTCACAACCACTACGCTACCAGAGCTCCTTGTTTGGCTGTGTGGTCACCAGTAAGTACCAGAGATGCCAATACTCACTCATCAGTGTTCTCTATCACCAACTTCTAGTGCTTCTTATGCTTAATATGGTTTGATAAATAAAAAGAAACCATAATCTAAGCAGCTATAATCAATAAAAGAAACGGCACAAAGTTATTGTTTTAAAACAGTTTTGTTTCTTCTTTTTTCTCATTCGACTAATCTAATCTCAAGGGACAATAAAATAATTTCAAAGAAAAGTGCTTGGGAGATAAGCAGATATTAAAGTCGCTCATTCTATCAACTGATGTATCAACGTTATTCCTATTTTTACTGTAAAATAAAAATCTACACTTTATAATGGAATAATCATTTATTGACTATATTTAAAGTACAATTTACCATTTAACAAGAGTTAAATATTATTTTCCAATTTGGTTAGGAAAAGCTTATATCATATCTTAAAGAAGCAGTGAACTTTTAATCTAGTCTTGGTTTTTAATCCAAAAAATTAGGTTGTCTGTACTTTCTAGTGAGAAGATTTAATGTAGGTGAATGAGTTTTTCTTTTAAGCAATAGCAAAATGTGAAGTTACTTTAGATCTTAAAATGTGCATAACACTATCATCCTTTGACTATTAAACCCTGGGCCCTAAATAAATTTGTAAAGACATAACTTCATTCCTTTGTAAATTTGTAAAAACAATAACTCAGATTTATTGCTAAGAGTAAGAAATCAGGCACACTGGCAGATGAGGATGTAAATAAGGGCGGCAGAAAAAGGACAAGGGGCAGCCTTAAAGAAGACACATCTTTGTTTCCCTGTACCTAGGGGCAGCCCCATCATGTGTGAGATCGTTCCCACTGTACACATTCACTAGAAAATGTGAGCATCACCTGCATGAGAAAACTACAGTCTCACTGGGATAGATTTTAAAAACTAAACTCATTGCTGTGGAGTCCATTCTGACTCTGAGCAATCCTCTGAAACAGACTAGACCTGCCCCCTAGGGTTTCTAAGGCTGTCAATCTTTACAAAAGTAGACTGCCTCCTCTCTCTCCCACAGAGCTGCATATGAGTGCTTTAACCGGGGCGCTACCAGGGCTGGTTGGAATAGAAACATGAGGCTTCAAAAAGTTCACAGAAAAATTCCATTACTATTTAATCTTGCTTTTCCACAAACCTTTTGAAGCCGCCTTGAATATACAATGAAGTACATTTTAAAATGCCTAAAAGGACTGTCACCCCAGGCAACCACAATGGTAACAACAATGCATTCAAAGGAAAGTGAAGAGAATACAGCAGCTCTATGCAGCTTCTAGGAACTTAACTCCATGATACATTTCTAAGTTACAAAAACCAAGGGACAGAGTAGTGAGATATCGATGCAGAGAGCACACACACGCATTTATTGTACAGAGATGTTTCTAATCAGAGAACACCTCTGGTAGGGAATCTCAGAAACTGATATACAATGATCACCTCAAGGAAAGGGTTATTATTGGATGGGAGGGTGTAGGGCCACAAGTGAAACTTACTTTTAAATCTTTGAATTATGGATATACATGTATTACCTATCTAAAAAAATAAAATATAAAATACATAAATTTTATAAAATATATAAATATAAAACAAAGGAGAAACACAATGCATTAAGGTAATCACACCCCCACAATAGGGGAATGTGAAGGTGAATGGGGAAAAAAGACAACTCTAGTTCTCGCCTCCCTTGACTGGGCCACAATAACCAATGGTTCATGTGGGAATTTTAATGCTTTCTTTGACTCATAATGCTTTGCTAAATCCTATTCTAAAATCTGGGTATTCAGAGCATGCTGTTGTTGTTATATGTATTCCCATATTTGAACTAAATCCAGAAATTGAATCCTCCGCTGACTTTACTACACTCCTTAATACACTGTATGAGAGTAAGTATTGCTACTGTGGTTCCATTGCCTACATGCACAGGTTTATTCCAAACAAAACATGTTTAAACATTATTCTGTCATCAGTGGATGGCTGCAGACATGTACCCACCCTCAGTGGTGTGGCTCTGTAGGATAAGCATTGGACTGCAAGGTTGGTGGCTCAAACTCACCAGATGCTTCTTGGAAACCCTCTGCAGGGTTGCTATGAGTCAGAACCGACTCCACAGCCTATAACAATAGTCTTGTCATCACCACACATCTGGCAGTATGTCGTACAGTGATGCTAGGAGCAAGGCCACTAGTATTTCATATACAAGCAGAGTAACCCATGGTGGACAGGCTTCAGCTGAGCTTCCAGACTAAGACAGATACAGAAGAAGGAAGAGGCAGTCTACCTCAGAAAAATTAGCCACTGAAAACCTAATAACACTCACTAACACCGGAACATTCATATAGTGCTAGAAGATGAGCCCCTTAGGTTTGAAGGCACTCAAAATATGAATGGGGAGAAGCTGACCTTAATGATGTAGATGGAGCAAAGCTTACAGGACTTTCATTTGCTGATGAGGCACGACTCAAAATGAGAAGAAATAGTTACAAACATCCATTAATAATCAGAATGTGGAATGTATAAAGTATGAAACTAGGAGAAACAGAATGAAATGGACCATAAAAATCAATATCCCAGGCATTAGTGAGCTAAAATGGACTGTTACTAGTCATTTTGAATCAGGGATCATACAGGTCTTCTATGCCTGCGGTGACACATTCATTCATTATCAAAAAGAACATTTTTGTCAGTGATAGAATAGCATCCATATGTCTATCCATGGAAGACCAGTTAATCTATTATTTAAATGAACTTATCAACCACTAACACCAATGATGAAGAAATGGAAGATTTTTATCAACTTTGTCATCTGACATTGAACAAACATTTAATCAAGTTGAATTGATAAATACTGGTAACTGGAATGCAAAAGTTGGAAACAAAGTAAAAGGACCAGCAGTTGGAGACTATGTCCTTGGAGACAGAAACAATGCTGGAGCTCACACGATAAGGCTTTTGTACGATCAATGACTTATGCAAGGCAGATTATCTTTTTCAACAACATAAACAGTGACTTTATGTGGACCTCACTGGATGGAACATACAGGAATCTTTGGAATCCATTACATCTTTGGAAAGAGACAATGGAGTAAATACCATCAGGCAGAAGAAGGCCAGGGGCCGAATGTGGAACAGACCCACTGAGTGCTCATATATAAATTAAGTTGAAGAAAAGGAAAACAAGTCCACAAGAGCCAAAATATGACCTCAAGTATATCCTACCTGAATTTAAAGATAATCTCAAGAATGAATTTGATGCTTTGAACACTAATGACTGCAAACCAGCTGAGTTGTAGAATGACAGCATACAAGAAGAAACCAAGGCTATTAAAAAGACAGGAAGGAAAGAAAAGAAGAAAATGGCTATGAGAAGACACTCTCCTGAAGATAGAATCACTAAAGTGAAAGGAACAAATGACGAAGTGAAAATGCTGAACAGAAGATTTCAAAGGATGGCTTGAGAAGGCAAAGAAAAGTATTATAATGAAATGTACAAAAACTTGGAGATAGAAAACCAAAAGGGAAGAACAAACTTAGCATTTCTCAATCTGAATAAAAACTGAAGAGAAAATTCAAAACTCACATTGCAATACTTTAGGATTGTATGGACAAAATATTGAAAAACTCAGGATTCATCACAAGAAGATGGAAGAAATTGAATATACAGTCACTGTCCCAAAAAGAATGGGTTGATGTTCAACCACTTCAGGATGTAGCTATGACCAAGAACTGAAGGTAAAGAAGGCAGAAGCTACACTGAAAGGCACTGGAAAAAACAAGTCTCTAGAAATTGATAGCATACCAATTGAGATGCTTCAACAGATGGATGCAGTGCTGGAGGTGCTCACCAGGTACACTAAGGAACTTTGAAGGCAGTTATCTGACAAACCGACTAGAAGAGATCCATTATTTGTTCGAAAGAAAGATGATCTAAGAGAATGTGGATACTGTTAAATAGTTATCATTAATATCACATTCAAGTCAAATTTTGCTGAGGATAGTTTAAAAAACAGTTGCAACAGTAGGGAACTGCCAGAATCTTAAGTTAGATTCAGAAGACTGTGTGGAATGAGGGATATCATATATGGATCTTGGAAGCACAGAATTCCTGTGCTTCACTGACTATGCAAAGACATTTGATTGTGTGGCTCATAACAAATGGCTAACATTGTGAAGAACGGGAATTTCAGAACACCTGTGTTCATTCAGAACCTGTCCACAGACCAAGAAGCAGGCGTTAGAAAAGAACGGGGGGTACTTCATGGTTTAAAACCAGGAAAGATGTGCACCAAGGTTGTTTCATTTAACCATACTTATTCTATCTGCATGCTGAGCAAATAATCTAGAAGCTGGATTATATAAGGAAGAATGTAGCATCAGGATTGGAGGAAGATTCACTAAGAAAGACTCATTAACAACCAGTGATATGCAGATGACAAAACCTTGCTGAAAGTCAAGAGGGCTTTAAGCACTTACTGATGAAGATCAAAACTATAGCCTTTAATATGGATTACACCTCAACATAAAGAAAACAAAAGTCTTCAAAACTGGAAATTATTATAAATGGAGGAATGATGTCAAGTTGCCAAGTGTTTCATTTCCAAGTTGACAACCATCGAAGCAGCAATCAAGAATCAAATAACACTGCACTGGGCCAATCTGCTACAAAAGACCTCCTTAAAGTGTGTTACTTTAAAGAGTAAGATGTGCTTGACCCAAGTCATGGTATTTTCAATCACCTAAAATGCATGCAAAAACTGGGCAATGAATACAGAAATCTGAAGGAGAATTAATGCTTTTGAAATATGGTGCTCGTGAAGAATACTGAATAAACCATGGATTGCTAGAAAAACGAACAAATCTGTCTTGGAAGAAGTACACCCAGAATGCTCCTTGGAAGCAAGGCTAATGAAATTTTGTCTCCTGTACTGTGGACATCTAATCAGTGGGACTGGTCCCTGGAGAAGAACATTATGCTTGGTAAAGTAGAGGGTCAATGAAATAGAGGCAGACCCTCAATGAGGTGTTACAATGGGTTCAAACACAACAACTGTGAGGATGGCACAGGACTGGGCAGTGGGGCTTTATTCTGTTTTATGGGGTCACTATGAGTCAGAACCAACTTGAGGCCATCTAATAATAACAATAACACACTTTTTAGGGTACCTTAAAAAAAAAAAAAACAATGAAAATAGTGCTTTCTTAGAAGATCTGTTGGACCACTTAAATTCAAGGCATAGAGGTCAGTTTAGAAGGTTAGGGTGACTATTTCTATGGGAGTCCAAAAGGGTCACCTTGATAAAATTTTCTCAGAGGACACAGGATAATCATGGGGGCTTATCAGGAAGAAGTTGTAAGAATTTGAAAACTGCCTTGGTAAGAAAAAGGCCAGGAAAAGTTGTGCAAAGGAAGTTTTTCCATCATGACAATGGACTTACTCAGTCTTCAAGGGTAGCAGGGCTGTCCTAGGAGAATTTACTTGCCAAACCTTACCCCACCCATTCCACGGCTGTGATCTTGTCCTTCAGACTTCTCATTGTCCCCCAAATACAAAAGAAAATTTAAAAGAATAGGATGAGTCCCTTATCACATTTATTTATGAGCCCTGGTGTGGTGCTGCAGGTTGATGCGTTGGATGGGCAAGGTCAGTTTGAACCTCAAGGTCGGTAGTGGTTCAAGTTCACCAGCCACTCCTCAGACTTCTTTTTAGTCCCCAAATACAAAAGAACATTCCAGTGGAACAGGATGAGTCCCCAGGTGATGCCAAAACGGCTTCAGGGTAGGGTTGCTGTTGTTAGGTGTCATCAAGTTGGTTCCCACTCACAGTGACCTTGAATAGGGTTTCTGAGGCTGTACATCTTACCCGGAGCAGAAAGTCTCATCTTTCTCCTGAGTTGTGGCTGATGGGCTCAAAGTGCAGACCTTGTGGTTAGTAGTCCAGTACCTATCCTAGAGAGCCACCATGCAGGGAATGAGTTAGAGAAATGGGAATATTGCCTTCAGAGGTGTGCTTGCCTTAACAGAGGATGTGCTGAGAAACAACAGCTTCATATTTTGTGGTGTCTTTTTTTTTTTGTTTAACAAAGGTTTCTAAGATTTTGTAGCAATATTTTTTTGACTTAACCTCATGTTGTGAGTAAAAAAATAAAATACTCTTCAAATTCCTTGTAAAGATCCTAATTTAACAGCATTCTCTCTACAATTGCCTCTAAACTCTACTCTCTATACAAGAACTATCTGGAGGTTTATTTGACAAAGGATGTATCACGAACTTTTTTCATTTTGCTTAACAAGAACACAGATGTTTTCCTCTAAATTTTAAACTTAAGAGGGAGATAGTCACAAAAATATAAAAACTGAGCTGGAAACATACATTAACGAGAAAGAGTCATAGAGATACAGAGAAGCAGAGACCCAAGGGCCCTTAAGGATAAACTAAACTGGAACATTAATAATGACACTAGTTCTAAATGAAGATATCAAGTGAAAGCAAGCTTTGTAATAATATTCACTTTGCAAAACCATATGCAGACCTGAGATTCCCTAAGGTACTGCGTGCATGCACTAAATGCCTTTGGGTTTTGCATCCTTCCTTCTATTCTGTTTCTCTGGACTAGGGCTTCTCAACAGTGGCACTAATGGGCCAGACACTACTTTGTTGTGGAGGGCTATCCTATGCTTTGTATGATAATCTCAAAGGTCTCTGACATTGCAAATGTCCTCTAGGAGGCAAAATTGCTTTAAAGGAAAAGAAGCAAGAAAGCAAAATTACAGAAAATATCTTTTCTTGTGTATTTTGTCTCTTTTTGGTTAATCTGAGAAAGCATGTGATGTGATTTGAAATTAAGGCAATTTTGCAAAGTACAAAAGCATGCATAATATATAAATATTATATATAAATAAATATATCACACCTTTGGGCATAACATAACGGAGTAAGAAATACTGGTAAACAATGATAAAATAATCAAATGTACTGATTTACCACAGTCACATTAACAGCTCAGAGCAGAAACTCAAAATCAATGATATTAAAAAACAAATCACCACCTTCATTTAGTTATGTTTTTGGTATCTTGTCTCCTAGATTAATCTTTATCTGACGGAACACACCCAATACCTACAAGAAAAGAAGACCCAAGCCAGTGGTAGCTCCGAGTCACAAACTTGGAACCCTTATGTCACAATGTGAGCAAATATAAAGTTCAACATAAAATAAAATTCATTCTGATACCGTTCCCAATGAAGTAAAATTCAATAAACAAATATTCCATACAAAGTGGTTAGGTTTGGATGTCCGGGTCTCATAAAGAGAGTTCGAAGAACTGGCTAGACAGTGTAGAGGCTATCACAAGGTAAACACAACTTGCACTCTTTGATGATTATGGAGTCCTGATCATGGCTCTTGATTTTCTTCATAAAAAGACCAGAGTGTGTGCCTTCTAGACAAATTTGGTAAGCACAGGTTACTTACTTCCAGTGAATGCTATCCATCGAGCATATTTTGTAGCTTCTCTTCGCCAGTGGGAAGCCACCAGCAAACCACATGTGACAGTCAATGAAATGATCCCCATGATGATAAAAAACAGCGTGGTGACCCACTCTGGGGGAAGCCGGGGCGGGATGCACGTCCGGTCTCGCCCATGGATGGTCTGACATTGTCGCACAAGGCCCACAGTGAGAGCTCCTGGGAAGGTGTAAAGTTGGGAATACTTTAGTAAGTTTAGTATACCCAGGGACTATTCCCTCCACCACCTCTGTAGTCCTTTAATCCTAGCTCTCTTTCAAGCCCTGAGTCCTATTTTCAGCACTCTGATGTAGTTCACAATGTAGTAAAAATTCACTTAGCATACAAAGGGAACTCTTAAAAACAACAACAAAAACCTCCGCCTCCAAGAACAACTGCCTCCTTGGACATGAAGCCGGAAGGACTGGATGATGCCTGGCTACCATTATTGAACATTTTGAGCAAGATTCTATAGGAGAATCTTGATCAAATGGGGGGAAATGCAATACACAATTTAAAATTCTAATGGAATCCAGACTTTCTAAAGCCATTGAAGCTGGATAAACCTCCAAAACTATTATCCTGGGATAATCTTTAAACCTTAAACCAAAATATCCCCCAAAGTCATCTTAAAACCAAATTAGCTTACCTAGTGAAGACTATCTGCCTAGAACATTATATGTTATTCAGATCTATGTGTATAGGATCAAATTAACAAAAGCAACCTGAAAGATTTAGGAGGAGCACAGTGACTCCATATGCTAAGCACTGGACTATGAACCACAAGGTCAGCGGTTGAAGTCCACCAGCCACTCCATGGGGGAATGATGAGGCTTTTGGCTCCTGAAATGATGTGCAGCCTCCAAAACCCTATACAGGGTCGCCATGAGTCAGAACCAACCATAAGACACTTAGCAAGCACCACCACCTGAAGGATTAGATAGGAAACTTAGTGGGCAGTGAGTGTATGCTAATACAGGGGAACAATTCAGAAAAGGTGGGTGAGAATCATTGTACAACGTAAACAATAACTGACGTCACTGCACTGTACATGTATACATTGTTGAATTGCTGTGTTTATTCTCAACATCCATAACAAAAATAAATGATTAAAAAACACACCTCACTAGGCTCCAGGAAAAGGCAGTTCACTTAGTCTTTCATTAAACAAATCCTCTATTGAGGGCTTGTGTGTGGAGCCATATTCTAGACTCCCAGGGAACAAGACAGATGAAGTGCCTGTCCTCACCGAGCTCACATACTACTGGAAGTTTGAACTTTCTATTCCCAAATCCACCATTCATTGTTATTTTGGCCATGAAGAAAAACATTTTTCCAGGAAAATCACAACTGAACAACAAACTTGAAGTAGGTCTAATTATAAGACGTAAATGAAATTATATAATGAATTAAATATAGAAGCAATATACTTTAATAAAGTTAAAAGATTTAATAATATTTTAAGTATTTTTCCATTAAATTAAAAAAAAAAAAAGTTGGAAAAATTAGAGGGTCTCCCCTCTCCACAACTGGTAAATTCGGCAGTTCCTACAAGTGCATATTGCTAAACCATTACTGGCATGTTCAGCAGAAAACCACAAAGGCACTAATGGTTATTCTTAAAATGTACCCTCATTTAACTAAAATGAAAGAGAGTTTTAAAAAACATCAAGTGGTAATTTCCATAAGCATGTTCCCATGTTAGAACCAAGGGCACCCTCTATCAAACTGAGAGTGAAATAATTTATAGAAACTCTGATTAGGAAGGTAAAAAGTAGTTATTTTTTTCCTCTTTTTCATTAATAAGACCGATCAAAATGGTGCAGTGGCTAAAGCATTTGGCTGCTAACCGGAAAAATTAGTGGTTTAAACCTACCAGCCGCTCCGCTCTGAGGTAGAAAGATATTGCAGTTTGATTCTGTAAAGATTTTTGTTGTTGTCTGTTGTTGTTAAGTGCTGTTGAGTCGGTTCCAACTCACAGCAATGCTGTATAGGGTTTTCCAAGGAGCAGCTGGTGCGTTTGAACCTTCGACCTTGCAGATCAAATCGATCAGGACTCCTGTAAATTTCTTTTCTTAGAGTTTTGGTCATAGTTTTCCCATTTTCTGGAAAAAAATAAGCTTTTATTCAGACCCAAACTGGAAACCAAACCTATCCATCCATGTCCCAGAAACCCTAAGGGCCAGTCTGTTCTGGTCTATACGGCCGCTTTGAGTCAGAACTGACTGGACATAAATGGGTTTGGTTTCCAGTTTTGGTCTGAATAAAAACTTATTTTTTCCAGTAAATGGCAAAATAATGACCGAAACTCCAAGAAAAGAAATTTCTGTATCCAGTTTAAAGCACAACAGATTTCTGCATCTTTTTGTCTTGCTATTTTCTCAATGTGAACATACATTTTGAAAGGAAAGGCATTAACCTCTAAGCCATTAACACTTGCATGGACAGCTAGCTGCCTTCTTTGAGAAGAGTCAGTAAAGCTCCTAGAGGGGCTGTGGGAAATTGCCTTGGTGGGAGAAGAGAGCCCATAGCTGGATATGTGCACATGTATGTACAAGGGGGCGGCAGACAGTTGGAGGGAAGGTGCTTTCCAATAACTTGTGTTTTGCCTCTGATACATTTTTAGAAATAAACCAATGAGTTGAAGAAAAATGGAAGGACAAAGTGGTATGGTCTCAAATCTGAGTTGTAGCTGAGTTTTCTCTCCTTCAATGCTAACTCTACCTTTAAGTACAGTGGGAAAGGCTAATAGATAAACAAGTTGTACTTTCTTCTCTCAAACAATCTAATAATTAGGCCCATATGGTAGTCTTTGCAGAGGCACAAACAGCATGGTGATTATGTGGCTGTCACAAGCAGACCTGGATAGAGTGGGTGAACTTTCAAAGCTACCCCTACTCCTCACACACATCCCCACCACACCCCCCCACGACATACACATACATACACACACATGCACGCGCACACACACACAGCCAAAGAGAACAGCTCAACATTTTGGATGTTCTATTGCTAATCTTTGTCAATTTGTGGTAATTGCTCCCAGTAAAAAGGAATGGACGGAGGTGAACAGGTACCAGAAAATTACATGATTGTCCTTAAAATGAAATACGAAAAGTTTCCTGGAAAAAAACCCACATGTATACATCTTATTATAAGAAAGCATTCCATTGTAATTTTGGAAATAAAGAAGGCATTCACAGCAGTGCCCAAGAACTCAACAGGAAACTGCTGCTGACAATTCAGCAAAAGATTTCTAACAAAAATTACCCTCTATGCAGTCACTGTTCATTTGTAAATGCTGTAATTGCTATAAGAAAAGACAACAATGAAAGACCCTCTGACAACATGTAACACTGTGGATTCTGATCATAGCAGCATCCCCCGCCGCCCCCCACACAACTTAACATACAATGAAAGTTTCATTGTTAATTTTCTAAATAACTGGTAGATACAGATTTCATTTGGTAATTTTTTTGGCTGGCATATATTTAAAATTGTAGATTTGGTGATTCATAACGAAAACATCTCTCCTTCAAAATATTTCTCAGTCTCCTTATGTTGTCTCTCTTATTCTGTTTGTGGACATGACAAAGTACTAGGGATCCAATTTAACTAAAGCTTGTGTGACTGTAGACTGAGTAGGGTTCTTCCTCCTCCTCTCCTAACTGGCACAACACCATACCAAATGAAGACAAACAGAACAAGTTAAAAAAAAAAAAAAAAATTATAGCCGTATCTCTCACAAACCAAAAAAAAAAAAAAAAAATTATAGCCGTATCTCTCACAAACCAATTGGAAATGACCTGACAACTTTAGGTGAGATGTGCTGTTGTAGTTACAAGATCTCTTTATCATTCAGCAGTTATATTCTGGAAGAAAAGAAAAGCGAATGCAAATTGGTGACCTGAAGGGGCACTTTATATGAGAAAATCAATTCACTATATTTTATTTTGTGTCTCTCATGTGTTCAACATTGTAGCAGTCAAGAGATCCTACAACGAAAACTAGCTCCCAGGGTATTTTCAGTGAAAGTCTACTTTCCTTAAGTAAAATAAGCTATACTAGTGCTGGTACTAACAGGGGCCTGACAATATTATTGTTAAAATTCATTTTCTTGAGTAAGAATCCAGCTTAACAAGATTTTTAAAGCCCTCTTAAAAATGTAAGAGGACTTTAAAATTTTGTGGAAAAGTTCATTATCTTTTTATTTTAATTTTTCTATAAACTTTTAAAAGCACCTTTGTGCTTTTCCATAAGCTACCTGGGGGATTGGCAAGGGCAATTTTGCTGCTACTATTAAATCTTGTCAATTCAGGTACTGTTAACACCTAAACTTTCACCAGCGTATATTTCAATTTCATCTTTTACTTCAAAGAATTATCTCCTGTCTGTAGATTAAAATCCATCAATCACAATGACTAGCCAAGATCTTTAACTCCTCTACATTCTTTTAACAAATCTAGTCTGTATCACACAATACTGCATTTTCTGTTTTAAGTTTTTATTGTGAATTGAGTGATAGTTTACATGGGAGAACACTGGTTCTACACCCATTGTTTCATTGCAATGATTACAATCTCAACAGTATTTGTTTCTATTCGCTCTGGTTTTTTTGGATATACACAAAAACACTCAGGAATATATAATCATTTAAACGACCAAAGAGCACATTCTGCAAGCCTGCCTCCTGGCTGCCAGCACACAGCTTTTCACTTTCCATGAGTCTAAAGTCCTTAGTTGCTCTATTTCTCCATGTCCTCATCCTCTGGTGTCGCTGCTTCTCTGGATACAGTCCCACGTTCTGCTCGTGCTCGTCTCCCTTGATGGTCCTAGGGCTTCTGCATTTGCTTTAAAGGTAGCTTCTTTTTACCCCAAAGAGAACATGAGCTTTTCAGGAGGGAACTGCACTGTCTACACCATTGAAAATTCCATAGAATGGCAGCAGGGGATACAAAGCAGGAATTAATAAGCATTTGGTAAGTTTAAATGAATTAAAAACGTGTCATATGTAAATCACACTGCATTAATTAAGTTCTCCTATAGAACTGTCTTGTCTTACTCAGTGTGGTTTTCCCAGGGCACACTAATTAAACACAAGCTCAGCCATTCACTAATTTTTATTTTATCCAACAGGTTTTTTGCCTCTTGAAGGGGCCTATAATTTCATTCCATCAAAAAGCCAATCCATCTTTACTCTGCATCTGTTTCCTAGGTAACAAATCCAGACAAATAGGAAACTTGCACACAATAGCAAAAAGAAAACCAAGCTAGGAGCTACAGCATACCACATTCCTCTCAATATCTCACCTGTGTATCATGATTCACAAAGGAAGCATCATAATGAGTCTTATCCCATTAAGTGGGTGATAGCTTAACTAAGGAGGCTTTTGACACTCGTGAGCTACAGCTCCAGAGATAATAACTGATTTGACACACCCAGTCTGAGAATGTCTCCTGTGGCAGTGAGGATGGTTATAAAGCAAGGCATCATTACATGGACACAGTAATACAGGGTTGTGAAGCAGAGACAGTCTGTCAGAACCATTCATGCGTGTCAAGTGCTTGCCAACAATGGACATAGAGAGGGCTATCCCATATAGGATTCAGACCTGATAAAAAGGTGAAGTTACAAGGCAAATTGCCTTCTCCCACCTTCCATTTCTATTCTCTCCTGCTCATAATGTTTATGCACCCAAATGTAACAAACCATAATCCAAAACCGAAACGAACTTAAACTCAAATCCCTTTATCAAAGCATGCTCTCCCTTTTCAGCTATAGAAACTGTGATCTAGATCTCTTGCTGGATTTTCTCTCTGGGGTCTAAAATACATGTTCTTGACAAGTTGTCCCGTTGGTAACACAGATTAAATGTAATTAACCACCAACATCTTAATGATTGATAAAGCGTTAACATACTTTCCCTCCCAAGAGCATTTGTTTACAAACAAGGGACAGTACTCCAACTTAACTGAAATCGTGTGCTTCATGTCTTAGTGTCAGGTTGGCAGAAGATATTGAGGATCAGGTGAGGACAGGGCGGACTGGGAAGGGAGAGGACCCCAATGTATGCAGAGATGCACATATCCCTGTGCAAGTAACACCCTGCTGCTGGGTGCCTTTGAGTTGGTTATGGATCACAGCGACCCCATGTACAACAGAACAAAATACTGCCTGGTCTTCCACCCTTGCAATCGCTGTTGTGTAAGCCCTTTGTTGTAGCCACTGTGTCCATTTATCGCATTTTAGAGCCTCTTTTTTACTGACCTTCTACTTTACCAAGCATGTTGTCACTCTCCAAGGACTATTCTCTCCCAAAAACATGTACAAAGTACATGAGACAAGTCTCAACATCCTTGCTTCTGTTTGTACTTATTCATTCTTCTGATAGTCCATGGTATATTCAATATTCTTCACCAACACCATAATTCAAAGACATCAAGGCTTCTTCAGTCTTCCTCATTCATTGTTCAGTGTTTGTGTGCACATGAGATGAAAGAAAATACCAGGTACCCCTTAGTCTTCAAAGTGACATCATTGCTTTTCATCACTTTAAAGAAACCTTTTGCAGTATAGCTGCCCAATGCAATATGTTGTTTGATTTCTTGACTGCTGCTTCCATTGGTGTTGACTGTGCATCCAAGTAAAATAAAATTCTTGACAACTTTAATATTTTTCTCTGTTTATCATGATATTGCTAACTAGGTTAGTTATGAGAATTTTAATCTTATGTTGAAATGTAATCCATATGGAAGGCTGTAGTCTTTGATCTTCATCAGTAAGGGCTTCAAATTTTCTTCACTTTCAGCAAGCAAGGTTGCATTGCATGCATATTACAGGTTATGAATGAGCTTTCTTCTAATTCTCATACCATGTTCTTCTTCCTAGAGTCCAGCTTCTAGTATTATTGCTCAGCCTGCACGCTGAATGACTATGGTGAAAGAACACAACGCTGACGCGCACCTTTCCTGCTGTTAATCCACCCACTGTCCCACTGTCTGTTCAAAAGACATAAACACAATGAAGTGTTCTGGAATTCCTATTCTTCACAGTGCTATCTATAATTTGTTATGAACCACATAGTTCAATGCTTTTGCAAGCCAATGAAAGACAGGTAAACTTTCTAGTATTTTCTGCTTTCAGCCAAGACCCATCTAACATCATTAATGAAATTGCTCATTTCACATTCTCGTCTATACCTGGTTTGAATTTCTGGCAGTTCCTTGTTGAGGAACTGCTGCAAACATTTAAAAATGATCTTCAAGCACAGTCTTACTTGTATGTGATATTATTGAGATTGTTCTAGAATCTTTGCATCCCATTGGATCAATTTTCCATGGAATGGGCACAAATCTGAATCTCCTCTAGTCCAATGGCCAAATAGCTGTCTTCAAATTTCTTGGCATAGACTAGTGAGTGCCTTCAGTACTGTATCAGTTTGTTGAAACATTTTATTTTGTATTCCATCAATTCCTAGAGCCTTCTTTTTCACTAATGCTTGAATCTCTTTCTTTAGTATCATTGGTTCTTGATCATATAGTACCTCCTGAAATGGCTGAATGTCGACCAATTCTTTTTATACAGCAATTCTGTATATCTTCTTGATGCTTGACTATATACCCCAAATAATCCTTCAATATTCCAAATTGAAAGTTAAATTTTTCTTCAGTTCTTTCAGCTTGAGAAATGCCAAGAGTGTTCTTCCCTTTTGGTTTGCTAGCTCCAGGCCTTTGCACAATTCATCAGAAAGCTGCCCTCTTAAATCTTGTTTAGCTCTTTTACTACATCATTTCTTCCATTTACTGTGGCTATTCTATGCTCAAAAGCAAGTTTGAGTATCTTCTGACATTCATTTTGGTTTTTCCTTTTCCCCACCACCTTTTAAAACTTTTTATTTTGAATTTAGTGAAGGTTTACAGAAGTTTACATTAAACAAATCATATACTTCACTTTATTACAATGACTGCAATCCCCTTCATGTACCATCAGCTAACAGTATTTACCGCTATGCACTTTAACTCTTGCATACCCTAGCAGCTCTTAACTTATATATAAAACATAAACACTGAAAATGAAAGTGTACTGGCAGCTTAAAAACTTTAAATTCTGAATTTATTCACCAAGAGCATGACTAGTGGCAATGATTTTTAAGACAAGAGAGCTCAAGAAGGTGGAGTTGGCGCTGGATGGCGAACTAGGCAGAAAGGCCATGCAGACACCTGTCAGTGAAAGCACAAAACTAGGGAGAAACATGCTCAGTGGATGTTCCAGAACTCTGAACTTCAGATAAACAGATAAATAAGTAGGTTTTGAGTGCTTACCAGGAATAAGATTTGCAACAGAAGCAAGAAAGGAGGTGGCTTCTGATCCAGGGGAGTCAGCGGGCTGCACCACAGTCATTGTGAATGGGAGTGGATGGAGAAAGGGACGGGAGAGTGCTCCCAGTGCAGAAACCAGCCAGTGATCTGCAGAAAAAGAGGTGCGAATGTCTTTTTTTCTACTTTCTCATGTCTTCTCTTTTGCTCTATTGACTCATCTCTGCACTGGTGATCAGAGTGGAGACTTACAAGAGTACACACTCCCAGGAAAGGTCCTACACATTGTGCAAGCAAGATTTTGCGACATTGCACTGTTCT
>NW_006408696.1:1577382-1583289 GCF_000296735.1 Chrysochloris asiatica | reverse complement strand
CTAAAACTGGGTTTTTATGATGTTTAACTTTAGTGTTTAGTCTTGAATTTCGGCCTTGCTTCTATTTTGTGGGAGAGTTTCTATTCGTGCCTCACCTGACAAGAGATAGCAACTGCAGCCATATACCAAGTTACAAGTGCATCCTATAAAATCCCACACCAAAAAGGTAAGAGCCAATATACCAGCTGCTATACACCAGAGCAGTACCTACAACCAACACCTTATAAAACCACTCTGAAGGGAGCTGTAAGAACAGTGAACAGAGAAGTCCATCTCCTGATCACACCCACCAGGAGGCAACTGGATTGTGATTAAGAGTACACCATTATACATTTATCTAATTGATACATACACAATGCCACCGCAATGCAGCAGAAAATTTCTGCTCAAATGCAGAACAAGACAGAATAGCTCAAACAACCAACCAACAAGAAGAACTAGGTATGGCATTAGGGTGAAGAAGCTTTGGAATTGTCTAAAGGATAATTTAGGAGAACAATATCGAGGTACATCCAAATGTTCCACAGAAAAATCGAGGAAAATAAGGAACTCCTCAGAAAAGTGCTACAGGGACAATCGAACAAAATAGATACAACATTGGAGTCAATACAAAACCTGTAAAAAGAGGTCCAGAAGATTGTTGTTAGGTGTCATCGATTCGGTACCAACCCATAGTGACCTTATGCACAGCAGAACAAAACACTACCCAATCCTGGGCCAACCTCAATACCGTTTCTACACTTGAGTCCATCGATGCTGCCACTTGGCCAATCCATTTTGTTAAGGGTCTTCCTTTTTCTCTCTGATCCTCTACCTTACTAAACATGAGATCCTTCTCTAGCGACTGCTCCCTCATGACAATATGTCTGAAGCAAGAGAGATGAAGTTTGGCCATCTTAGCCTCCAGGGAGCACTCCGGCTGCACTTCTTCCAAAACAGATCTGTTTGTTCTTTTGACAGTCCATGGCACTTTCAATATTCTCCTCCAACACCATAATTCAAAAGCATCGATTCTTCTATGGTCTTCCTTATTCACTGTCCAGCTTTTGCATGCATAAGATTAGTGCTAAAATAAACAGACAGTACACTGAGAGGAAAAAGGAGTACAATTGAAGGGATGGAAGCCAGAATCGGGGAGCCTGAAAATAAATCTCTCATTACTGCTAAAATAGAAGAACAAGGATGAAAAAAATAAAAAGAAAGTCTAAGACACATGAAGAGGAATATCCTGAGGCTGACTGGGATTCCAGAGCAGGAAGAAGCAGTCAAAAAGCTGCTGGAAGAAAAATTCTCTTAACAGTTTGAAGGATAAGAAGATAAGCATTCAAGAAACTGAATGAACCCCATGCAAGAATAGGAACTGAAGGGAAATTCTTAAACATAATTAAGAGCATATATACAAAACCAACAGCAACATTAACTCTCAATGGAAAGAAACCGAAAGCCTTCCCTTTGCAAACAGGAAAAAGGCAAGGATGCCCTTTATCACCACTCCTATTCAACAGTGTGTTGGAAGTCTTAGCCAGAGCTATAAGGCAAGGAAAGGAGATTAAAGGCATCCAAGTTGGCAATGAAGAAGTAAAACTCTTATTTGCACATTATATGTTCCTATATATAAAATCCCAGACTCAGCAAAAAAAACCAAAAACATTACTGGAACTCATTGAAAGATTCAGCAAAGTGGCAGGGTACAAGATTAACATACAAAAATCAGTTGGATTCCTCTATACCAATAAAAACAGAGGAAATTAGGAAAAGAATGTCATTTCCAATAGCCACCCAAAAGATGAAATATTTAGGAATAAATCTAACCTGAGAAATAAAAGACCTTTATAAAGAAAACTACAAAATATTACAAGAAACCAAAAGAGATTTACAAAAATGTAATATATCAAAGATCATGGATAGGAAGACTTTAACATTGTGAAAATGTATATACTACCCAAAGCAATTACAGAAATAATGCAATCCCAATCCAGATTCAACAACATTCTTTGAAGAGACAGAAAAAACTATCACAAAGTTTATATGAAAGGGAAAGAGATCTTGGATAAGCAAAGCACTGCTTAAGAAGAACAAAGTGGAAAAACAAAGTGGAAGGCCTTTCACTCCTGATTTCAAAACGTACTACACAGCCACAGTGGTCAAAACAGCGTTGTATTGGTACAATGAAAGATACATAGATCAATGGAACCGAATTGAGAACCTAGAAGGGAATCTATCCACGTACAGTAAGTTGTTCTGTGACAAAGAGACAAAATACATTAAATGAGGAAGAGATAGTCTCTTCAACAAATGGTGCTAGCAAAACTGGCAATCGATTTGCAAAAAAAACCCCAAGATCCATATCTCACACCATATACAAAAACTAGCTTAGCATGGATTAGAGGTCTATATCTAAATCCCAGAACTATAAAAATCATCAATGAAAAATCAGTGATAAACTTAAAGGTTCTAATTAATGCCATACATAGTCTATCAAACATGGCAAAAACCACACAAACAATAGATGATAAAATAGATAAGTGGGCATACTACAAATGAGAAACTTGTATTTATCAAAACATTTCACTAAAATAGTAAAAAAGGAGCCTAGAGACTGGGAAAAATGTATTTTGCAAGGTTAAATCAGATAAGGGACTAATCTCGAAAATTTATTCGAAACTATACCATATCTTGAAGAGCAAAAATTGAGGACTAAGGTATGCCTGACCCAAGCCTGAGTATTTTCAATAACCTCATATGCATGTGAAAGTTGAACAGTGAATAAAGAAGATGGTACAAGAATTGATGCATTTGAGTTATGGTGTTGGAAGGGAATATTGAAAGTACCATGGGCTGCCAATAGAACAAACAGATGTGTGTTGGAAGAAGTACAGCCAAAGTGTTCCTTGGAGGCCACGATGGCCAGACTTCGTCTCTCATACTTTGGACATATTGCCAGGAGGGACCAGTCACTGGAGAGGGATACCATGTTTGGTAAGGTGGAGGGTCACAGAAACAGAGGAAGACCCCCAGGGAGATGGAATGGCAAAGTGGTGACATCAATAGGCTCAAGCGTCGCAACAATTGTGAGGTTGGCCCAGGACTGGGCAGTGTTTTGTTCTATTGGGCATAGGGTTGCTATGAGTAGGTACCAACTCGATGGCAACTATCAACAACATCTACAAAAAAGTCAAATAACCCAATTTAAAAATGCGCACAGGACATCAACAGATATGTCACCAAGGAAAACATTCAGGTAGCCAACAAACATGAAGAAATGTTCACGATCATTAGCCATTGTTGTTGTTAAATGTCATCAAGTGGGCTCTGATTCATAGCAACCCTGTATCAGATTTACATTAGAGAGATGCAAATCAAAACAACAATGAGATACCATCTCACACCAGCAGTAACAGTGGAATTTCAAAAAAGCAGAGGACAACAAATGCTGAAAAGAGTGTGGAGAGACTGGGACCCACCTTCACTGTTGGTGGGACTGTAATGGTTCAAATTCTGTGGAAAACGGTATGGTACTTTCTCGAACTACCTTACAATTCAACAATTCCTCTACTTGGTATATATATACAAGAAATCAAGCCAGAATGCAGGTAGTATATGCATTCCAATGTTCATGGCAGCACTATTCTCAACAGCAAAAAGAGGGAGACAACCTAAGTGTCTATCAACAGAAGAATGGATAAACAAACTGGTACATACACACAATGGAATACTATGCTGCCTTAAACAATAACAATGAAGTTGCAAAACACCTCATAATATGGATGAACCTTGAGGACATAATGCTGAGTGACATTAGTCAGGCACAAAAGGATAAATATTGCATAAGACCATTATTGTAAAGGCTTAAGAAAAGATTTCCATACTAAAAAAATAATTCTTTGATGTGATGATTACCAGGGGTGGGAGGGAAGGGACAGTAACTCACAGGTTAGGTGATAGACACATGATAAATGCAGAAGAAGTGGGAGGAGGGTAGATGAACAAGGATGATAAGGAAGATTTAGGGTGGCATGCAATTGGCCAAATGGGATAGAGGTAGATTGTAATGCATGCACAGCCTTGGAACAAAAGGGCTCTATGATACAGGGATCGAGATATAGTCTGAATGGGTAAAAAGGGGGGGAAATAATGTTAAGGTACTTGACTGTTTTGTGAGTATTGGGTTCCCCTGCCTACTATTGTGATACAGACATTTAAGTGGAATAGAAAAGAATATTGGGAAATATGATTACAGAAAGCTTGTAAACCCATCTTAAGCCCATAACGGATTGGATTATCTAAAAAGGGACTAGCATATACCCAAGCAAATAAGCTTCTTCTTAAGCCTTTGAGGAGTATGGGGCCTTAGGTGGAATACTGAGCCCCTCCTATAACCTTAGGAGGTGTTACATTCCCAATTGAAGAGACATACAGACTAACCTGGAATGGCAAGAGGAACAGAAGACACTTGTTGAAAGAAAGACCAGTGGAGAGTTGAAGAAGACTGTTTGGCTCTGACAATATTAAGCAAGAAAAGTCAGCCCATCAGGGTAAGCCCCTTTCTAAGACTGAAACCTAAAGGGAACACACAAGCAGTCTGGTATGCACATTGGTGACTGCTCTGGTCTACTTGTGAGTGAAAGTGGGGAAACACAGCAATGAAGATATGTGCTGAGTCCATAGACACCTGATGATTCCAGAGACACCCGATGACCTCGAGATGAGAGAGAGAGGAGAAGGGCTGGCTGTTTTGAAGTTCAGGGAGATGTGTGAAATCCCAAGCCCAAGGACACTGACCTAGTCAATGGGGGCTAGAGTTAAGAGTGAAGTGGCCAGCTGGTTTGAATTGTGGGGAGGCATGTGAGAAATCCCAAACGTGCAGACAGTACCCATCTGACCCAGCTTGGGTGACTTGCTGACCAGAACTCAATCAGATGAAGATAAAGAAGATTGATACAGGGAGGAAGCATAAATTGCTACAACTTGATGAACTGGACCTTTGCTTATGGATGAAGTTGCTCAAAATTCCAACTAAAAGGGAAGGATTCTTCATATCAAGGATCAAGTTTGCCTCCTCCATACACTGGGTTGATAGGGACAAGCAATTTAGACTTCAGCTATCAAAATCGGGGTTGGGGGCGATTTATAGGAGAGCTATAAAGGCACGAAGTGACTAGCTTACAAGCTTTTAGGAGGGTCCTTAAGGTCAGAACGTGGTGGTTAAGATAGAATCCCCACTGAATATGTTTCCTCTTGTCCAGATGGGTCTGGTGATGATGGGGATAGGATATTATGATTCGATTGTGAGTAACTATCAGCAGGACTAATGGCGATTGTCATAACTGTAAATGTAGAAGAGGTGCAACTAAATGGGGGGGGGGGGAAGCAGTTAATGTATCATTTCAGGAACAGAAGATCTTAGGACTATGAAGAGGAAAGAGCATGAGAAGACCAAAGGATTCTAACAGAAAAGGAGTGACAACAGAGATGGTGGCAGAGGCGATGGCATAGACACAGCAGCAGAGGACTGAGAGAGGCAGTGTGCCTGCGGGCAGGAGGCTGGCTTGCAAAATGTGCCCTTTGGACATCTAAATGAATATATATTCACAATGTTGTATGTGTACCAAAAAAAACCCCAGAAAACCAAAACCGGGTAGGAGAGGTAAGTAAATACTGTTAGCTGATGGTGCATGGAGGGAATTATAATTATTACAATGGTTTTGATAGCATGGATCTATTGACCTAAACAAAATGGAGTTGGTTTAGTCACTGAGTCTCAAGTGAGGACCCCTGCAGATGAGGATGAGGATGTTTATACATTGGCTGGGATGACCTTGTGGTCCTAGAAGGAGGACAGGACAAGGAGAATGTTGTTGTTAAGTGCCATGGAGTCAAATTCCAACCCATAGCGACCCTGTATAG
>NW_006408696.1:1574022-1576815 GCF_000296735.1 Chrysochloris asiatica | reverse complement strand
AAAACAAAGAACCTTAATGATTACAAATAGACAATATCTGAAAACCTTGGTAACAAAAATTTTTGTTGTTGTTAAGTGACGTCGAGTTGGTTCCAACCTATAGCAACCCTGTAAAGGGTTTCCAAGGAGTGGCTGGTGAGCTTGAACCACCAACCTTGTGGTTCAAATGACTTTGCAGGTTTAGGCTAAACCCTAATGTTCCTAAGCTATGATAGTAGCCGTGTCCCTCAGAGTGCGTCCAGGTATCGGCTGGCCCCTATACGTTCTCCCTAGCTATCACATTACTTTAGCCTTCGGTTCCTTCCTTCGCAACCGAAAGTCCCTGGTCCATCCTATCTGCACCACTGACTTCCTGCCTACTGTCTTTTCACTGCACACACTGGGCAAAAGCCCTAACTTGATTCAGTATAAAGTTCTCCCTTCTGCACTTACTGATGCAATGGGCAGTGCACGATGATGAAGAAAAACATGTAGCAGGGTGCTACTGTAAATGCCAAGTTTCAGTCTCAGCTGTCACCAATGTCCAGAAATGAATTAGCTTTCCCTATTTCAATGCTTCCCATTACCTGCTGCTGTGTGCCACCGAGTCGGTTCCAACTCATAGTGACCCTGTATGGCGTTTCCAAGTGGCTGGTGAGTTTGAACCACTGACTGACCCTGCAGTTCAAACCAACCTTGAGGTCGAGTGCTCATCCTAAGGTACCACAGCAGGACTCTGTCGGCAATGCCCTCTCTAAGTATCAGAACCATCCACCATTCCTCAGAAAAAACAGATGCAACTCCTCACTATCAAATTTATGAACTTACCTGCACAGAATCATTTGTTATATTATATTGATCCTTCCCTTTGTATTTAACAAGGCTTGGTATGCTGTAGATAAGCACTGGACTGCTAACCACAAGGTTGGCAATTCAAACCCATCAGCCGCTCAGTGGAAGAAAGATGAGGCTTTCTGCTCCCATAAAAATTGACAGCCTTGGAAACCCTGTACAGAGTTGCCAGGAATCAGAATCGACTCAACAGCCGTGGGTGGGTTCTGTACTTTGTATCCGATCCACTCCTACTTTTTGGGGGTGTTGTTCAACTTACTATTTTCTCTCTAGTGGCCTGTCTACTCCTGTTTCATTCATGTCTTGTAACTCCCTCACTATGCAAGTCATCCTCCATGCTTTCTGTCTGGGCCTAACCACCCTTCCCTCCTCCCAGCCTTTTTAAGATTGCCTGCCTCCATTTCCCAGTGTCATTTAATCGTCAGCATACTGCAGGTTGGATTTTGCCTCAACCACTCCACGGCAACAGTCCTTGCCAAGCTCACTCACTCACTCACTCACTCCACAGTGCGGATGCTGATGGATCCTGTAAGCCCTTATCTTCACATTTCAGCAGCACTTGACACCGCTGACTTATCTTCTCCTTTTCCAAACACTTCCTTTTGGTTTAATTTGCTATAGGTTTTCCTCCTGCAACTTAAGTTTCTCCTCATCTTTTTTCAAGACCTTTTTTCTCTGTTATTTCTTAAAATGGAGTACTGATGTGGTGTTGTAGGGTATGCACTGGACTGCTAACTGCAAGGCTAGCATTTCAAACCCACCAGCCCCTCCTGGAAATCCTCCTTTACAGAGTTGCTCTGAGTTACAACTAACTCGATAGCACTTAACAACAATTCCTTAAAATTCTTGGATTCACACTCTCTTCTCTAACCAAACTCCTAAAAATAACTTACAAAGGTTTAGATGATACTGATTCTGCTTTTCCTCCAATTACTTTTCATACTTGCTCAAGTTCTTAAATCAATTCTTAAAGCATAAACACACAAAAGGCACATTACATTAGGCAAATGGGTTGCAAAAGACCTCTTTAAAGTGTTCAAGAGAAAAGATGTCACTTTGAGGACTAAGGTGAGCCTGACCCAAGCCATGGTATTTTCAGTCACCTCATATGCATGTGAAAGCTGGACAACAATAGGGACGACTAGAAGAATCAGTGCATTTCAATGATGGTACTGAAGAAGAATATTTAAAGTACCATGGACTGCCAGAAGAATAAACAAATCTGTCTTGGAAGAAGTACAATGAGAATGCTCCTTAGAAGGGAGGATGGTGAGATTTTGTCTCTCATACTTTGCACATGTTGACAATGAAAAAGAGGAAGACCCTAAGGTGATGGATTGACAATGGCAGCAGAAATGGGCTAAAGTGTAACAACAACTGTGAGCATGGTGTAGGACCGGGCAGTGTTTTGTTCTGTTGTGCATAGATAGGGTTGCTATGAGTTGGAACTGACAAGAGCTAGCAACAATAACATATAGAAATATTCAACATTCATACCGTCCTTCAGGCCTTCACACAAGCTGCTTCCTCTGCCTATAATATACTTTCAACCTTCTTCTGCTGCTTACTACCTATGACATAATAGTCCAAGTTGCTGCTTAGAAGTCCCTTCTGGGAAGTCTTTCTTGATAAATTTTCATACTCCTCTCTAGATTGAGTACTTGTCACTTGTCATGGTCCCTATTCAAAGCACTGTAACTGTCTTCTTGGGTTGGCTGTGTCCTCCAACTAGATTTTATGGGCTCGATGAAGACACGGTTTATGTCTCTCTCATTTGCTGTTTATCCTTTGTTTCTTGTAAGTTGTCGTCAAGGTGCTGACCTTATGGTTAGCAATCCAAAGCTTATCCTATGCGCCACATCAGGGAAATGAATAGTATTCCTAAAAATACCTTCAGGAACATTCAGATTTATCTCAGAGAAGATGTAATTAACACTTTCGTAAACTGAGAAAAGGGTGAAG
>NW_006408696.1:1571865-1573610 GCF_000296735.1 Chrysochloris asiatica | reverse complement strand
TCATTGTTAGTAGCTACTTGGTCAAGCCAATGCATTGAGGGTCTATTTTGCTGAAGTGAAATAGAGGAAGACCCTCCATAAGATGAATTGACAAAGTGGCTGCCAATAACGGGCTCCAACAGGAATGACTGTGAAGAGGGTGCAAGACTGCACAAGGTTTCATTTTGTTGTACACAGGGTCACTAGGGGTTGTACACAGGGTCACTAGGGGCTGGAACCAATTTTAGGGCACCTATCAACAAGCACAATAAAAATAACGCCAAGAGAAATTTTTACGTGAGGTAAAAAGAAATATACAAAGAGGGAGATTATGTTTTTGGATTCCTCTTTTTGTCAGTTCATAGGAGTGACTTTTCTAAGTTCTATTCATTCTACAATGTAAGCCTCCTCCTACACAACTCACTTTTTCTCATAAATGTTCAAGGAATACCAGTTTTCAAAAGAAGTTGCTAAACTTTTAGCATTAAATTTATGCTTTTATTTTATCACAATGAGCACTGCTACTTGTCTTATTTATTTACACAGTCCAGAAAATGCCGACCACCACGTTCTCAGGAAAGCATTTCAAGGTAGTAAGGGCTGTCCTGGAGTCCTGGAGTGGCTCTGTAGACTAATGCGTCTGACTGCAAAGTTGTTTGAACTGCAAGTTCAAGCACACCAGTTGCTCCTTGGAAACCCTATACAGGGTTGCTATGGGTCGGAATCGACTCAATGGCACTTAATAACAACAAGGGCTGTCCTAGGAGAATTTCATTAGGAAGCTTTATCTCATCTGTCCTGCAGCCCTAAATTTAGACTACTGGCCTTCTAAACTATGTTAGAATAAATTTTTTTGGCCATCCACTTCTGCTAATTCTGTTATACCAACACTAGATGACTAAGACACTGAGTCACATGGTAATTCTGCTTAACTCGGAGGGACAATCAAATGGTTTTCAACAGGGCAACACTACTTTATATTCCCAGCAGCAATGCATGAGGATTCCAACTTCTCTACAGCCTTGACAACAGCGTTATTTTCTGTTTTCTGGTAATAGTCATCCTAGTGGGTATTTCCATCATATTTGTTGTTGTTGTTGTTGTTAAGTGTCATCGAGTCAGTTCCAACCCATAGCGACCCTGTACAGGGTTTCCGAGGCTGTAAATCTTTACGGGAGCAGAAAGCTTCATCTTTCTCCCGTGGAGCAACTGGCAGTTTCAAACTGCTGACCCTAAGGTTCGCAGCCCGATTCGTAATAAAGGGGTTGGAAAATTTGTATCACACATGAAAGGTCCCCAAAACCAGGTAGAAACAATCACTTTTTCTGTCAAGGTGTCCTATTGGCTTACTGGTTACGCACTTGTCTGCTAACCAAAAGTCTGGTAACTGAAACCCACTCAGTGGCTCCACAGGAGAAAGAGCTGGTGATCTACTCTCATCAACATTTCACCCAAGAAAACCCTATGTATGGGACAGAGTTCTACTCTCACGTGGGGTAGCTATGAGTTGAAATCAACTCAACAGTGTCTAAAACAATAGTGGGCATTAGATAGTATTTCACTGTTGTTTGAATTTATTTCCCTGATGATCTAGGATAACGTTGAACCTCTTTTCATGTGCTTATATAAGACACTGTAACAGAACATGGGAACACGGAATGATTTAAAATTATGAAAGATGTGCGACAAGGTTGTATTCTTTCACTATACTTATTCAACCTGTATGCTGAGCAAATAATCCGAGAAGCTGGGTTATATGAAGAATG
>NW_006408696.1:1560743-1565907 GCF_000296735.1 Chrysochloris asiatica | reverse complement strand
TCTTCCTAGGCCAAGTGTCTGTCCATGCCCTTTGTCCATTGTTTAAATTGGATTATTTAACTTTTTTTTGTTGAGGTGATCAAGTTTTCTATAAATTTTAGAGATTAGTTTCATCATCTTGTCATGTAACAGAAATGATGCTGGAGATTGCATGAAAGTATCTTGCAAGACCACTGACTTCTTCACTGCAAATACCTTTTTTTTAAACCACATAAAAGACAACTATACACATGGACCTCACCAGATGGAATACACAAATCAAATTGATTACATCTATGGAAAGAAACCAACTGCTCTGAAAGGGATCACATTAGAATGTCCCGGATAGAGTGGTAGAAAAGAGAAAATGTGGACCAAAACTCAAAATTATTCCAAAAAAAAAAAAAAGAACCACCCTTCAGATCTGGAATGGAACTCACCCTTATGACCCAATTTTCAGCCAAGCAGAAGACAGGTATGGGGGGGAGGGGGGCAACAATAGTTAAGATATGCTACCATGGAATGGCCAATCATTCAAGATCAAATGGGCAACATTTTTACATAACAACAAAGTTGAAGGGGTTTGGAAAGGTGAGTGGACTAGAAATAGAAACCATAGGGAGCAACTGGGATAACTTGTTGCAGGGAAGGGATTGCAATCACTGAGATGAAACAAAGTATATGATTTGTTAAATGCAAACTGATGATTTTCTCTGTAATCCATTTCTCAATTCACAATAAAAAGTTTGAAAAAAAGAATATGACAAAAGATGGCAGACTAGAGACATGCTACTCAGACCCTCTGCAAAAATGTTACGTGCCATCATGTTGGCTCTGACTCATAAAAACCTAGTGTAAGGTTTCCAAGGAGTAGCTGGTGGATTTGAACTGCCAACCTTGTTATTCTCAGTCCAGTGCTGATCCTACAGCACCATGCAACAAAAATGCGGGAAATCAAATGAATCACACAAAGATGATACTTCTGGAACCCTGAGCTTCAGAGGAAAAGTAGGAGAAGTGCATCGAAAACTTACTGGAAGAAGAGGCTGAGCTGGGGAGGCGACAGAGGGAGACAGAGTGGTAAAAGGTTGTCTCCCAGACAGATATGGAGAAGCCATTTTGAACTTCAGCTTGGCAGTGCAGATTTACACTGGGGACTGACAATGAGAAGGGTGTGTTTCTTTCTTGTTTCCAAATCTCCCCTGGTGAGGTGTGTCCAGCCTCCACCTTCATCTATCCCCAGCCAGCCCCCTGCTGTCCAGTTCACGGCCATAAGGCTGTGGACCACTCCAGTGAGGTGGGCACCAACACAACCACCTTGGCAGATGTATTTGAGCAAGTTCTGCTCCAGATATAGAGAGCCCGAAGAGCTATGTGGTCAGCACTGAACTGGCCTAGTCTCTGGCCAGACTTAACAACACCTGGGCCTACAGGAACTCCACTTATGGCTTGGAACACTACCATCGCATCTCTTCCCCAACTACCTTGTGAGTTCCTCTATTAACAGGAGCCCCCAAAGTTTTCTTCAATCTGGGTCCAACACTTCACTGTTTGTTTTTTTTTAATGTACTATAATTTATTTAATCCTGTATTGTTGCACATTTGATGTTTTCAATTTCAACACTAACAATGCTGCAGTGAAGCTGTGCTGAGTCAGTTCCAACTCATAGTGACCATGGAGTAGCTGTGGGTTTGAACTGCTGATCTTGTGGTTCACAGTTCAGTGCTGATCCTACAGCGCCACACTGGAAGTCCAGTGAAGTAGTTCTCATATATAGATATGCATGCATAATGTAGGGGGCTTGGTGGCTCCATAAGAATAGCACTGGACTTTGAACCACAAGGTCCGTGGATCGAGCCTACTAGATGCTCCACAGGAGAAAGATGAGGCTTTCTGCTCCCACAAATATTTAAAGCCTCGGAAACCCTATACAGGGTAATTGGAACCAACTAGACAGCACTAACAATGTATAATGTACCAATATGTTCTGAGCTTTAAGATCAGCTACCAGGCCTGATACCTGTCTCCTGTGATTCTGCGCACAGTGTCTAATTAGTTAAAAGGACACAGCTAGTGTATTAGTTAAAAGGACGTGGATATCAGTAGGTCTCACCCTGGGGAAATTTCAGGGAACACTGGAAATTTCTGGAGACTTTTTTAGTTTTCACAACTGGGTAAGGGAGGGCTGCTACTGACATCTAGTGGGTAGAAGCCATGGAGCTGCTAAACACCCTACAATGGACAGGGCAGCCTCCTAGAAGAAAGAATTGTTGTTGTTGTTGTTGTTAAGTGCCATCGAGTCTATCCCGGGTGAAATATCAGTTAAGAAACCCTGGCTAGGATTATGTTGTAGGAACAAACTACATCTCAGTGGTTCAAAACAGACAACTATCCTCCAAATGAGAATTTAAGGCTTCTTTTGTTGTATGATTGCTATGTCACAGACATATGCTTCCAGCTACAAAGATAGGTAGAGAGCATGTGAATGTCATGCACGTGGTTCTATGGACAGACTGAAATAACACACTTCACAGCCTATCACTTCCATTGGCCAGAACACGATCTCATGGCCCCAACTTAAGCTTCAAGGAATGCTGGGAAATGTCATTATTCTATATGTCTAGGGGGAAAATGTAATTGGCGAGCTTCTGGATCATTTCTGCAATGTTAAGTTTCTTTAAAAAACATTCTAAAAATTGACATTAGAAGGTGGTCTATAACATAAAAAAAAATTCTTAAAGATAATTTAAAAAAAACAACAACACAATACTTGCACATAGTTTGTTGTTAAGTTCTGTCGAGATGGTTCTAACTCAATAACTCTATATAGGCTTTTCAAGGAAAGGCTGGTGGGTTTCAATTGTTGACCATGGTTAGCAGTCTAGTGTTTATCCTACAGTGCCACACCAGGACTTCTGCACATAGCTACTCAATATTTTTTGTTGGATTTGGGATTATCAGCTTTATATGAAAAAGATTCAGAGTGCTTTTTAAAAGCAAACACTTGGAGTGCATTTAAGCAATCAAGAATTTATTGAAGGCTTGTTAATGAATATACTGGGTATCTTCTATTGTTCCACTTCACCCTTAGATCTATGCTCCATCCTTCACCTGCTGAATTCCAACTGAACCTGGTCAACGGAGAACCTGGCAAAAAACAGGGTGGGAAAAGGAAGAAAAGTAGATTTATGGTATTTCTTAGTTTTCTAGACACCTACACAGTTAACATTTTTTCCCTTTCATTGTTTCTCTCTGCTTGTTCTTTCTTCTTCTTCCTCCTGCTTCTCCATTTTCTTTTCTACCTCTGCTTTAGATTTTTATTACTTTCTTTTGTTTCTCTTTTTCCACTTCTTCCTCTTCTGTTTGTTTGTTTGTTTGTTTTTCCCCTCTCTTGATCTTCTTCTTTCTAGTTTCTCTCCTTTTTTTCATCTTCCCTCTCCCTGGGTTTGCCTAGTGCAACCCCCCACACACACTACTTTTCTATAACTCTACTGTTGCTCTCATTTCTTCTGTGTGTTTTTTTTCTTGTAGTTGCCTGTTGTTTTTTTTAATTGTCTCCTTTATTCTTTTCTTTTTATCACCACTGTGTGCTTCTTTGCTTTGTTATATTTTCTTGTGTGTTTTCTGTTCTTGCCCTACCTGAAAAGAGACAATCCATGCGCACACAGCCCAGATACAACCATACCCTCTGCAGCTTCATCCACTGGGAAAAAATCAATACCAGTTCCTATACTAACTGATCAGCAGCCACACAAGCCAAACCCAAGCTAAACTGAGTTGCACAAAAGGCGAATAGAGAACCGGGCACATATTTCTATTCTCTAATTACACCTATCAGCAGACAGTTGGTGAGAACTGAAGAATACACCAACACACAATCTAAGTTCACATGAAGAAACAAGAGAGACTGGCTCAAACAAATGTCTAAGATGTATAGTCAATAAATATTTCTGAGGAAGAAAAAAATAATAGTATAAATACCTAATAATGAATACAGAAGAGTGGTATTAAGGTACTTTCAATGAATTGAGAGAAATATTGCGGAAAGCATGGTGAACACAGAGAAAAAATTAGATGAAATCATCAAGAAAACACAAAACAGACAAAACACATGAAAAATTTTAAACAATACAAAATATGCAAAAGAAATTCAAAAGATTAATTCTAAGCTATCAGAAATGGATAATATATTGAAAGGGCAAAGGAGTAGATCTGAATCAATGGATGCCTGAATTAGTGAGCCTGAAGATGAATTTCTCAATACTAGTAAACTAGAAGAAAAATCAGAGAAAAGAAGGAAAAATCTGGAAATAGTCTAAGGTTAATGTGGGATGCCATGAAGAGGACTAGCCTAAAGGTAATTGGGATTCCAGAACATGAAGAGACAATAAAATCCACAAAGAAAATTGTTTAAGAGCTATTGGAAGATTCTCTAACACGTCCCAAAAGTCAAAAGAACACCAAAGAGAATAGAGACCAAAAAATAAAATCATCGAGACATATCATAATCAAACTTGCCAAAAGCAAAGACAAGGAAAGACTCCTGAGAACAGGTCTGGAAAAATGAAAAGTTACCTATAAAGGACAATACGAGTAAGCTCTGATCTCTCATATAGGCAGGAAGATATTAGAATGATACACATGAAACTCTAAAGAAAAAAAAAAAAACTGCCAAACAAGAATTACACATCCAGCAAATCGGTCCCTCAAATATGATGATGAGATAAGGACATTTGCAGATGTACAGAAATTAAAGGAATTTGTAAAAACCAGACCATCGTTATAAAAAATACTAGAGGGTACAAGGAACTCATTTCTAAAATATATAGGAAACTACAACACCTCTACAAGAAAAAGACAAATAATCCAATTAAAATATGGGCACAGGACATGAACAGATACTTCACCAAGGAAGAGATCTGGCAGCCAACAAATATATGAAGAAATGTTCACAATCACTAGCCATTTGTTGTTCTTAAGTGCTGTCGAGTCGATTCCGACCCATAGCGACCCTGTATAGGGTTTCCAAGAAGTAGCTGGTGAGCTTGAACCGCCGACCTTGCAGTTCAAACGGCTTTGCAATCTGGCGCATTAACCCACAGCGCCAGACCAGGACTCCTTTTGAGAGATGCAAATCAAAACAAAAATGAGGTATCATCTCACACCAGCAATAACAGCAAAGAT
>NW_006408696.1:1551170-1556425 GCF_000296735.1 Chrysochloris asiatica | reverse complement strand
GATAATATATCAAGCAAATGGCAATAAAAAAAATAGCAGGGTTGGCAATATAAATCTCTGACAAAATAGAGATTAAGGCAAAAACCAGCATAAGAAACAAAGAAGGACACTACATCATGATTAAAGGATCAGTTGAACAAGAGGACACAACCATAATTATTATCTATGTTCCTAATGAAAGAGCCTCAAAATACATAAATCAAACCCTAACAGAACTGAAAAAAAATACTCAGCTCCATCATAATAGATTTTCAAACAACACTTTTGATGAAGGACACAGAAGAACCAACCAACACAATCACAGATATACACAGAGCCATCAACCCAACAACAGCACAGTGTGCATTCTTTTTCAGGGCACATGGAACATTCTCCAAATAGACCATATGTTAGACCACAAAGCAAACATCAATAAACTGAGAAACATCAAAATACTACAAAGCATCTTCTCAGATCACAATGCTATAAAATTAGAAATCAATAATAGAAAGATAAGTGAAAAAAATATATATCAAATACATGAAAATTCAACAACACTCTGTTTAAAAGTTACTGGATAATAGAACAAAAATTTTTAATCCTTAGAATCAAATGAGAATGAAAACACTACCTACCAAAACCTTTGGGACACAGCTAAAGCAGTACTCAGAGGGCAATTTATAGCAATAAATGCACATACCCAAAAAGAACCCAAATCAACATATTAAACCAACATTTCCAGCATTAGAACAAGAGCAAAAAGTAAGTCTACAGCCACCTAAAGAAAAGAAATAGCAAAGGTTAAAGTAGAAATAAAGAAGATATAAAACAGAACAATAGAATCAACAAGACAAAAAGGTGGTTCATTGAAAGGTATGACAGTTAGGTTCTGTGTCCAGTTGATTGGGCAAGGATTCTCAGTGGTTTGGCAACTGAGATGTGGTTATTCCCATGAGATCTAATACTGTGTAGTTAACTCCATGATGATTGGCTATGAACAGCCAATCAATTATAAGGATGTTTCCTCAGGGGTGCAGCCTGCTCACTAGATATTAGACACTCAGGCAAAGCTTGCTTCCCTTCTACTGGGCCTGGTTCTTGCCATTTGGCTCCTCCCTCTAGCTACGGTTCTCGGGACTTGAGCCAGTGGCATGCTCTATTACCTGGCAATCCTGGGAGTCATTAGCAGCCTGCCCGCTGGAACCCTCTGCCTGACAAACCTGCCAAACCAGTCTGCCAGCTGGACCTGCCTACCTGCCAATCTTGGTTCATCTGATATGGACTTGGGAGTCTCTTGCCTCTACAATTGTGAGCTATTTCCTTGATATAAACGTCTCTCTACATATACATATATGTTTTACTGGTTTTCATCCTCTAGAGAATCCAGCTTAAGAACTAAAATAGTTCTTGAGAGACAAACTAAGGATGAGTTCTCAAAATTGGTTCTCAAATCTGACTCATTTTAGAGGCACTGGTAACTCTGCCTCCACTAGAAAAGAGGATGAGGGTGCTGCTCATCCCCAACATGAGGTGACAATATGAATATGCAAAATAACACCACCAACCGATTGCATATTGGACCGAAGTGGGACTCTGGGTGATCACATACATGTATGATACTTTTCAGCAATTTTGTCAATAAGAGAAGTATAGAAAAGCTAGTTGGTTGGTCCTATTTACAATAGAGCAAGTGGTAAAAGAGAGAGATGTACTCAGGGCTAAGAAGGCACAGTTCAAGCACCACATAAAATACCTCAAAGATTCCATTTGTGCCGTGAAAGTCTAATTTCCTGTATTAGCAGTGCTGGTATTGCTGAAAACCAAACTCAGAGCCGTATTTTCAGAGTGGCTGAATCACAACGCCAGCTCAACTCCCAACCTGAAATGGTGTCTGACATTAAACTGAGGGCACTGATGAAAAGAAACAAGATCCTGAAACCTGGGATGGGGCATATGGGCAGTAATCAAGAAGCTGGGACATAGAGCTGGTAAATTCCATCGAATCAATCTTGTCAATAGCCCCACTCCTACCATCTGAGAAGATGATTCCATGTTTGTCACCTGATCCACTATCAGTAAAAGCATTATCCCTTCTGCCTATACTTCCTGAGATTAACACAGCTGAGATGATACCTGAGGCATTGTCTTGGGCATTCTGTAAGGTAGATGTCTTGCAAGACATTGCTGAATGCTCCCAGTAAGCACCTCCAAACCAGCAATTCCCACTAACCATTAGAGAAATGCAAATCAAAACAACAATGAGATATTATCCTACCCCAGCATTAACAGCAAAGTTCAAAACACCAGAAAACAACAAAAAGTAGAGAGGTTGTGGAGAGTATGGGATCCTTCTACACTGCTGGTGGGATTGCAAAATGGTGCAATAGCTGTGGAAAACAGTATGGCACTTTCTCAGAAGATTGGAAATAGAAATATCATATAACCCAGCGATCTCTCAATTTGATATATATCCTCAAGAAATAAGAGCTGTAACATAAATAGATATATGCATGCCCATGTTCACTGCAGCACTGTTCACACACTAGCAAAAAAGATGGAGACAGCTTAGATGCCCATCAGTAGAAGAATGGTTGAACAATCTTTGGTCCACAGACAACAATGGAGTATTATACAACATTGAGGAATATCGATGGGTCTACAAAACAATGCATAACATGGAGGAATTTGGAGAACATTATGATGAATGAAGGGACAGATGTTATAAGAAATCACTACTGCAGAAAGTCAGGAAAGGGATTTCATTCCATAGTAAGCATTGTATGACGGTTATCAGGGTTGGGAGTGAAGGTAGAATTATTCACTGGGTAGAGTGTGGTAGTGGCGGTGGTGGTTATGTGCTGTGGAGTTGGTTCCAACTCATAGCGACCCTGTACAGGGTTTCCCAGGCTGGGAGTCCTGGTATAGCGGGTTAATGTTTGCACTGCAAGGTCGGCAGTTCAAGCTCACCAGCTGCTCCTTGGAAACCCTATACAGGGTTGCTATGGGTCAGAACCAGACTCAACAGCATTTCACAACAACAACAACAAAATCTTTACGGGAGTAGATAGCCTCATCTTTCTCCTGCAGAACAGCTGGTGGTTTCAAACTGCTGACCTTGAGGTTCGCAGCCTAATTCATAACCACTAAGCTACCAGAGCTCCTTGTAGACATGTGCTAATGGAAAGGCAGTTCAAAAGGAAAGGAAAAAGAAAGGGCAATAAAAGGGAAATTGCTTTCTTCCTTAGTTTTTGTCCGTTTTTATTCATGTACTGGAACGAAAACAATGCATATTTATTTGCTCATTAAAAAAAGCTTATATATTATTTTCATTTGAAGCATGAAGCATGAAGGTTAGGTTACTATGGCAACATCTTGTGTTGTTAGGAAATGTTTAATCAAGGACAGTCTGACCTCATATTCCATCTTAATAATTTGATATTCTTTAATACCATGTCTTCTATAATGGTGAATTATGATATTCAGAAATGTTTTTGAAGACTGCCTTGTATAGTAAAGCAATTCTGAAAAAAAAAAAAAAAAACTTTCAATGAAAAAATTTAAAAACTGGATAAAAGGAGAATAAAACAGCATGCCAACTTTTTCTATCCAGCAGATTTACATGTCTAAAGTTCCAAGTCAATTGATTGCTAAAACACATTTTTATGACAAAATTAAAGGCGACATAAAAGTTGTAAAACAGGATAGGAGAAAGAAAAAAAGATAATTTTCTGAAACCAGAAGAGCTATGAAAATGTACAGACATTGAGGCATGTTCGATATTTTCCAGGGACAGATGACAAGGCCAGGAGACTATACATGGCAACTTAACTGATAAAGAATTCTGGAGTCCCAGGTAGGCACTGCAGAATAACACACTTGAATTACAAGGTCAGTAGTTCAAACCCATCAGTTGCTCCTCAGAAACCCCCTATAGCACTTAACAACGACAAGCAATTCCGCTTCATTTTATGAATCATACATGTATCCAAGTGCCCAGAGAAAGAGTGCTTTCAAAATCAGATATTTACAATGCTAGAATGTACAGTAAACAATCTGCCTTTTGAGAGTCTTAAAATCATGAACATTACAGAACAGGTAAAGGAAACAAACATGAGAGCGAGAGATGGCTAAGCAGGATGTAAAGGTATGAGAAAATGAAATATGTAATTTGCATCACCTTTGGAGAAGAAAGAAAAGTTAAAGGACATCTATCTGAGTATATTTTATACAACAATTCCTGAAGAGAAGGAGGTTATTAAGTACAGTGAAACCTGTGAGAGCCAGAACTCAATGGATATCTCAAGTGTTCCAAATTTGACTAGGTGCAGACTTACCACTTGTCTATTGCCCTCTATCAGTGGAAAATGTGTCCTAGTATGGCACTGTAAAATAATCCACTGGACCATAAGGTCAACAGTTAAAACCTACCAGCTGCTCCTCAGAAACCCTACACAGGGTCACTATGAGTCAACTCAACAGCACGTAACAACATTAGTAGAAAATATGTGAATCTTTCTTTGCTGACAGATTTCAGCCTTGCATAGGTTGCCAGCTTCACAGGTTTTACAGAGTATTAAAGGTCAATTTAAAAAGAAAGCATTGTTTAAAAAATAAACTGGAAACATTTTTTAGATAATCCAACAAAAAACCAAAATCCACTGCCATTAAGTCAAATGAGGTGCAGTGACCCTGGAGGACAGAGTCCAACTGCTCTAAAAGCTTCCCTAGGCTGCAAACCTTATAAAAGCTCCCATACATCACCTTTGGACTTTGTGAGCCGGTAGGCTAGAACTGCCAGCCTTTATGTGAGGAGTCAAGGTCTTTAATCACTGTACCACGAAGGCTCTTTTTCATGTATTTTGTTGTTGTTGTTGTTAAGTGCTGTGGAGTCAGTTCCGACACATAGTGACCCTGTAGTACAGGGTTTCCAAGGAGCAGCTGGTGAGCTTGAACTACTCAGACCTGGCAGTTCAAATCAACTTTGCAGTGTAGCACATTAACCCACAGCGCCATACCAGTACTCCTTTTCAGATATGAACACACCAGAGTATAAATGGTGTGTTTCAGAAATTAGGATCCTACCCCTTATTCCAGGGACCAGGAGCCTATCCAAGGTATTGCTGAAAGAATTACAATCAAACAAATATTACTTTTACTACTTAATGCAACCGAGTCAAAAACAGCTAATCACAAAAAAGAAAATTTTTATTTGTATGTATGAACAGGCACATATACACACCCATTTATGGAGGGGGGACCTTCAAAATGTTTGCAGT
>NW_006408696.1:1548871-1550185 GCF_000296735.1 Chrysochloris asiatica | reverse complement strand
GTTTTTAATGCTTAAACAAATGTATGTTGCTGTGTTGTTAAGCTTACTGAGTGTCTCCTGGTGGATGTGATCTGGAGATAGGCTTCCCTTTTCACGTGTAATGCTTAGCAGCTGGTATTGGCTCCTGTCCAGATGGTGGGATATTACAGGGTATGCTTGTAGCTTGGCTGTATGAACACAATTGCTGTCTCTTCTTGAGTAAGGTAGGGGGAGAAAGCTTCCACCCCCAGGAAAAGAGTGAGACCAAAAACAGAAACAATATAAAAGCAGAGACAAAAAACACCAGTCAAAAACAAAAATTAAACCATAGCCAACTGTCCCAGTAGCCTTTGCTGTGAAGGCAGGGATAAAGGATCCCACCCAGCACAACTTTAGGGCTGGGTCCCACAGTCAGACATCATAAGAAGCAGCCTGCGGGACCAGTGGGGCTCCCAGGTACCTCCTCCCTGTGCTGTGGGAAAACTGTGGGTGCAACCCTGGACTCTTTTGGGGGTGCACACCCACCCACCTGTAGGTGTCTGGGCTGGGCAGTGAGGGTGCAACCGGGGAAAGGAGGAAAGAGAAGTGAAAAATGAAAAATTCATCACAACTCTTTGTCCAGATGCAGCTCCATAGCTTTTAGTGCTGTGTTACTGTAGGCGCTTGGCTGTGGCTCCGCCCTCTGATCTCAGCCCAGGCCGATTCAGAAATTGCTGTATTTTGCTTCCACAGTCATATTTCTCCATAGGTGGGTGTGGGAAAACTGGTGCCCGGCACCTTATACAAGATCCAAAACTCTAGTGCTGCTCCAGGAAAGCTCCTTCTCTGTTTTTTCCGCGCCTCCACTGAGGAGCCTTTCCTAACTGCCTCTTTGAACTTATACAATTCTGACTGAAACATTTAAGTTGACCAAACTTTTCTCTTCATAGATGCCAAAACTATTGTGCCCGTTATCAGCTGTAGGCAAGAACAGAGATTTAAATTGACATTTTTTAAAAATAGGGTCAATATCCTGAAGCATTTCTTGGAAGAACTGTGCATAGGAAATGAAACATGGCTTTACCAATGCGATCCTAAAGACAAAGCACAATGAAAGCAATGGTCCCAAGAGGTGGAAATAGTTCAGTCAAAGCAAAAGCAGGCTAGTCATGAGCAGAGTTCATGGCAACAGTTTTGGGGGATGCTTAAAGGCATTTTGTTTGTTGATTTTCTGAAGGACCAAAGAACAATATCTGTGTATTATGAGTGTGGTTTGAGAAAGCTAGTCAAAGCTTTAGCAGAAAAACACCCAAGAAAACTTCACCAGAGGTCCTTCTCCACAACAATGCTTCTGCT
>NW_006408696.1:1545249-1547021 GCF_000296735.1 Chrysochloris asiatica | reverse complement strand
ACTGTCAGCAAGTACTTTGTATTTTCATGAAAGACATACAACTCTTAAAATGGATGGAAATAACCTAAGAAAAGCTTTGAAACCATTAATTTAGAACTATACAAATTTAATAACCTTAAAAATTAGACTGCAAGAATTCAAACTACATCCAGATGTTCTTCCAAATGTATAGTTAAGTAGCCATAATAAAACTCTCTGAAACTGCTTTCAGTTGTTTTAGTCAGGCAAGAATTCCCAAAGGTGGACAGAGATTTTCCTGTTGAGATTGAGGATTGAGGGTAAGATCTAGAGTGAGGAAATCAATTAGAAATGCAACCCTCTTGTCACTGCATAAGCAGAGTAGGTGTTTGGCAGCTTTCTTTCTCACTTCTCAAACAGAATTTCAAGCATTTTGGTTCAGAAAAATCTATCTTTGTCCTAAACTCTACTTCAAACCCTTGACATTAAAATAAAGGATACTCGTAAGAGAAATTCTCTCTCCCTATCACTCACAGTATTTATACCATTGTTTTTTTTGTTGTTAAATGCCATCTAGTCAATTCCAACTCATAGCAACCCTGTATAGGGTTTCCAAGGAATGGCTGGTTGGTTTGAACCACTGACCTTGTGGACAGCAGTCCAGTTCTTGTCCTATAGCATGACAACAGAATAAATGAAAACAGTTACTATTCTTAATTAAAAAAAAAAACCATTGCCATCTTGTCAATTTCAACTCATAGCAACCCTGTACACAGTTGTCAAACCTGTAAATCTTTATGGGAGCAGAAAGCCTCATGTTTCTCCAGAGATGGTGGGTTTGAACCGCCAACCTGTGGTTAACAGTACAGTGCTTAACCTACAGTGCCATTAGAACTTTTTAACATAGAGATGATGACATTTGTTATTTAACTATTTAAAAGTGTACAATTCAGTGGCATTAATTAGATTTACTCCTTGGGAGAAAGAGGAGGCTTTCTGCTGCCATGAAGATTTAAAACCTTGGAAACCCTACACAGGGTCGCTGTGAGTCAGAACCAACTGGACAACACTTAACAAGATTGCTGTTGTTGTTAGGTACTGACTCATAGCAACCCTATGCACAACAAAATGAAACACTGCCCAGTCTTGCACCAACCTCACAATCATTGCAACATTTGAGCCCATCATTGCTGCCACTGTGCCAAGCCATCTCATTAGGGCTCTTCCTCTTTTTCTCCGACCCTCCATTTTATCAAACATGATATCCTTCTCCAGGGACAGATTCTTCCTGACAATATGTTTGAAGTATGAGAGATGCAGTCTGGCCATCCTGACTTCCAGGGAGCACTCCGGCTGCAGTTCTTCCAACAGACTGATTTGTTCTTTTGGCAGTTCAACACACTGAATATTCTCCTCCAATACCATAGCTTAAAAGCATCAATTCTTCTATGGTCTTCCTTATTCACTGTCCAACTTTCATTGCATATGAGGCTATTGAAAATACCATGGCTTAGTCAGGCGCACCTTAGTCCTCAAACTGACATCTTTGCTCTTCTAAACTTTATAAAGAGATCTTGTGCAGCAGATTTGCCTAAAGCAATACATAGTTTGATTTCTTGACTGCTGCTTCCATGAGTGTTGATTGTTGATCTGAGCAAAATGAAGTCTTTGATAGCTTCAATCTTTTCTCCATTTACCCTGATGTTATTTACTGGTTCAGTGGTGAAGACTGTTTTTTTTACGTTGAGGTGCAAACCATAAAGATGACTGTGGTCTCTGATCTTTATCAGGAAGTATTTTAAGTCCTCTTTGCT
>NW_006408696.1:1542616-1544029 GCF_000296735.1 Chrysochloris asiatica | reverse complement strand
GTTGTTGTTGTTGTTAAGTGCCACTGAATCAGCTCCGATTCATAATGACTCTCAACAGGCTATCTGAGGTGAGTTTGAACTACACACCTTGCAATTAGCAATTCAGTGCTTTTTCCCAGCGCTACACTGGGACTCCAAGAATAGGTTGGATAGAGTCAAATATCCTTTAACTTAGGAATGCAGATCACAAAGGGATAGGTATGATTACAGAGAAGAATTTCTTGACGGAAAGGAGATCAAGAGATCAGGAAACTCTTGAAGACGTTGTTCTAATATTAGAGATGATGCCAATAAAAGGAAGGAAGGTACTGGAGAGACCAGGGTGATAGCACAACACATTAAAAAATAAATACGTGTAGTATCATGAACAGACCATGGGATTTTGAATCCAGCACTAACTTTTCAATACCACCAGGCAAATAACTTTCCCTCTCTGAACATGCTTCTTCATGGGCAAAATGAGGATTAACCATTTCCCCTATTGAGCTGTTGCTACTAGCTATTAAGTAAGGTTTGCTCCTTTTATGCAGTTCTTACACTACAATTCACTAAGGGAGCATATTATTATGTTCAGACATTGTTTTCCTTGGAAGTTACATTATCTAGTTGAAACACACTTTAGGATTGATCATTGGTTTCAGTTTGTATTCAAGATTAAGATTACCCTTTTTTTCTGTTATTTTCTATTAAATTTTATTTTTAAATATGTAAGACATAAATGTTCAAGCGAAGTTTGTATTCTGACTACTTGTTCCACTTAATTCCAGTCGTGTTTTATGTTCATATAAAATAAAACTTTTGGTCAATTGTCCATGGACCAGAATGTATATTCCAAGAGCGGTGACAGGCATTTGCATCTATGATTTACACATTAAATAGTATTTTAAAAATATACCCACAAGAACTATGTAATATTTATGAACAATTTTTAAGATAATTGCCTTTGACTATTGAAAAGATGACAGCTAAGAATTCCTAAGAGTTAGACTTTGCATGTTTTATGTACATTAGAGCTTTAAGATCATGCTGCTAGTAAGTGACACAGGCAGAACTGGCACCCAGGCGCTGTCTGAGCTCTTAGGCACTTAGCTCTATTTCCTGGGTTCTAGCTGATCAAACACATGTCATACCACAAACTAGGGTCAAGGAACTGAAGTATTTTCTGGCTTACTTACTGAATAGATGTACAATTTTAAGACAATTGCTGTATCATAGCTTTCTTCTTACTAATACAATTTTTAAAGATAAACAAATATGAAATAAATCTTTAAAAAACATTCATAAATTTTTTTAGGTCAAATCAACTGCCATGGCCAGCCACTGATTTCTTTCATTATTATTAGATTGTGGACCACAGGTCAGCAGCTTGAGCCCACGAGCCACTCCACGGGAGAAAGATGAGGCTTCCTGCTC
>NW_006408696.1:1520174-1542146 GCF_000296735.1 Chrysochloris asiatica | reverse complement strand
GACGAGAGGACCTCTAAGAGGGAACATGGTGTACGGTCCTACACCAGAGCCCATGACTATTTGGAATTGTTGATGACACTGACATTTGCACTACGGACTGTTTTCTGTCTGGGGTATGAACTGTTTGAGGAGTCCTGGGGTAGTGGTTATATGTTGGGATGCTAACCACAGAGTTGGTGGTTTGAACCCACCAGTTGCTCTGTGGGAGAAAGATGAGGCTTTCTGCACTCATTAAAGTTTTACAGCCTCAAAAACCCTGCACAGGGTAGTTATCAGTTAGAACTGACTTGACAGCATAAAACAACAATAACAGGAACTATTTCAGGTCAAGTTGGAGATCTGCCACGAGAGGTTCCACAGGGGAGGACAAAGGGCCACAGAAAGTAGTATCTAAAGAATACACTATTTTAGTTAACACCAGGTTAACAAGGAGCCATGGTTGTGCAGTGTTAAATGCTGGGCTGCCAATAGAAAGGTTTACAGTTCAAAGTCACCAATTGCTTCTCAGAAGAAAGATGTGGAAATCTGCTTCCATAAAGATTTACAACCTTGGAAATCCTATGGGGAAGTTCTCTTATTTCCTACAGAGTCAGAATCAACTGGACATCAGGGAGTTGGGATAAGCTAACAAAGAGGGAATGCAAATACTGTCTGACAACTTAGAGGCAAAAAAGAAAACAGGAAATACCCATACTGTGCCCAATGTCCCTAATAACTGATGATATTCAAAATAAAAGATAATTAGATCTTAAATATAGGGTGATGGTAGTGGTGAGCTGTGGCATCGGTTCCAACTCACAGCAACCGTCTATAGGGTTTCCGAAGCTGAAGCTGTAAATCTTTAAGGGAGCAGAAAGCCTCATCTTTCTTCCTTAGAGCATCTGGTAGATTTGAACTGCGAACCTTGCAGTTTGCAGTCCAACTCATAATCCCCTACCAGGGCTTTTTTAACTATAGTGTAATCCACTTTAAATGTATCTTACATAGCTACTGGGATAACTGATTCTAAATGGTTTCTGGATGGTAAGCTGGCAGGTACTAGAAACAAAACTCACTGTTTTATGCCTCTATCAGCAACACTTACATACAGGAGTGTATCTTCTGAGTCTAACCCATTCAATGCTATCAACACTGAAGTCCTAAAGTTTGTCTAATATACTGACGCATGACGGCCTATTTTGTCTTATTGGCATCTTTCTTTTTCATGGAAAACTGTCTTGTTTAAAAAATATTTTATTGTTTTTAGGTTCAAGTTTACACAGAACAGTGGGTTCCCAGTGAACCATTTTTACACAACCTGTTCCATGACATCATTCACAATTTTCAGAGTGTGTCAACAGCATTCTAATTTCTATTTGCTCTATTTCCATTATCTAGTAGCCCTGCCCTCCCTGTCTTCTCATCTGTGCTTTTGGGTAAATGCTGACTATTTGGGCTTATATAGTTGGCTGTTTAAGGGAGTACGTTACTCTTAGGTGATGAAGTTTATTTTCTAAGACAATGTTTTAATTGGCAGAAAGGTAACCTCTAGGAATGGCTTTAGTTCCAAGTTCAAAGGGTATCTTAGGGCAATAGACTTAGGCATTCCTCTAGTCCCTATTTGTTGAATAAGTTTGGTCTTTCTTAGGAATTTGAATTTTGTTCCTTTTTTCTCCCATTCTATTTGGGACCTTCTATTAAGAGGAAGCCCCTCCCCCCCAATGAGATGGATTGGCCAAGTGGCAGCACTGATGGACTCAAGTGTGGCAACAGGAGTGAGGTTGGCCCAGGATCGGGAGTGTTTCTTTCTGCTGTGCATAGGGTCAGTATGAGTCAGTACCGACTCGATGGCACCTAACAACAACAATTGTACCCCTGGTCTCTATGGTTTCTTAAGTGATTGAATTAATGATTTATAATTTAAACTTAAACTCTTAAAGTAATCACTTTAGCTGTAGGATAACAAGAAATCTTGGTATGAAGACATAGGATAAGCACTGAACTGCAAGGTTGGTTTGAATCACAGGGTCAGCAGTTCAAACCCACCAGCTACTCCTCAGAAGCCCTATATCGGGCTGCTATGAGTTGAACTCTAATTGACAGCACTTTAAAAAAAACTACTGTTGTGAAGTGCCTTTGAGTTGGTTCCAACACATAGCAATCCTGTACAGGGTTCTGAGAGTGGCGGGTGAGCTTGAAACACCTACCTTGCAGACCAGTGCATTAACCCACAGCGCTACACCAGGACTCCTAGTAACAACAGGGTAACAAAATCTAAAGTATCTCACATTTTGGGTTTCATAGTAAGAAAATTAATAGGACTGTACCATAAATGATCTTATAGGCTACTTGTGGTTATCAGTCCTCACTTGCTACTAGAATCCCACCTCCATCATAAGGCTACTGATCTCAATTCATGAGATCACGGCTGTACACTTGGAAATTTACCCTAGAGCCACAGGTTCCAACCATAGCCACTTAGTGTTACCTAGAGTAAGATGGTTGGAGAATGCTAGTGATGTAGCATAATCTATCATCATTACAACGGAATCCTGGTGTGGCACTGTAGGATAGGCACTGGACTGCTAACAGCAAGGTGGGCAGTTCAAATCCACTAGCCGCTGGTGGGTCTGACCTGCTGACCTTATGGTTCAAACCAACCTTGTGGTCCACTTTTGGGTAGGGGGAGGCTAAATATAATCTTATTTAGTACAGTTCCTTACAAATCACAAATACTTCAATTAGCATTTGTGGTGAGACTAAACTCAGTGGTAAGATAAGTACCTATGGGTAAAGACTTAAGAAATATTCATAATAAATTAAAGAGTCTGATAGCACATTATAAATGAAATGCTCATATCTTTGATAGTATAAGAGGACTTGGATATCTTTGCTTTTTGAAGTTAGTGAGACCAGCAGAATTTATTTAATGCAAAAAAAAAAAAAAAAAAAATGTAGCATCAAACCATTCCTCCCAGTCCTCTCTACTCAGCTGGGTTCAATAATTCATTACCGTGGCCACACATAAGTCAGACTGCAGACTCACAGTTAAGGACCTTATTGTTGTTGTGATGTGCCGTGGAGTCGGTTCCGACTCAGCGACCCTACACAGGGTTTCTGAGGCTGTAAATCTTTACGGGAGCCAAACGCCTCATCTTTCTCCCGCGGAGCCACTGGTACTTTCGAACTGCTGACCGTGAGGTTGGCAGCCCAATTCGTAACCACTGCACTATCAGAGCCTCTTAAGGACCATTAAGGAGCTTACTAGGGAAATTTATCAGGTTACAATTCAGGGTCAGAAATGTTCAATGTACACCTCTCCAGTCAGAACATGCCTCTCCTCAGCTGTGCCCACAGGCATCATTTTCCAAGTGCCCAAAAGACCCAGAACTCCACCTTAAACTACCTTAGCCTGAAGGCTTAGCCTGAAGGCAGTGACTCCAGGGGCAGCAAGCCTAGCTCCTCCAGTGAAGTGCCTGGAGGCACCACACTCTGCAAGCAAGCCTTCTGCTCTGTGGGTTGGGGTGCACACATCGTACTCTGACTCTCGGTTCTGTTGCTACTACTGCTCCTCTGCCATTCCTCTGATGTCACAGTTTTCTGTCCCTGTGTCCAGGAAGTTCTATGCACAGGAACCTAAAAGATCCGAAGGATACAGTCCATACCTGGCCTGGTAGTGCGATCTCCCGCAGGTTTCTGAGGTGACTCATTTTATACGCATGTTAAAAAGTCCAAGTTTTACAATCATAATTAACTCTATAAATAATTATTCACAACTGATTCAGATCATCCTATCAGTATCTTCTCCCACCTTCTTTTATTCAGACCCGTCAAGAAAATAGTCATTTGGTGGGAGTTACAAAGACCAAAGCTAGAAGAGACATATTAAATAATTCTCAACACCACAACGGCCAGTCTATTATTATAGCTGAAAGCACATCCAGCAATATTCCAGGTGAACAACTTACGAGAATACACTGCAAACTGGAATACCTAGGAAAATTCTGCTCTCCCATTTTCTTATTTGACCCAACTAAGTGAGCTTTTCTTTACTCCGGTTTAATCTCTAATGATAGTAGCATATGGTCCCTAGGTGAATAATATATTAAAAGTAAACAGCTGCCTTTTTGCTCAATATTCACAACAAGTGTCAAAATGCCAAATTAACCATTTATACCAAAGCTAGTATAAAGATACACAAAAAAAAGCAGCCCTTTTTCTAATTTTTTTAAGAAAAAAGGGCAATGATCCCAAGAAATGTCAGTTTGCTTCAAAACTGAAGTGGAGTCACACACTGTGAAACTTCATGTAAGCAAACTCTATACATGTTTGTTCGTCCATACAACTATATGTAAATAGTCAAGTGCCACTGAGTCGGTTCCAACTCATATAACAATCCTGTATAGGGTTTCCAAGGAGTGGCTGGTGAACCTGAACCACCGTCTTTGCATTCAGTGCTTATCCTATAGTGCCGCACTGATAGCAACACTCAAATCCATCGGGCTTTCTATTTTGTCAACTCTAAAGCAATAAATCCCAGGGAAACATATTTAATTAGCTTATGCATATTTGGTAAGGATTCTCCTCCCTGAAATTTAGAAACAAAAAATGCACACTTAAGTTTACATACATTGTTGTTGTCGTCAGTTGCCATCGAGTTGGAACTGACTCATAGCCACCCCATGCACAGCAGAACAAAACAATGTCCAATCCTGGGCCAACCTCACTACCACTGCCACACTTGAGTCCATCAATGATGCCACCTGGCCAATCCATCTTGTTAGGGGTCTTCCCCTTTTTCTCTGACCCTCCACCTTACCCAGCATCCTTCTCCAGCGACTGTTCCCTCCGGACAATGTGTCCAAAGTATTAGAGATGAAGCTTAGCCATTATATACATAGGATTATTAAAAAATGATTTTGACTCAGATTTTAGGGACCTTGATATTCAGAGGTCTTTAAGTTCTCTCCTGACTCTTACCTAGTATTTCTGCAGTGTCTTGTTAAACATTACTTTTCTATCAGTCTACAACTGATAAGATACTTTTTTATCAGTCTACAGCCACAAGTTTGGTGGTTCAAACTCACCAGCTGCTCCTGGAAACCCTATACAGGGTCACTATGAGTCGGAATCGACTTGATGGCACTTAACAACATTAACAACACACTGGATAAGGTGTCCTGGTGTGGTGCTGTGGGTTAATGCGCTGGACTGCAAAGTCAGCTTGAACTGCACAGATGGTGGTTCAAGGTCACCAGTTGCTCCTTGGAAATGCTATACAGGATTGCAATGGGTCAGAACTGACCCAAGGCACTTAACAACAACAACATACTGGATAAAGGCTGATACAAAGTTGCCACTACTCCCAATCTGCTGTATTACCGACCAAGTGAACCAGGTATTGCAAATCTTAAACTTTTTAGAAGCTAGTTGCTAGTTAAAGACTTTTAGAGAACACTTGGAAATAAACTTGTCACTTCAGAGCTTGAAAATAAAGCATTCTGACAACCAAAAAGACATAAATATCATGTTTATGTAATCCATCACAAGCAGGCTAAGCTGTAAATATGAAATGTAAACCTATATACTGTCACTGCTGTCACTGTCTGATCTAATCTGGGTTAGAGGAAGAATCCACGACAAAGTCACTATGGAAAACTTACCTACTGAAGCTGCATGAGTCAACTCTTATTTATAATTCAACAATAACAATGTTAGAAACAGCAACACTTCATTAAGTGTCTAAACTCTCCCTGTAAGATTATGTAATATGACCCATTGTTTAAGTATGCACTGCAATGTCGTATGAAAAAAAAGAAAAGCTCACAGTTTCATTACAGAAGCTAACGATAACTAGAAAAAATTTTATCTTTTAAACTAGAACTAAATGTTCAGCTATTATGCTTACCAGGTTTCTATAAAGACACAACTACCTCACATATTTCAAACTGATTTTCAGTCTTTGAGACAGACTGACTCTTGATATTCCAACTGTAAAGCTAATAGACCATCAGTTCTTGTAATGTTGTTGTTAGGTGCCATCGAGTCAGTACCGACTCATAGCGACCTTATGCACAGCAGAACGAAACACTGCCCGATCCGGGGCCAACCTCACTATTGTTGCCACACTTGAGTCCATCGATGCTGCCACTTGGCCAATCCATCTCGCTGGGGGTCTTCCTCTTTTTCTCTGGCCCTCCACCCTACCAAACATGATATCCTTCTCCTATCCTGACAATATGTCCGAAGTATGAGAGACGAAGTTTGGCCATCTTGTCCTCCAAGGAGCACTCTGGCTGCACTTCTTCCAAAACGGATCTATTGGTTCTTTTGGCAGCCCATGACACTTTCAGTATTCTCCTCTAACACCATAACTCAAATGCATCAATTCTTCTACAGTCTTCCTTATTCACTGTCCAGCTTTCACATCCATATGAGGTTATTGAAAATATCATGGCTTGGGTCAGGCGCACTTTAGTCCTCAAGCTGATATCTTTGCTCTTAAACACTTTAAAAAGGTCTTGTGCAGCAGATTATATATTCCTTTAAAAACACTTCTGAACTAAACTATTTTCATTTAATAGTCTAACCTACAGAAAGATAGAGGTTAGGGTCTGAGCATGCCTAAACAATATTTGGGAATGCTAAAAAAAATACTAACCTGGTCTGAATACTGTCATTTTTATTACTAAAAACTCTCAACTACAGCTTGCATAAAATCAATGGTATGGCCGGCAAATATCGAGGCTGAGATTTGACTAAACGTTGGTGTGACTCCAGAGCCCATGTTCCTTACCGCTGTGCTAGATGTCTTTCATTTAGAAAACCCCTTTAATCATTTCAAGAAGCATATAAACCCAATATTATACTCTTGGGTTTTATATTTACATGTGTCCCATTAAATCTATGTTACCACTACAAATGACTAGGCAGTTTCTCTTCCCAGATTGGACTCAGCTGGGTTTCAGAAATATTCAAATACTATGTTGTCTTAAATGTTTTTGCAGCAAGGCAGGGTATGAGTAAATAATTAAGACAAACAATAAAAAAGAGATATACTAAAAAGTTCTACTGTTTTGATCTTTTAATAAGTTATAATAAGTCACAAAGGACTAACATTTGTACATTTACTATGTGCCAAATCATGTGCTAAGACTTTACTGGCTGTATTTCTTTACACTTACCCTTTGAGAGAAGACTATCATCCTCATTTTAAAGCTGAGAAATGAAATTCTATACCCCAAATCATGAAACTAATAAAAACAAATCCAAGAATCGAAATCAGAAATGTCTGATTCTAAATCCCAACTAAGCACAGTATTCCACTGCAAAACCAGTCCACACCAAGTCTCCATCTGGAAAGGGATTAAACACCTACAACATTGTTTTAGAGCACACTAGATTGAGCAGTAATTTCATGTATAGGGCTATTCCTTTGCCTGCTTTGAAAAGGGCTCTGGCAGCCAAGTGATGAAGATTCAACAAGTATAGACAGTTTAATGAATGCCTGGGCAGTCATCACTCTGTAATTTCTTATCTTGCATTTCCTTCCTTTCAGTGATTTCTATTCACAAAAGCCACGTTCTAGGTCCCAAGGAATTTGGCCACATTGCTGAGGATAACAATGATATTTGAAACTTAGACTATAAAGGAAATAAATTCTTTGTTCAGGAAATCTAATCTCGTATTGGAAAATCTATTCAGTGTATCATACATGATTTCAAGCTTAAAGCATGTTCTGTTGACACTATAAAAAGACTGGTATAGGTTTTTATTCAAAATTATTTTTACTTGATATCTGGAAATAAGTAATATGGATAATGTCACTTAAAAGAAATCAAATTTAAGAAAAATATTTTACCACTTTACCATTATGGAGAAGTATCTTTCTCAGAAGTAAAACAAATTTACTGACTCAAATGTCTATCAACTGATGAATGAATAAACAAAATGTGATGTAGTCACACAATAAAATATTATATGGCAGTAAAAAGAACTTGTACAGATTCATGTTCTAATATGGATGAACCTTGAAATCTATGCTAAATGAAGAAGTCGGGCACAAGATGCCATAGGTAGGGACTTCAAAAAGTTCATGGAAAAATGGAATGAAAAGATAATGGATCTTTCCCATGAACTTTTTGATGACCCCTTGTATGATTCCATTTATGTGAAATATCCAGAAAGGCAGAAAATAATTAGTGTTTGCCTAGGATTGGGGGTGGCTGAAGTTGGAGGCCTGAGGTGATAGCTAAGGGGTAAAGGGATCTTTGAGAGGTGATGAAAATGTTTTGAAATTGATTGTTTTAAAGGATGCACAACTCTGACTGAATATGCTAAAAGTCACTTATTGTACATTTGAAATGGCTTGATTTTATGGTTATGAGGATTACATCTCAAGAAATTTTTTTAAAAGGACATTTCTAGGAGGGAAATGACTCAAAAGACCAATTAATACATTATTAATGCTTTTTAAATGAATGAAAACAACATCAAGATTTTTGCATAAGTAACCAAATTTTGTCTTTTCTACAAGCCATCTTTAAAGTGATTGACAAAATCAAGCTCTAGGTAGCTTTGTTTGTTCGTTTAGTAACTGACGCTACAGAGCGCCTTCATGCCAAAGCACCTTTGAGATCACTGAAAAGCTGTCAAAGTTAGGGGAAAAGAGCTTTATTATTTAATAGTTTTCAAGTATTTAATATATAGGTCTTCTTGGGCAGCTTGTAACTTTAAGGTTTTAAGCCAGCGATCCCCAATTTGTAGGTCAGGATCTACTTGCAATAGATCTTGAGCCCCAAGACCACAGTCCCTTATCTGAGGTTTACCAGAACTTCTGTGCACAGGGTAATAAAAAGGTCAACGATAATCATCTCCTACCGCAAGTCTTTCACTTCCCCAAACACCAGGCAAATTTTAGATTCGGAGAAAGAGAAAAGTAACTCCTCCTCACTAAACAGCAGACATCTCCAGTTTTTAAACAGATAATGCTTCTCCCTCGCTCCAGATTTTTCGATCCATTACGGGTAGACAAAAGAGGAATGGAAAAGGCTAGAGAAGAAATTCTACTATCATAATACTCCCAGCTTTGTGCTTCTCATTCATTCCTTCCAAGGCCAGTAGGAATAACATCATTTAATGCTAGATGTTTAGGAGAAAAAGCTGGGTCAGTTTTTTACCCTTGGGAACAAATTGCCCATAGAGAACACACATTTTCCTCTGTTCTTTTATACTGGAAATGGTACAGGGACATGTCCCCAAGTCTTGTCTGGGTTTAAATAATTAAGTCTATTCAATTGTGAGGTCAACTACTAGAAAGCTTGCTTGCCCACAGATATAAGCCACATTCTCCAATATCATATTATCAGAAATAAAGATAAAAAGATAACTGAGGCATAAAAGTTTGCTTAAGTTAAGAAGAAACAAAAGACTCCTTAAGCACTCTAGCATCTAAGTGAAATAATAAAAAAATAATAATGAGACTATTTCCAGGAATAAATACACTTAGCTATGAAAAACAATAATGTGAATATGACAACCAACAACTCTAGAGAGAGAAATTTTGATTAACCAAAAGGGAAAGTTCTTTCATGTACTTGAAGAGACTTTTGAGAACATTTTGAAATCTTCATAAACAACACCGGGCAAATCCATCTAGGATGATTTAGTCACTGAAATCCATGTAGCAAAATGAAGACTTCTTTTTGGTTTCTGTAACGTATTTTCTTTTTCTTTTTCAAAACTTTTTATTGTGGACTGAGTGAAGGTTCACAGAGCAGATCATCAGTTTTACACTCAACAAAATCATGACTTTGTTTCATCTCACTGATTGCAGTTCCCACTTCCACGTGGGGGTTTCTAGTTCTCTTCCACTCACCTTCCCTTCTCAACTTTGTCCTTAGGTAAATGTTGCCCTTTTGATTTTGAATGATTGGCCATTCCATAATGAGTATACCTTACTAGTGTTTTTGTCCTCCTATATACCTATCGACTACTTGGGTGAAAATTGGGCCGTGAGAGTGAGTTCCTTTCCTGACCTGAAGGGTGGTCAAGAGCTACTGTCTCTGGTTCCTCTAGTCTTTTTTTAAAATTAATTATGAGTTTTATTCCACATTTTGTGTTTTGTTCCACATTTTCTCCCACTCTGTCCAGAACCTTCTAATGTGATCCCATTTTTAGCAGCTGGTAGAGGCAGCCAGGTACCATCTAGTTGTTCTGGTCTCAGTGACTGATGTTCAAGTCCCATTAGTCTGTTGAACTACTGGATTCCAAGTCTCTTCAATTCTCATCACTCTTCTTTCTTCCAAACGCAGAGAGACCAATAGCTGTATCTGAGATAGCTGCTCATGAGTTTTCAAGATCCCAGACGCTACTCACCAAAGTAGTTGTAGAACATTGTCTTAGTAGACTATGTTATGACAATTGGCAATGGTATCCCCTGAGACTATGGTCCTGAGCCCCTAGACCCAGAAACTCATTGCCTTCAGATGTTTGATAACATCTAGGAAGTTTTCATCGTTTTGCCTGTTGTATGCTCCACCACATTCATAGCTGTGCTTGCAGCAAAGGTAAACCACCCATGTACAAATACTCTCTGTCAAACCCTTATATATGTATGGGTACACTCCTACTTTCCTCCCATACCTACTGAACCTGTTTATTTGCCCATGTATACGCACAGAACACTGTTGCTCCAAGGTTGTGTATAGATAACACTATTTACCTCTATTCCCTTTAGCCTTTGCATACCTCCTGTGTCTTCATCATTCTTCTGCCAACCTCCCTTTTCTTGTATATTGCCCTCCCTGTCACCCGAGTTAACATGTGTCTACCCTCTAGCCAGTGAATTACTCTCTGTTTCCTCCCATCCCTGGTAACATCAAAGAATGTTTCTTTCAGCATGAAAACCTTTTCTTGAGTTTTTACAATAGTGGATGTATACAGTAGTTGTCCTTTTGTGACTAATTTCACTCAGCATAAGGTGTTTCACAGATTCATCATTAATTTTCAACATTGAATAGTATTCCACTGTATGTAAAGTTTATCCATTTTCCACAGATGGACATTTAGGCTGTCCCCATCTTTTTACTATTGGGAATAGTGCTGCAATGAACACTGGTGCGCATAGATCTACTCATGTCCCAGCTCTTAATTTCTGTGGACATCTATCATGTAGAGGGATTGCTGGGTATCATGGTATTCCAACTTTCTGGGGAAAGGGCCATATCGTTTTCCAGAATGGTTGAACCATTTTATAGTCCCACCCCAATGTACGAGGGTCTCAGTCTCTCCACATCCTTGCCAACATTTGTTTTCTGTTTTTGTTTTGTTTTTTTAATTTTGCTATTAATGTTGGGGTAATATAGTATCTCATTGTTGTTTTGATTTGCACCTCTCTAATGGCTGCAAGGTTGGTGGTTCAAGTTCACCAACTGATCCTTGTAAACCCTATACAGTGCTGCTATGGGTCAGAACTGACTCAATGGCACTTACAATAACAACAATGGCTAATAGGAGTTCTGGTATGGTGCTGTGGGTTAATGCGCTAGACTGCAAAGTTGGTTTGAACCATAAGGTTGGAGGTTCAGGCTCACCAGCTGTTCCTTGGAAACCCTATACAGGGTCACTATGGGTCGGAACCAACTCAACAGCACTTAACAACAATGGCTAATAATCACAAATATTTCTTCATGTTTTTGTCTGCCTGAGTGTCTTCCTTGGTGAACTGTCTGCTCATGTCCTGTGCCTGTTTTTTAAATTGGGCTGTCTTTTTCTTGTAGAGGTGTTAAAAGTTTCTATAAATTTTAGAGATGAACCTTTTGTTTGATATGTCATTGCAGAAAAAATTTCACAATCTGTGGGTTCTCCTTTTACTCTTTTGGAGAAATCTTTTGATATATGGAAGTGTCTAATTTTTAGGAGGTCCTAGTCATCTATTTTGTCTCCTACTGTGTGTGTTATATTTGACAGTGTATTTATGCCATTATTAGAGCCACTAAGTTTGTCACTAATTTTTTATTGATGATCTTTATATTTCTATGTTTTGCATGTAGGTCTTTAATCCACATTGTTTGGTTTTTGAGATGTGGGTCTTGTTTCATTCTTTTGAAGATGGAATTCCAAAAAATAATTTTACCAGCACTATTTGTTGAAGAAACTATCTCATCCCCATTGAATGTGTTTTGGCCCTTTGTCAAAGATCAACGGACTGTATGTGGATGGATTTACTTCTGGGTTCTCCATTCTGTTCCATTGATCTCTGTATCTTTCATTGTACCAGTACCAAGCTGTTCTGGTCACTGTGGCTGTGTTTGATATTAAGAAGTGAGAGACCTCCAACTATGTTTTTCTTAAACAGTGCTTTACTTAACCAAAGTCTCTTTCTTTTCCATGTAAAGATAGTGATCAGTTTTTCCATCTCTTTCAAGAATGATGTTGGAATCTGGATTGGGATTGCATTATATCTATAGATTGCTTTAGGTGTTAGTTAAGTGCAGTTAAGTCAGTTCCGACTCATAGCATCCCCATGAGTATAGGATTTCCAAGTAGTGGGGCCAGAAAGCAGTAATGAAACACACAAGGAAATAAGAGAGCAGCAGCAGTGGCTAGGAAAGAGAAGAATAAAAAATGAAAGCAGAGAAACACAGGATCAAAAGCAAGGGAGAAGAAGAGGGAGAAAGAATAAACAAGCAAAAACAATGAAAGCAAAAAAAAAAAAAAAAAAAACACAACCTGGGCTGCTACCAGATCCAGAGAGGAAAAAATTCTGGGGTTACTTGACAGTCAACCAAGGACCTCACATCATGGGTGAGTCAGGGATGAGACAGTAACACGCACTCGCAAAACTAGATGGTGTTGTCTGTGTCTGTTCTCAGAACCAAATCCAGAGTATTTCACACAGACTCCAAATCAGCTGGGGGATCAAGGCATTTCTATCCCGGTGGGGAGGGGGGCAGGCAATGGGCTGGCCAGAACCAGCTTCAGGTCTGAAGCAGGCCACACCTAATTCCAGGTACCAGGTTTGGTGCTGCTAGTTTCCTACTATCTTTGATGCAGCTTCAACCACGTGGAGAATAGGCATTTCACTGGGATTGTATGCAGGAGGGGGCCAGCCATACCTCTGGTCACCAGGGTAATGGGGGTACAAGAAAAATGTTGCACCTTTCTCTCTGCCAGGAAGCAGTATGTCTCTCCACCACCTACTGTCCTCTTGCCTTCAAAGTCACCATCAAAAGCTCAAGATAGCTTCACCATGTGTGGCTAGTCGGCACAGGTCACCCATCTCGCCTTTTTCTGCTACACCTGCTCACCTCTCTCCTACTAAGCAGTCAATCAACTTCTTGATCCCTTCATCTGAAGCTGAGTTCCAGGACTATCATCTATATCTGTTTCATTTGGTTTACCAAATCTTGGCTGTGGAGCGTCTGTGTGTAGTCCTAGTCTGCCTAGTCCGCCATCTTGCCGCCTCCCTCTGTGATGACTTCTTAATAAAGGAATCTATATATCATTCTGATTTGTCATATGCAGCTTTGGTTGATTGTTGACCTTGTTCAAATTAACTCACTATATATATATATGGCAAACCCAGCAGCTGCTTCTTGGAAGTTCTAGACAGGGCTGCTATGAGTTGGAACTGACTCAATGACATTTAACAGCTATATATATATATATATATAAAACCTAAGATCAAAACCTAAACCACCTTTCTATCTTCTGTAATCTGGCAACATGTGCAGTCATGGAAGAATTTTCATCTCACTTAAATAAAGTGTGACAGTTAAGGTCATGTGTCAGCTTGGCTGGCTCATGGTTCTCTAGTTTGGCAGTTATGATGCCTCCACCCCCTTCAATGATAAGATCTAATATAATGTCATCACCTCCATGATAGATCTGCTATGAGCAGCCAATCAACTGAAAGGGATTTTCCTCTGGGGTGTGGCCTATTTCCAATATTCCAACATTCTGGCAAGGCTCTTGGGCACTTTGCTCAATCTGGATCCTGCATCTGGATCATCATTTCATTATCTGACATCTTGTTCTTTGGACTTGAGCTAATGGCCTACCATACTATCTGTGAATTTAGGGATTTGCTACCCTCTGTAGTCTATGAGCCAGCAGCCTGCCATCTGATCCACAGACTTGGGACTTTCCAACCCTTACAACTGTGTGAGCTATTTCTCTGAGACAGATAAATCTGAGTGTGTATGTATAGATAAATAGATAGGTATATAGAGAGATCTGGTGTGGCACTGCGGGATAATGTGCTGTATCGTAAGATCAGTTTGAACTGCAAAGGCTGGTAGTTCAAACCCACCAGCCACTCCTCAGAAACTCTATTCAGGGTCGCTATGGGTCGGAACCAAATCGATGGCACTTAACAACTATATATATATATATATACACACACACACATATATACATATATATATAAAACACACACACAAACTGTGCAATGTGACATGAAATCCTCCTCCCACAGTCCTCTCTATTCAGTTGAGTTCAATAATTCAATGCTGTGGTCAGACAGAACTCAAGAGACAGTATTCACAGTTATGGGGTTTATTAGGAAAGTTAACAGATTACAATATAAGATCAGAAAATGTTCAGAGTCTGTTTGGTCCAGTCAGCTGCTGATAAATGTCCACAGGACACACACTCCACCTAAGTCTCAACCTGAAGGCACTTGGCACTAGCTCCATGGGAGCTCCACAACTTCCTAAGCAAGCCTCTTGCCCAGAGTCACTCAGCTTTACTTGATCTGGGGGCCGGGAAGCCCACTGCTGTCTCATGCTCTGGGTCTTAGATCTGCTGCTGCTGTTCCTCTAGCAGTCCTCCGGTGTCACAGCTCTCTGGCCCTGGATTGCGGAGGAATAAGACACAGGGATCTCGGCAGCCACACGGTGTGCTCCAATGACTGCCTCTTCCTCTTTGATGGTAGTGAGAGTCACCCCTCCTGCTTGTGTTCATTTTATACCCAGGCTAGTGGTTTAATTTTTACAATTATTCGCTAACATCTACCACTGAATGTCATCCTATCAGTATCTTCTCCCATCTTCCCTTACCCAAACCCAGCAGGGTAGAAATATTGTTTTGTGGGAGTCAGACTATGTCTTGAAGACACATTAGAGAATCCACTATACCACACAAACCCCCACACTTCAAAAAGTTCACGCAAAAATGAAATTAAAAGATAACAGAAATTTTCCATAATTTTTTTAAGGCCCCTTGTGTTTATGTATTTTTGTTGTTGTTATGTACTACCGAATTGGTTCCGACCCATAGCAACCCTATATAGGGTTTCCAAGGAGAGGCTGGTGAGTTTAAACCACTGACGTGTAGTTCAAACCAACTTTGCAGTCCAGCATACTAACCCACAGCATCACACCAGGACTCAGTGTTTATGCATATACTTATGGTTTTTAAAATACAGGTTTGCATCTCTAAAGAACCCAGCCAAAGGCATTTGGTACCAAGGGTGGTTCTAGAGAAACAAAACGATAAAGGATGAATTTTCTCAAATAGTTCTCAAATCTGTTTTAAAGGCACTGATGACTTGGCCTATATTGGTAAAGAAGACACTGCTGGTTGGGAATCAACTCAACGGCACTTAACATGTTTCCCATCATTCAGAAGCAGTTGGCTTTACAGAAATATGGAATGGCCTTCTAAAGGCATAATCATGGTGCCAGCTAGGTGGTTGGGGCATTGTTCTCCAGGAGGCTGTATATGCTCTAAACCAATATCCAATATATGCTGTTCTTCCGACTGTCAGGATTTGTGGGTCCAGGAACCAAAGGGTGGAAATGGGAGTGACACCACTCATGGTTGTTACCCCTAGTGACCCACATACATTTTTGCTTCCTGTTCCCCAACTCTTATGTTGTATGGGTCTGGACGTCTTAGTTCCAAAGAGAGGAAAACTTCTAATTAACTAGATTTAAGAACGTCCCCTGGCCACTTTGGGTTCCTCACACCTCTGGATCAACAAGCAAAGAAGGGAGTTACTGTACTGGCTGGTGTGCCTGATCCTGACTATCAAGCGGAAATCGGGTTGATATTACATAATGAAGGCAAAGATGAGTCTGGGGAGTCCTTAGGCCCTCCCTTAGTACTACCATGTCCTGTAAAGTCAACAGCAAGCTACAGCCACACAATTCCAATCTGACTACTAATGGCCCAGATATGATTTGGGTAACCCCACCAAGTGAAGAACCATAACCAGCTGAGGGCAAAAGGAATACAAAATGTACAGTTTTGTATCTCTAGAGAACCCAGCCTAAGACAATATACATATATAAGATATAAGTAGTACTTCAATTAAGTGTTTTTTCAAAGGGAATCTATAGTATTGAAACCTAAGCATTGACAAGGTGGGGGAAAATGTAGAACTGATTCATTTACATTGGTCAAATATAAAAAAGCCAAAGGAATTATATCAAGGATGTCAAAGTGCTTCAAAAAATATAACGCACAATGACGCAGAACTTCCACTGAGGTATATGCGCCAAAGAACAGAAAGCAGCAACGTGTACAATCATATGTAGACCAATGTTCACGACAGCATTATTCACAATAGCCAAAAGGTGGTAACCACCTAAATATCCATCAACAGATGAAATGGAGCAGTGACTGTACACTGCTTCCATTTTCTTTTGATACTTTCTGGGTCATTCAATATTTTGCCCATGAAACCCTTCAATATTGTAAGTTGAGGCTTGAATTTTTTCTGTAAGTTCTTTCAAACTGAGAAAGGCTGACAAAACTGAAGAAAATCATTGGTTTTCTAACTCCTGGTCTTTGCACATTTCAAGCTGTCCTTTGAAATTTTCTGTTCAGCTCTCTTACTTCCGCATTTCTTCCAATCACTTGAGTTTCTCCAGGTTCAAGTGCAAGTTCAGAGTCTCTTCTGACATCCAGTTTGATCTTGTCTTTTTCATGACATTTTGCTTCCTTCATCTATGATGTCCTGATGTCATTCCACAACTCCTTTAGTATTTGGCCATTAGTTTCTAATGTATCAAACCTGTTCTTGAGATGGTCTCTAAATTCAGGTGGAATACACACAAGGGCTGTTTAGCTCTTACAGAATTGTTTTAATTTTCTTCAGCTTCAGTCTGAACTTGCATATAAGCAATTAATTTCCAACTATGATCCTTGTTTCCAACTTTCACCTGTATGTTTGATCAATTGTTAAATACCATTGAGTGGGTTCCGATTCATAGCAACCCTATACAGGGCTTTTGAGAGCACCTGGTGAATTTGAACCACCGACCTTGCGGTTCAAACCAAACTTGTGATCCAGTTCTTACCCTACAGTATGCCACACCAGGAGTCCAAATAAGTTGGTAGAATTTTCCAATTTCATTATCACTGGCTTTAGTGGTTGGTGTGTAATTTGTAAGACTAGTGGTATTAACTAGTCTTCCTTGTGGTGGTGTTGTTAAATGCTGTCAAGTCGGTTACAACCCATAGTGACCCTCTAGAGTCTTCCCTGTAGGTGTATGTATATTAACATATCTCAGACAACATTATACTTCAAGATACATACTGAAATGTTCCTTCTAATGATGAATATGACAACATTCCTCTTTGATTTGATGTTTTCAGCATAGTAAACCATATGATTGTTCCATTCAAAATAGCCAATACCAGTCCATGTCAGTTCGCTAATGCCTAGGATATCAATCTTTAAGTTCTCCAATTTATTTTTGACAACTTCCAATTTTCCTAGATTCAAACTTTGTACATTTCACAATCTGATTATTAATGGATATTTGGAGCTGTTTCTCCTCATTTTGAGTTGTGCCCCATCAGCAAAGATCCCAAAAGTTTTGCTCCATTTGCATCACTATGGTCAAGTCTACTTTGAGGAGGCAGCTCTCCCCAAGTTGTATTCTGAGCGTCTTCCACAACATGAGAATTTCATCTTCTGGCATTCTATCTTATAACGTCCCTCGGCTATTCATAAGGTTCTTCAGTGACTACCAATTCTACCTAGTCTGTCTCAGGGTAGATGCTCTGCTGAACCCTGTGCCACCAGGGGTGACCCTGCTGGTATTTAAAATTCTGGTGGACTAGCTTATAGCATCACAGCAACATGGAAGTCACCACAGCACAACAAACTGACAGACGAGTGATGGCAAAATATGGTACATACATACACCATGACTCTGCCATAAAAAGAAATGAAGTTCTGATATATATCACCACACAGATGAACCCTGAGGACACTATACTGAGAGAAGTAAGTCAGAACCAAAAAGAAAAAGATTGTATGATATTACTTACATAAAATGAGCAATTATATAAACAAACAAAAGAAATTATTAGTAGTTCCTTGGAGTAAGAGCAAGGGAGGAAGAAAGGCTTTTTTTTTGTTTTTTAATTTGGTTTGAGCTACATTGTAGATATATTAAGGGTGGTGGGATACATTGGAAAGAGTGAAAACAGATGTACAACTTGAAAAATGTAATCACTGTCACTGATGAGGACATGCAGAAAATGACGAAATGTTATGTGCTAATGTGAGTATAATAATAATAATTTTAAAATAACTATGAGAGTGCTTCAACAATTTTGTGGGAAAATTCTATTCTATCTTCATTTCATATTCTTCACGAACCTTTTGAAATACAATCATCTAAAACACTGTATTAAAAAAAAAGATACTTCTATTGATGCTGAATTACAGTAACCAATAGAAATATGACATTATCCCAGCCGAATGAGGGCATTTTGACACAATATTTACCTAGCTCTTAAGATTTCTGGTCGCATTAGTGGTAACTGCTGTGGTTCCTTACAGAAGTATTCCCTATGTATTCTCCTCAGGCGTGTACTATCTTTGTGGCTTGATTTTATCTCTAAAAGTTTGTACACAATCCACAAGCAGGTACATGAAATGTCACTAGAGTTGAAAATAAGAGGAATATACTTTCTCTGTATCTGGACCAGTACAGTAATAACAAAGTAAAACCTGTGCCAGCCTGAAGTATGTTCTATAACCTTAGAGTAATATAGCTTATCAGCCAGGATTTTAGGAAGTTAAATCTATTCTGTAACTATAAACTAGAAATGAAAAATAACACAACAGCAGTACCATAACACTATGAAACTTTTATTGTGCACTTACTATGTATACACAATTTCTAAATGTCTTACGTGGATTAACCCACCCAGTACTATGTATCAGGAGTCCTGGTGTGGCGCTGTGGGTTAAACGCACTGGATTACAAAGTCAGTTTGAACCGCAAGGTCAGTGGTTCAAGCTCACCAGCCATTCCTTGGAAACCCTGTATACAGGGCCACTTGGGGGTCAGAACTGACTCAACGGCACTTAACAACAACAATGGATCAGGAGTCCTGATGTAACACTGTAGGATAAGCACTGGACCACAAGGCCTATTTGAACCACCAGGTGACGGTTCAAACCCACCAGCTGCTCCTTGAAAACCCCATACAGGGTCATTATGAGTCAGAACAGACTTGATGGCACTTAACAACATGTATCAGAAATGATCCTAAATGTTTTACACAGATTAATTCAGTTAATCATCACAGTAACCCAATGAGATAGGTACTGTCTCCATTCCTACTTTACAGAAGAGGAAACTGAAGCAGAGAGTAACCTGCCCTACTAACTTGTCACAGTAAATGATGAGCTTAGATACGACTCCTGAAATTTTCCCTTAGTAGTCCACTACAGTGGTTTTCAAAAGTGCATTCTGCAGAAACTTCAGTGCCAGGAATTCTACTTTCAAAATATCTATCATCCAATATATTTTTTCTGTTTTTAAAGCTACAATGCAAATATCACAATCAAAACTTTTCTATACTGTAGCTAACACACTGAGTGGAAACAACACACGTTGGGCTGCCACGTTGTCACTTTTGTGCAGATGGAATAAAACTAGCTCCATCACCTCCAAGATCTTATTTGGACATCTCTCCACTGTTTTTTTTTTTTAATTAAACTGAAGACTGCATCTGTCTGATCAAGTAAATTGATAAAAGCTCAATCAAATACCAGGCAAACTTAGGTACACAATAGTAAACAAAGGCTATACTATCCAATTTATTTTACATTTTAGATTTATTGTCTGACATGTTAAAAGCGATATGGTACATATGATTTTGAAAACTGTCCTACATTCCTACTGTTGTTTCTCCTTCTAGTCACAGAATATTTAACTGAAGGGTATCCTGAAATGACCGGGAGAATGATGACACTTTCCACTCCCAAAGATATAAAGCCTCGGAAACCCTAAACTGGGTTGCTATGAATCAGCACCGACTCGATGGCACTTAACAACAATTCTGCGATGACAAGGGAAGCTATTAGGGGAAAAAAAATTACCGTTTCCACTCCAACTCAGCCTCATATTCCTATTGTTACATTGCGAACTTTGTCATGAGGAGAAATGCTCTCTACTTTATAATTCTTAAGTGCCATCGAATCAGTTCCAACCCATAGTGACCCTGTATAGGGTTTCCGAGGAGTGGCTGGTTAGCTTGCGGTTCAAACGACTCTGCAGTCTGGCTCATTAACCCACAGCGCCACACCAGGACTCCTACCTTATATTATTATATATACCTTACAATGCACGAATCCAAATGGTCTCTTCTGTGAGCACAGTCCTCTGCCTTACTGATTCACTGTATCAGTCGCTCCCACTGACTGGTCTTCAGTTTTATTGGATCTCTGATTCCATTGAACATATACTATCTGCTATTCCTATGATCAATCTGTCAGCTCTTTCCTTTATTCGCTTTCATTTTTTAACCATCCAAGATGATATGATCATACTTGCACTAGTACCCTAAACACCTCTGTTCCTCTATCATTTTGCTGCATGCATCTGGCCAATCCCAGTCTTCAAATACATTACTATTGGCTTTCATCGCACTGGTATCAGAACAGATGAGCACTGCTACCAACAGTTGCCTTTGAACTGATTCCAACAAGCAGGGAAGAGGAATTATCACACTGTGACCACTTCAGCCAAACTTTAACACCGTGGATAAGCCTGTCTGCAGTTGGCATATTCTTTCTGCAACCACTATTTATTTCAGACATGTTCTACTTCCTCCAGACCTTGAACTTCTGTCCCTTCCATCCCGGAGCAACTCACAGTAGATGGCTTTCCCTACTCTGAAGGCGCTGTACTGATTGAACCTATCCTTATTTTCTTATCAGTAGAGGCAGGACCTCCCCCCTTTTGTGCTTTAAATGCCATCCCTTTCCATCTTCTCAGAATGTTACAGTATTTCTTCTTTCTTTTATGTAAGTAACATTTCCTTCTCTCTACTGTTATCTTTCCTATGAGCAGTTTATGTTTATTGGGATTCAACCTAAAACTTCTTTGTAAAAAGGATCTTTGTGCTAAAACAGTAAGGTTCTTTGTCCTATGTATATAAAACCCCAAAGAAAGTCTTAAAAAGGAGTGCGTAGTGGTTACGAACCGGCCTGAGAACGGCAAGGTCAGCAGTTCAAAACTACCAGCTGCTCCATGGGAGAAAGATGAGGCTTTCTGTTCCCATAAAGATTTGCAGCCTCAGAAACCCTGTACAGGGTCGCTATGGGTCGGAACCGACTCCACGGCCCACAGCCACCACCACACATATCCCAAACACTCTGCTGTCAGGTCAATTCTACCTTAGCGACCCTACAGAAGCAGAAGATAGTAGAATTGCTCCATAGGGTTTCATCGGTTGCAGATCTTTACAGAAGCAGGCTGCCACATCTTGCTTCTGTACACCGACTGGCTCCAATCTTCAGTTTAGCTGCCTAGCGCTCCCATCTCAGCACCACCAGCGTTTCTTACTACACATGCGAAGGTTAAGTCAAAAAGTATTCGTACAAAATCATAGAAACCTTTATTATTAAACAGAGTACAAAAAATGTAAAGCTATTATTTTCTAACTTACCTTCCATCTAGGTCTATATACTTCTGAAGGCAGTGTTTCTGACTCTCTAACCCTTCCCCCAAAGAA
>NW_006408696.1:1517454-1519024 GCF_000296735.1 Chrysochloris asiatica | reverse complement strand
GACACACACCTAGCTTAACTCTACATATGTTTTCAGAAACAAAGCCTACAGTATCGCCAATTTCTAAAGCATTGATAATTTCTTTATGCTTTACAATTAAGAGCTCTGCTAGACCTATACAGCCAAGAGGAGCATGGAATTCTTCAGTGTTATTTTAATAACCAGGAAATCTGACAACATGATCTTTTGTTACTAGCTCTGGATTGTGGGATGGAGGGGGTAGAAAAAGGAGAAAGGAGGAAGCAACAAATGTTGCAGCTTCTTTTTTTTTTCTTTAAAGTTAAAAATATTGCAGGATACATACAGGGCAATAAATAATACTTAAAAAGGTTGACAGAGGAGTGAAACAATATTATAATAATTTATTCACGGAGAGAGCGTGACATTTCCCTCACCCCCCAAAACAAAATAAGCGTTCATTCCTCTCATCTGCAATAAGCAGTTAAAAAAAAAAAATTAATCATTTCTTTCATTCTAGTCAACTCTCGCACCCTGCGTTTTCCGGCTGTGTTGTGTGTGGATGTGTGGATGTGTGGATGTGCAGTGATCCAGGCTGAGAAAGAGCGAACTCGGTGACCTGGGATCCCCTTCCGGGCGCATGTCTCGCCCGCCTGCCTAGCGCTCTGCTCCGTGGTGGTGTTCAGCAAACTGCCACTGCCCTAGGCGGGGGCTGCCACTCTAAGGTATAACTGAGTTCTTTAACGACTACTGGGATCTCTAATGCGTTTTAGATGCGCTAGGATGAGAGCTGCTCCATCCAAGGAAGTTTTTAGTAGTATTAGAGCTCGCGGGCCTAGGATAAAGCACATATATTTCACGCAGAAAATTGGAAGCCGGCGTCAGCTCACAGCCTTGCCAGGAGCTCGGGGATACAAGGAAGGGGCCCGATCCGGCCCCCAGGCCCCGGCCGCAGACCCTGGGGTGGTGGTGGGGTGGGGTGGGGTGAGGGGCCTGGGGTCACACTGGACGCCCCGCGCCCATCGATCACACTGCCCGCAGGCACCCTCACTCCGACTTCAGAGCCAGGTCTTCCAAACACTCCCCCACCCCACCCCCGCCTACTTTCCAGTTTCTTCATCGGCGCCTCAGTTTCCCCAAAACGGTTCCTCCGGTCTCCCCCACCCTGACACTTTTTTTTTTTTTTTTTTTTTTTAATAACCATGAAATCTAGCATGAAGCTCTGTCCTCCTCAATCCCTCAAGTCAGCCGGCTGCTCCCTCGCTCTGGGTCCGGGACCCACCAGCCCAGCACGGATCTCTTTGCCCCTAGGCCACTTTTCACTCGGGCTGGGGGTCCCGCTTGAGACTCCCGAGTTCTCTTCTCACCCATTTTTCCCTCGGCCCGGACCGGCCTCTCTTGACAGCCCTGTGTCCCTCAGGCCGGCCCCCTCCTCGGACCCTCGCCACCGTCTTTTCCTCAGCCCAGCTCTCTCCATCCCCTCGCTGCGCCCCGCAACCCCGCGCGTCCGCCGCTCACCTGCGGACTCCCCGGTGTTGATCCAGTCCGGGTTGGCGATGCTGGCGATGGCGAAGATATCGGCAGCCAGAAAGAGACATCCTGAGATGATGGT
>NW_006408696.1:1515673-1516529 GCF_000296735.1 Chrysochloris asiatica | reverse complement strand
ATCAAATGCCTCAGGCGCTGCTGTTGGTTATAGAGGTACTGGAGTGGCAAGAGAGAAGGTTCTAGCTCACGTGAAGCTTGCTTACTGCTAGGCAAGAGGCAGAAAACCGTAAAAAGGGGATATCTTAAAATAAAGGTGTCGGGCATCTGTGAATTAAATGAGGGTCAGAGTGCTGGAAGGGGATGTGATAACTTAAGATGGTCGGGGAAGGTTATGTTTGCGGTGAGATCATAAATGTCCACCCAGTGAAGATCTGGGCATGAGCTTAAGGCGGAAGGAACAGGGAAGAGTATGTTCAAGCCACTGTTAATGGCTGGTGTGGCTGGAAAGTGGTATGAGAAGACGTTGGAGAGGTAGGCAGAGACCAGATGTAGGACTTGGGGAGCCATGATAGAATTTGGATTTTGTCTTAAGTGCAATTGAAAGACTTTGGAGGGTTTTCAGGTAGAGAATGTTATTTCGTCTGTAAAGATCTAGTGTGAAGAACAGTTTGTCTGGGAGAGGGGCAAGAATGAAAGCAGGGACACCAGGTAGAGAGTCATGAAGCTGTGTCCAGGAGAGGGAATGGTGGCTTTGATTAGGGTGAGAGTAATTGAAGATGGAGAGATGGGGATGTTTGGGAGGTACAGCCAAGAACTTGCTGGTGGATGAGGGAGAGAATGAAAGCAAGAGAGAACTCAGAGATAACTCCCTAAGTTTTTGGCCTGAAGCACCCAGGAGTTTGATGGTACTATTTACTGAGTTACCATATGAACAAGAGCCAAGAGATACCATATGAACAAGAGCCAATGATACTCAGAGAGGAAGTCCAAAGTGCATTGAAAGAAGTGGCAAAGAACAAGGCACCAGGAATTGA
>NW_006408696.1:1512525-1514115 GCF_000296735.1 Chrysochloris asiatica | reverse complement strand
TAGAGGTTTCCTTTTCTTCCATAGCTTGTGAACCAAATTGCCATTAACACTGGCATTGGATCCAGCTCTTTCTTTCCACGCAACAACCAGGAGATGAGATACTTGTGTCCTCCCTTAAATGCCACCTAGGTCATCTTGAGAAAGAACTGCAAGAGTGACATCTGTCTCTATTTTTGGAATGCCTACACGTTCATAAAACTCAGCAAGTTTCAAATTCCACCAAAACAAGAGCCTTGCAGAAAATTTGTAGAGCACTATCAGTTTTACCATGCAGGTTGGGTAACGAGGGATTTGATTGCTAGTCTACAGACAAGACTACTGCCCAGACTGGTTCTCTTGGGATGAAAGTTTTTTTGTTTTTTAATCATTATGATACAATTTGTTTTTTTCTGCCACTGAAGTGGGCATGAGGAAATTTAAATATTCCAGGGACCCAGATAAAATACTTTATTGCATTACTGCAAAAGGTCTTCACTTGATTTTTCTTTCTCTTTTTAAAGTAGTGGAGAAATTTGATGGAGTTGCATTATTGACTTCTCTGGTTTTTCTATTTCCCTGTAATAGAAGAAACCTTAACCATGCAGAGTTTGTTGCAAATAATACTCACTGATGCTCACTACTGGCCAGTTGAGCTGAATCCTAAAGTAAAATGTTAGAACAATTTGCCTGTTCCAATTCCAAGTGAGTGGAATGATGATGAATTGATTTTTGTGTTTAAAAAATACAAATATGAATTCTCCCTTCCTTCCTCTACTTGAGGAAGATACCCAGCCTTTCCTGCACTGTACCTTCACAACAGGCTCTGCACCCAAGATTGTTGTTCATTGTAGTAGAGTCAATTCCAACTCATCGCGACCCCATGTATTGCTGAGTAGGACTACTCCATAGATTTTTTTTTAATTTTTTTATTGTGAATTGAGTGAGTGAAGGTTTACAGGGCAGATCATCAGTTTTAACAGTCAGCAAATCATTGCCATGATTACAATCCGCTTCATGCACCATCAGCCAACCTTTTTTTAATGTATACATACCACATTGAAAAGAGATAATCGTTTAAAGGTCCAAAGGGCACATTTTGTAAGCCAGCCTCCTATGTGCAGGTACACTGCTCCTCTCAGTCCATGGCCTTACAGTTTGTCTACTGCTCTGTCTCCCTAAGCCATTGCCTCTGCCTCCATCTCTGTTGTCCCTGCTTTTCTGATTAGGATCCCTTGCTCCATCGGGTTTTCTTGACAGCAATCTGAAGAAGCAGGTCACCAGGCTTTCTCTTCCATAGAGCTGCTTAGGTTAGTTGTTATTGTTGTTAAGTGTCCTCGAGTCGGTTCTGACTCATAGCGAACCTGTATAGGGATTCCCAGGAGCAATTGGTAAGTTTGAACTGGCGACATTGTGGCTCTAAACCAACTGTAGTAGGATTCTGTGTCTACTTGACCAGGATTTCCAGAGGTTTAGCAGTTGAGATGTGCTTATGCCCATGGTGATGAAACCTAATAGGCATAGTTAGCTCTGTGATGAGTGGCTATGAGCAGTCAGTCAATTAAAGGGATGCTTCCTTGGGGTTGTGGCCTGCTCCCAATCTAATGGACACAC
>NW_006408696.1:1500238-1512021 GCF_000296735.1 Chrysochloris asiatica | reverse complement strand
CTCGACGGCACTTAACAACAACAAGATATATATATATTTTTATATATTTATATATATAGATGTTTCACTGGTTTTGTTTCTCTAGAAAACCCAGCCTAGGACACCCAGATTGAGGTCCAGTGTTTATCTTACAGTGCAAACTGTTTGTGCTACCTAGGGATATTATGTCTAAGATAAAAGAATAAGAATAATTGGTATTGAGTTTGTAAACATTTTCATCAAACTAATGGCTTCACATCAATGGTCATGTCAGACAACGGTCATGTCCCTTCCTACCACCAAGGAGTGGAAGATGGCGGGTGTGGCGATGTTGTTGTTAAGTGCCATCAAGTTGGTTCTGACTCACAGTGACCCTGTATAGGGTTTCCAAGGAGCGTCTGGTGTTTTGAACTGCTGACCTTCTGGGGACCCATGAATCTAATCTTAGCCCCTCCCTCATCTCAGTTTTACCCTCCAACATTCCAGAGTCCCAAGTCTTCCTGAGATCTACAGAATAAATCAGTTCCCTCCTCTATGTCTCAGTCGATTATATTAAAGGCAAACAAACCCTGGGGATTGGGGAGAGGCACAGTTGTGGAGTAAAAAGAATACTGGACTATATTCTAGTTCCATCTCTGCTACTGGTTTAAGGCATGACCCTGGGAAAGTCACGTCACTCTCTCTGAACCTCTTTCCCCCATCTGACCCAGCAAACTCCCTGAACAAACACTCCGCCCCAATGATAGAACTATCCCACCCTCACCCTCTCATCCAACCCTAAGCAAAGCACCTGGGACTTCTCCGAGAGTGGATGAGCCATGCCGTTCATTATGGCAGAAAATCCTTAGGGACCCAGAAGAATACAGAAGGCCCCCAGGAGGAAACTATGCTGACAGGCCGAAGTCATAAATAGCTGTTCTGTGAAGGGTGGTAAGTGTAGTGTGCTATACTATGATGGATGGCTGTCCTTGGTCCAGAAGAGGCTGAATCCAGATGGGACCTTGGGGAAACCCACGGAGGGGCCTGTGTGATCACTCTTCTCTTTAAGGAGCATCTTTAGCCTGACAGGAAAAAACCCTTCAGAATTGCTCTCTGGGGTCCCATCAGGTCAAAAGTGTGGTATGTGAACCGGCATGTGCACCTGGAGTTGCTGGGTTTAAAAAAGACAAAAGAGTAGTCTGGAGATTAACAGTTTGTGTCCAGGGCTCAGTTTGTGTCGTGGGTTGGGTTCCCCTAGAGCATACTGAGTCCAGAGATAACTAGAGGGATACTGAGTCCAGGCAGTTGACTAGAGGGATACTCTGAGGACCAACTCCTGTCAGAGAAGACCAGGAAGCAGAATTCAGCAGAGTAGAAGTTCGGGTTGGGGGTGCAGTTATAGGAAGCTTTGGTAGACCCCCACAGGGAGCTCTGAAGCTAGGTCAAAAGTGCCTGAACTTTATATCTCTGCAAAGACTTGTCATTGAATGCTGACCAGGAATGGGGTGTGACTTGGATGAGGAGCTCTGTGGAGCCAAGAAATCTCCAGGAGACTTCTCAGTTAAGAGCAGATGGGCTAGCACTGACTTCTTTCATTTCCCTTTGTGTTAGACTTCATGACACAGAGTTCATCCTATGAGAAATCTGCCCGGGTTTATTGTGAATGTGTTGTTGTTGAGGTGCCATCGAGTGAGTTCTGACTCATAAGTGACCCTGTGTAGGGTGGTGGTGTTAAGTGCCATTGAGTTGGTTCCAACTCATAACAATCCTGTATAGTGCTTCCACGGAGCAGCTGGTGAATTTGAACCACCAGCCTTGTCCTTCAAACTGACCTTGAGGTTGAGCACTTATCCGGCTGCACCACACCAGGACTCCTCTGTGTAGGGAAGAGCCATAGTAACAGCGTAACAAGCTGGAACCCTTCTAAAGTTACCACAGGAACCCATTCCTAGTGCCTGCCATCTACTAACTAGCCGCTTGCATGATAACTATTTGCTGAAGGAATGTTAAGTCTTGTTTTCATCAACATAACTATATCAGGACCTTCTTCATTATGTTGTTCTCTGTTTCTTCCAGAATCATTTTTTATCATTTGTGTATTTAAAAAAAACTCCATTTTATCTTTTTATATATATACATGTGTGTGTAATTATGTATACTCGTTAATGCGTCAGACTGCAAAGTCGTTTGAACTGCAAGGTCGGTAGTTCAAGCTCACCAACTGCTCCTTGGAAACCCTATAACAGGGTTGCTGTGGGTCGGAATCGACTCAATGGCACTTAACAACAACAACAACAAGAGGAGAGAATCCCTAAAGGTACTGTTGTGTCTCCAGCATCAGCACAAACCAGAGCAGGCTTCCAGTAAATATTTGTTATATGAGTGAGCCTGTGGGGGAGGAAGAGTAATTTTGGAAGACAGAAAGAAATCATAACTGACTCCTCCACTTCTCCCTATTTCAGTGGTTCAGCAAGAATGAATGAAGAGGTCAGTTACTCTTACGCAGAGATGAGAAAACAATGGGGCAGGGAAACTAACACTAGAAATGGGACAACCAGATCACAAAGAGAGTGTTGACAGATCATGAAAAGGTTAACTAATGTCACTGAACACTTTGTATCAAAATTGTCAAATGGGAACGTAAGTTGCTGTGTAAATTTTCACCGAAAACACATGAAAACAATATTTTAAAACAAACCCACAACCCACTGCAGGTCAGGCATTCTATTAGTTCCTGCCAAAGTTTTGTTCACTTTCACCGACAGCTTGCTTCTCACACCCCTGAGACGCATTGCTGTGTGGCTTTTTCTAGGCTTCATTGAAACCTGTGACTGCTCAGCTGCCCCATTTGGCGGCGTTGCCGTGGCGCCCCCTGCCGTCCTGCTCGAGCGGCGGCTTACAAATCTCCACTGCCTGTCTGCCTGCAGCGGTCACGTCTCGCGGGTTCCAAACTGTTGGGAGTTGGACCACTCTAGCTTCAGCTCTGGCTCCTGGGAGGCCCTTCTGAGCCATCCGTCCTTCGGGGCCATGAAGAAGGCCATCCGCAAAAGCAGAAATGGTAACTGTGAAGTAAGAAGGGAAGAGGAAATGCCCTGGGACCCGAGCCTCACTTTTTCTCCTCTAGAATGGGTTGGAAGGTATCCTGTGGGTATCATTTATTTGGAGTCCTGATCTAGAGCTGTAGGAGAAGCATTGAACTGCTAAGGTGGGCGGTTCAAACCCTCCAGACGCTTCTCAGAAACCCTATACAGGGTTTCTCAGTAACTATGAGTCGGCACCTACTCAAGGACATTGAACAGCAACAACATTATTTATTACGTATAATTTACAACAGTAAGATTGCCTCTCCCCTGTTTAAATGCACACTTCTGAGTTGTGACAAACACCATACACCGAAATTTAACCACAACCACAATGACGATATGGGATAGTCCTATCATCCCCAAATTCATGCTCCACCCCTTTGCAGCCAACCCTTTTCCCCACCCTGCTCCGTACATCTCCATTTGTCATCTTTAGTCTTGCCCTTTCCATAGGAAATGTCATAAATGTGGAATGATACAGCCCGGGGCCTTTTGAGTCTGCCTTCTTTGTCTGAGTCCTGCTGTCTTGAGACTGGATTTCATAGATTCACTTTGTTAGTGCAGTTAATTTGTAAAGTGAGGTTGGTACCCTAGGCTTCGCCCAAGATGCCACTTCAATGTATTCTCCGAGCAGAGGCTCCAGGGGATGACCCACTCCAAATCACGCCTATAAGCCTGAAAAAAATCGCGGAAGACATCTCTTCTGTGTAATATGCTACTTTATTTTTACAGACAGATTATCTTTTAAGACAAGGGAACAAATTGTAGACCAACATTTTTGATTTACATATTCTGATTATACTTAAAGAGGGTGCACAAGCATTGTTCCATTCTTCAAATAGTGACCTCTTGGGGGAAATGAGTTGTTCCTTCACAGGAGAGTTACCCATTAGCACAACAGCGGTGGTATTAGCAACTCTCCACGTCACCTGGGGTTGCAGGGAAGGGAGAGGGTGGTTGGAGATAAGCCACAAGAGCTGCTTTGAGGAGTGGGCCATGAAGCTTGCCAGCCTCAGAGCTGGGGTTAGAAGAAGCCCTTTCTCCAGCAATGGGGATGCTCAGAGGCCACCTCCCCGCCCCCGCCCCCAACCACGATGGTTACATGAATTTGGCTAAGGCTTGGCAAATAGCAGTTTGTCACTTGTCCTTAAGAAAAGTGTTGTTGCTGAGGACAAGTCTCAGAAACTTCCTCTTGGAAAAATACCTCTGTTGTTTTAAATCACATCTCGGTCTTTTCTTATGCGCTTTGGTCCTTTAGAAAACCTATTTCTACCTAGTCCCCATGCACCCCTTTTTCCCAAGGCCTGTGGATATTTCCCCCAAATGTTTTTGAATCCATCCCCTGGCCACTTTCGCCATCGCCACCATGACCTGACTGAGTGACTGCCGAAGTCCTTTCATTCTCCATGTCCCTTCCACCCCTCACACAGCAGCCAGGGGGATCCTTTCTGTTTATCCTTTTTTAAACACAAATCTGATCATAGCCTGATTAAATCCTTTATATTTTCACTGAGCTAACTCCCTATCTCCTCAGCCCTTTTGCTCCTTCTGCCTCCTCTCCCACTGGCCTTCTTGATTTTCCTCTGACAGGAAACAGTTTCAGAACCTGTATCTTCTCCGCCCACCCCTCCTTTGCCTAAGTATTTCCTATTGGTCCTTTTGACCTCAATTCAAATGTCACTTCCTCAGGCAGGGAAGTGTGTCCTGCCTTCTCCATGGCCCCTTATTGTTCACACAGTCTGTCACCAGCATACAAGGGGGCTTCAAAAAGTTTATGGGAAAATGCCATTTTTTTTCATACCATTTTTTCTTGAACTTTTTGAAGCACCCTTGTATATCTCTGGGACTCACTGATATCTGTCTCCTCCACTGAACTGTAAGATCCACGAGGGCAAGAAACACGTGTGTTTTACTCACCATACTGTCTGCATGAATAACTACTTTTTGAGCAAGTAGATAACAATGTACACTGATTTAGCACCTACAATGTGCCAAGCACTCTATGAAAGTCCTTTAACTGTCTCTTTTATATCTTGTCACAACCTTCTGCGGTAGACACTAAAATGATCTGCATTGTATAGATGAAAAAACCAAGGAACAGGGAAGTTCAGTAAGTGCCTCAGGATTCTGGTTCAGAGCCCAGTGCACTACTGCCATGCTACCCTCTAGGAGAAGGACTGAAACAAGTTCTCTTTCTATTAGAAGGACCAGCCAACTTCAAGGTCAAAGCATCTGTACACACCTTGAGCAAAACCCAGAAGACCAAACTCACTGTGGGCAGTTTGGGATTAGGCCTGATCGTCATCCAGCATGGGCCCTACCTCCAAATCATCCATCTCATCAAGAAGGGAGCTGCAGCCAAGGATGGCACACTCCAGCCAGGTGACAATGGTTTCCCCTGCCTTCCTCTTATCAACCTTTGGGAGATTCTTGGCCAAGTTCTTGGTGTATCTATGTGATGCTGTGGGTTAATGCACTGGACCCCAAGGTCGGTTTGAACTGCAGGGTTGGCGGTTCAAGCTCACCCACTGCTCCTTGGAAACCTTTTACAGGGTTGCTCTGAGTTGGAACCTGCTTGACAACACTTAACAACAACATAACAATAATGACATTGGTTGAAAGTTTTCTATGGGCCACCCAGTTGAGATCACCTATAAATCACCTACTGCTACATGTAAGAATTCATTTAATTCTCACAATAGCCCTCTTGGTCAGAACTATTATTATTATGCCTTTTTATAAGGAGGAAACAGGCTGAGTGAGATCAATTTCCTTGCCAGGGTCACCCCCATCCGGTAAGTGGGATAAACACAGAGACGGTGTTACATCAGGACTTCATGACTCTGGGTAAGGATTTCTTTTGTAGGCAGAATTGATCATTGCTAACTGGTGTGGTGCTGTGGGTTAATGTGCCAGACGGCAAAGCCGTTTGAACTGCAAGGTCAGCAGTTCAGGCTCACCAGCTGCTCCTTGGAAACCCTATACAGGGTTGCTATGGGTCGGAATCGACTCGACGGCACTTAACAACAACAACATTTAGGTGCATGGTCTCACTGTATCCTCCTGACATCCCCTGAGGTAGAGTCTGCATTAAACCACCTTACAGATAACTGAAGTGGATTGGTATTTGGCATTTTGAACCGGACAATCCCAATTATACTGGGAATGACAAATTGAAGAGCAATGATGTTACATTCATTGTCAAAAAGAACATTTCAAGATTTTTCCTGAAGCACAACACTGTGAGGTGATATCCATATGCCTATAAGGAAAACCTGAGTCCTGGTGTGGCGCTGGAGGTTAATGCGCTGGACTACAAGGTCAGTTTGAACTGCAAGGCCGGTGGTTCAAATTCACCAGCCACCCTTGGAAACCCTATTCAGGGTCGATATGAGTTGGAACCAACTCGACAGCACTTAACAACAATAATAACATAAGGAAGACCAGTTAATATACAACTATATTCAAATTGACACACCAACCACTAAGGCCAAAGATGAAGAAATTGAAAGTTTTTACCAACTTATGCAATCTGAAATTGATCAAACATACAATCAGAATGCATTGCATTGATAGCCACTGGTGATTGGAATACAAAAATTGGAAACAACTGAGAAGGTTTGGTAGTTGGAAAATACGGCTTTGTTAATAGAAAATAGCCAGCGATCACATCATAGAATTTTGCAAGACCTATAATTTATTCACTACAAATATCTTTTTTCAACAACATAAGCAGCTACTATACACACAGACCTCGCTAGATGGAAGACGCAGGAATCAAATTGACTACACCTGTGGAAAGAGACAATGGAGATGCTCAGTATCCACCACCAGGTTCAAGTAGAAGCTGAGGAAAATTAAAAAGAAGTTCATGAGAGCCAAAATATGACCTTGAGTATATTCCACCTGACTTTAGAGACTAATAGATTTGATGCTAAAGGTCAAACATTTAACACTAATAAACAAAGACCGGACAAGTTGGGGGAGAACATCAAAGACATATATGAAGAAAGCAAAGGGTCATTAAAAAGACAGGGAAGGGAGAAAAAAAAAAGACCAAAATGGATATCAGAAGAGACTGAAACTTGCTCTTCAACATAGAGTCGCTAAAGAAAATGAAAGAAGTGATTAAGTAAGAGTCTTAACAGAAGAGTCCAAAGGGGCATAAGAATACAAAGTAAAGAATTACAATGAAATGTGTGCAAAGACCTGGAGTTTGGAAACTAAATTAAAAGAACACTATTGGCATTTCTAAAGCTGAATGAACTGGAAAAAAAAAAAATCAAGACTCAAATTGAAATCTTGAGGGATTATATGGTGGAAATGCTAAACAACATAGGGCGAATAAAAAAGTCAGAAGAAATGCACAGAGTTGCTGTACCAAGAAGCATTGGTTGATGTTGAACCATGTTGAACCAATGGTACTGAAGGAAGAAGCCCAAACTGCAATAAGTCATTAATGAAAAACGAGCCCCCAGGAATATACAGAATATATAGAGAATATAGAGATGTTTCAGATAATAAATGTAATGCTTGAAGTGCTCATTTGTCTATGCCAAGAAATTTTGAAGACAGTTACCTGGCCAACTGCCCATTCCAAAGTAAAGTGAAACATGGAATACAAAATTATCGAACAATCTCATTAATATCACATGCAATTAAAACTCTGCTGAAGATAATTCAAAAACAGTCGCATCAAGGACCTCCCAGAAATTCAAGCCAAATCCAGAATACAACATGGAACAAATGGTATCATTGCTGATGTCAGATGGATCTTGGCTGAAAGCAGTGATGTTAACCTATGCTTTATTGACTATGCAAAGGCATTCAACTGTGTGGATCCTAAATTATATATAACATTGGGAAGAATGGAAATTCTAGAACACTTAATTGTGCTCATGTGGAACCTGTACATAGACCAAGAGGCACTCATTCAAACAGAACAAGGGGATATTGCATGATTTTAAATTAGGAAAGGTGTCCATCAGTTGTGTCATTTCATCATGCTAATCCATTCTATGTGCTGAGCAAATAGTCTGAGAAGATGGACTATATGAAGAAGAACATGGCAACAAGATTGGAGAAAAACTCATTAATAACCTGCAATATGCTGAGTACAGCCTTGCTTGCTGAATAATAGGAAGAGGATTTGAAGAACTTACTGATGAAGACCAGAATTTACAGCCTGAAGTATAAAGTACACCTTGATGTAAAGAAATCAGACAACAAAGATATGAGAGACCAAATGAAACAGACACTGATGAAAATTCTGGAACCTTGAACTTCAGAGGAAAGGTTAGAAAAGTGGAGTGAGTGCTTGCTAAGAAGAGAGGCTGAGCAGGGATGGTGAGAGAGGGAGACTTGACTGATGAGACCATCTTGAACTTTTGTGAGCAGCTTTGGGGACAGAAGAAGGTGGCCTGGCAGAGCAGATTCACACAGGTGTCGGGAAAGGTGTGCCCAGCTCCCACTCTTAGCCACCCCTAGCACAAACCCTGCTCCCCAGAAGTTTGGAGCCATGTGGTTGTGAACCACTCCAGTGTGAGGCTCTGGTGCCTGGATTCAAGCAAGTTCAGCTCCAGACCTACAGACCTTCAGAGCTGCCAGATAAGCATTAGTCTAGCAGAAACCCTCATAACCAGCCACTCTGCTCCCAGCTGCCCTGTGATCCTAACAGACGCTGTAACCATCCCCATCTGGGGCCACCTGTGTGAGTTAGTGAGCACCTCCAGTGCTGCATCAATTTGTTGAAAGATTGCAGATTGCATTCTGTCAGTTCCTGGTACCTTGTTTTGTTTTGTTTTTCCAATACCTACAGTGCAGCTTGAACTTCTTCCTAGAATACCATTGGTTCTTGATCATATGCTATTTCTTCAAATAGTTGAACATCAACCACCTTCTTTTGATGCTCTCTGTATCATTCAATATTTTGCCCATGGAGTAAAAAAAAAAAAAAAGTGTAAATTGAGGCATGAATTTTTCTTTAGTTCTTTCAGCTTGAGAAATGCTGAGCCTGTTTTTCCTTCTTGGTTTTCTAACCTCAGGTTTTTGCACATTTCATTATAATGCTTGATTTTGTCTTCTTGAGATGCCCTTTGAAACTTTCTGTTCAGCTCTTTGACTTTCTCATTTCTTCCATTTGCTTTAGCATCTCTATGCTGGAGAGCAAGTTTCAGTCTCTTCGGACATCTGCTTTTGTCTTTTCTTTTTCCCTGTGTTTTAAATGACCTTTTACATTCTTCCTGTATGATGATTCCTGATGTCAGCCCACAGCTCTTCTGGTCTTCTGTCATTACTGTTTAATGCATCAAATCTGTTCTTGAGATGGCTTTCAGATCCAGGTGGAATATGTTCAAGGTCAATTTTACATATGAGCAATTGATAGTCTGTTCCACAATTGGCCTCGGATGAGGCTATAAATCTTTATGGGAGTAGACAGCCTCATCTTTGTCCTGTTGAGTAGCTGGTGGTTTTGAACCGCCTAACTTGTGGTTAATAGTCCAATGCTTACCCTACAGCACCACCCCACCAGGGCTCCTTTTTTTTTTTTTTTTACTGCCATGATACCTTGCCTCCTAAGAGTGTACAGAAGATATTCAATATGGGGATTCATAGAAAGGAAGAGCTCTCCTGGGAAGAAATCATTTTCCCCCTAATTTTTTTATTGGGAATTGAGTGAAGGTTTGTAGAGCAGATAATCAGTTTTACATTCAGCAAATCATATATTTCATTTCGTTGCATTGATTGCTGTCTCCTCCATGCACCAATGGTTAACAGTATTTGCCTCTATTCTCGTTATCTATTGCATTCTTCCCTTTGTTTCTGCTTCCTTCGTCTTTGCCCTGCCAACCTCCCTCTTGTACATTGCCTGCCCTATCACCCGTGTTAACATGGGTCTGTTCTCTCCTTTTTAAAATTGAAATGTTGGCAATCGTTTCTCTTAGGCTGCTGTGTTTGGATTCTGTAGAATTGTGCTTCTTTTTAAATAAAAGACTGTTGTGGCACAGAAGTTGCATGTATTCAACCACTGGTTTGCAACACTGGTTACCTGTTAGAATCACCTAGGGAGCTTTTAAAACTAAGACGTCTGGTCTCCATCTCTCGAGAGGCTCTGATTTAGTCAGTCTGGGGTGGGGCCCAGTAGTTTAGGGTTTAAAAGATTCTCAGGTGATTCTAATTAGCAGCCAGGCTTAGGAGTGGAATAAAGAAAATTGAGATATGATGCTACTATGAAAGTTAGAGTCCTGGTGTGGCATGGTAGGATAAGCACTGGACCTCAAGGTTAGTTTATACTGCAAGGTTGGAGGTTCAAACTCACCAGCCGCTCCTCAGAAAACCCTATATAGGGTCACTATGAGCCGGAATGGACTCGACAACACTTAACAACAACAATTATGAGAGCTGGGCCGATCTTAAAATCCAGAGCATTTCCCCACATGTCACTGCTCGATGCTGGGAAGCAAACCACCAGGAGAGTTCTGTACTTTCCAGATCACAAGACTGGCTCCAGGAGCTTATTCTCTGCTCCTCTGGGGTCTGTCTGGTGACACTTGCTGGAGTGAGGCAGGAGGACACTTCTTTGCACGGGTGGAGGCTACAATTAGTGGGTTCCTTGAGGTTGTGGCAGTGTTGGATTCATCTTTAAATCTAAGGCTTACCTTATCGATTATGTCTGTGCTTGATAAATGGATAGTGAGCTAGTATTTGGTCCAGGCATTGTGCAAGGTGTTTCCATATTATTATCTAATTTCATCTTTGCCGCACTTCTCTGAGGTAGAGAGATGAAGTGACGCTTTAATGCACTAGCAACTACATCAGTCGTCCTGGGCCCTCCTGGCCATTTGCCTAATGACTAAAGTGAAATTCTTTACAGCAGAAGTCTAGAGCCCAAATCTCTTCCTGACAAGTCAGCCACATTCCCTTCACCGTATGGGTTTCGAAGTCTCTGTAATTCCATACTTCTGCTAGTGGTTCTGAGATTCAGGGGCTAGTTTCCTAGACTAGGCATTTGTTTCTCATTCATGTGCTTTCCATCTCTCTCCTTTGGCATTTCATAATGGGGTCTCTAGAGGTTGATCTTGATTCCTAATTTAGTTCAGTGTTAGTTTAGTCTAACTAAACTTTGAATCCCTTTTGGCCAGTGTGGATTTCGATGCTGATACTGATCAGAAAAGACTCTGATACCCAAAGACTTAAGAAACAAATATAGTTTTGAAGGTAAAAACAGGTCATTTTACAAGAGTACTGCTCTTACTGGCCATCTTCATTCAAAACACATTATGTGAGTGCCTGCTGCCCCAGGAGATAGTGGTGAATCCAACAGTTGTGGTGTGGACCCTAACCACATGGATCCTTTGGAACTTATCGCCTCATCGGGAGTGATGGAGAAAAAGACATAACATTCGTTTTTCAGCAATGACCGTAGTGTTCATAAATACTAAATTGGTGTTTTTGATAAAGGGCAGTGTTGGTTATCTATTGCCAGAGTAATCGGATTCATACAGTGACACATTTGGATTGCAACCAGAACAGTCAGGGGACATAAAAATGTCATTGAAGTTAGTGGACTGACTTCCTCTGAGTATACGAGGATGGAGAATCAAATTAAAAATCAGCCCAAGGCCAGTTTCTATGAGGCGGAGGTCAGACATGCCTCCACTCTCCAACCTTCTTTATCCTATTCTGATAAAGCCATCCCATGGCTCTCTGCTGGGTTGGAGAGTACACTGCAATTGCCACACA
>NW_006408696.1:1481879-1492443 GCF_000296735.1 Chrysochloris asiatica | reverse complement strand
TGGCTGACCGATTGGAAGAGATCTGTATGTGTGCCCATTCCAAAGAGAGGTGACCCAACGGAATGTGGAAATCATTGGACAATCTCTTTGATATCCCATTAGAGTAGAGTTTTACTAAAGGTAATACAGAAATGGCTGCAAGCATACAGTGACAGAGAACTTCCAGAGGTTCATGCCGGATTCAGAAGAGGCCGTGGAACAAGGGATGTCATTGCTGATGTGCGATATTCTTGGCTGAAAGCAGAGAATATCAGAAAGATGTTTACCTGTGCTTTATTGACTATGCAAAGGCTTTCGATTGTGTGGACAATATTGTGAAGTATGAGTATTCTGGAACACTTAATTCTGCTCATGAGGAATCTGTACCTGGACCAAGAAGCAGTTGTTCGAACAGAACACAGGAACACTGGATGGTTTAAAATTAAGAAAGGTGTATGACAGGGTTATATTCTTTCACTATACTTATTCAACCTGTATGCTGAGCAAATAATCCGAGAAGCTGGGTTAAATGAAGAAAAACATGGCATCAAGACTGGAGAAAGACTCATTAACAACCTGAGATATGCAGATGATACAACCTTGCTTGTTGAAAGTAAAGAAGACTTAAAATATTTACTACTGATGAAGATCAAAGAGCACAGTCTTCAGTATGGATTCCATCTCAATATAACGAAAAAACTCTTCATCACTGGACCAATAAACAACATTCTTATCAAAGGAGAAAAGATTGAAGTTGTCAAGGACAACTTCAGTTAGAACATATACCACAGTAAATGGAAGATACTAATAAAAGGTGACAGAGTTTTTTGTAAACCTAAAACTGCCCTAAAAAAGAAATTCTTTTAAAACAAACAAAATAGGTCTTTTGCAGCAGATTTGCCTAATGCAGTACATCCTTCTATTTCTTTTTCCATAGTAATTAGCCCTTAAAAAAAAAAACTTGTGAATTGAGCAGATCATCAGTTTTACCTTCAGCAAATCATATAGACTTTGTTTCATTACAATAATTGCAATCCCCTCCATGTGATATCAGTTAACAGTATTTGCCTCTAGTTTTTCAACTCTTACACTATCTCTGTCGGTCTCTGCTACCCTCTAGTGGTGGTAGTTACGTGCTGTGGAGTCGGTTCCGACACATAGCGACCCTGTACAGGGTTTCCGAGGCTGTGAATCTTTATGGGAGCAGAAAGCCTCATCTTTCTCCGGCAGAACAGCTGGTAGTTTCGAACTGCTGACTTTGAGGTTCACAGCCCAATTTGTAACCACTACACTACCAGAGCTCCTTCTGCTCATGAATAATTCCATCGTCCCACCCACATCTCCCAGTAAGCAAGAAAATATTTTAACTTTTTACAAAAGTGGTCTCTTGCAATATTTGCCCCTTTGTGATTGAATAATTTCACTCAACATTATGTCCTCCAGGTTCATCTTTGTTGTGAGGTGTTTTGCAGATTCATTGTTATTCTTCAACATTGTATAATATACCATTGTGTGTATGTACCAAAGTTTGTTTAATCACTCTTCTGTTGGTGGGTATTTAGGCTGTCTCCATCTGTTTGCTATTGTGGATAGTTATGCAATGAACACAGGTGTGCAGGTATCTAGTGGTGTCACGGCTCTTAGTGCTTGAGGAATAGATACCAAGTAGAGAGATTTCTGGGTCATAACAGTATCTCTATTTCCAACTTTTTGAGAAAGCGCCATACTGCTTTCCACAGTGGTTGCATCATTTTACAGTCCCACCAGGTACGAGGAGCCCAGTCTTTCCACATCCTTGCCAGAATTTGTTTTCTGTATGTTTTTTTTTTTTTTAACAAAAAAATGTATTTGAAGCTCCTTGTAATTTAATTTTTCCTCTGTTTAGAACAGTCTGTTTCATCTTGAAATCTATTAAGTTCTGTTATCTACACTATTCCTTTTTTGGTTTGTAGTTGACGTCATTATAAATTGTTAGCTCTAGTTTCATATTTTCAACCTTTTAAGTGTGTTTTACTTTAAATACTTCTATATCTGTATTGGAGTCCTGGTGTGGTGCTGTGGGTTAGTGTGCTGGACTGCAAAGTCGATTTGAACTGCAAGGCTGGCAGTTTAAACTCACCAGCTGCTCCTCAGAAACCCTATACAGGGTCACTATGGGTCGGAACTGACTTGATGGCACTTAACAAATCTGCATTGAGTTCTGGATGGTGTTGTCATGGATGTTATCTTAGGTTGTTGTCTGTTGTTGGTTTTCAGTCCAAAGAACATCCTTTAGTATTTTTGTAAAGTTGGTCTTGTTATTTATTACAAATTCCTTTACTTTTGATTTGACTGCTGCTTCCATGAGCACTAATTGTGGATCCAGGCATATTGAAGTCTTTGACAACTTCAGTTTTTCTCTATTTATATATTATTTACTTATTGGTCCAGTTGTAAGGGGTTTTGTTTTCTTTACATTAAGTTGCAATCCATATGGAAGGCTGTGCGTTGATCTTTAGCAGTAAGTATTTCAGCTGTTCATGTTCAGCAAGCAAGGCTGTGTTGTTAATGAGTTATCTCAGGTTGTAAATGAGTCTTCCTCCAACCCTAATGCCACATTCTTCATATGCTTCTCATTATTTTTTCAGCATGCAGATTAAATAATGACGATGAAAAGATACAACCTTGATATACACCTTTCCAATTTTAAACAATTCTGTATTCCCTTGTTCTGATCAAACGTCTGCCTTTCAGTCTATGTAAATATCCCTTGTCAGTATTCTGGCTTAGAGCTATCAAAAGCTTTTAAAAGTAGTATGAAGTAATTTATGTCAAAATTTTATTTAATTTTACCAATGAAAAAAATTTAAAGGTATGTTTAAAAAGGGAGAAACTCAAAAGGTTGTATTAATGCCAAACTGTGTATTTTCTTTTATGAACAAAAACAGGTTATAAGGCATCGTTTAATAAGAATCCATTTCACTCACTATTCATTTCAGCACATCAAAGAAAACTGAGCAGACAAAAGATGACAATTTCACAAGTGATGAGAATGAAGATGTCGTTTTAGACAAAGGACTTAAATATCATAGATATCCACGGTCAACAGGTCATTATTCTGCAAGGAGACCAATGTCCATCTCCACGGAATGGCATGGATATGCGAAGAAGAACCACACTATTAGTGTAGGAAAAGACATTAATGCTGATGTGACAATTCACAGAGATCACAAGGACATGCGAGCCCCTTCTCCATACTGGACAATGGTGAAGCAAGACTATGAACAAGCCTCCTCCTCCTCCTCGGCCTCTTCAACCTCAGATGCATTTTGGCTGGAAGAATGTGCCCAAATTGAAAAGGGCAAGGGCCAGCCTGGTTAGGCATTCGTTGGCAAATCTAGGACTACAGTACTTCTCTTCGAAGCAATGTCTGTGCATTACCATGTACAGGTTGCTATACTTTAGAAATACTTGCAGATTGATCAATTCTCTTCTATGATTACATTGTGAAGCCTTAGGGACCTTCTTTCACTCAAAATAGCAACATCATTCAGATCACTGAGACCCTCTGTTCCGAGAGTATGTCTCATCTTTTACAAAATGTAGTAGAAGAACCCAGTATTATAATGCCTAAACATAGTAGAGAACTTACTTTTTAAGGTAAGTACATTTTCCTGTAGATATTTAGTTCTTCTTTCTTGCAAGATAAGAGTGTCTACTTAAAAGAAATTATATGGATATATATTTTTTTCAATGAGTTGTTCACATTAGAAAAACCTGTCATCAAGCGCATGCCAACTCATAGGCGTGCTGTAGGGTGGAGCAGAACTGTTCCTTAGGGTTTCTGGGAATGCAGGTCTTTATGGGAGCAGACAGCCTCGCCTTTCTCCAGCCGTGTGGCTGGTAGGTTCACATTAGGCCTTTTCCCCTTCCCTTTTAAACATCAGTCTCAGTTTGAATGTTGGGTTGATAGGTAAGTAACTAAGAGACTGGATAGAAACAGATGAGGGAGGGATAGGAGGTGAAAGAAAAAAACTGTCACAGTGAAGAAAAAGTGAAGTGCTGGATACAGGAGGGTAAAGCCCAGAATATCTATAACTGTCCTGGACTTCAGACCCCCATATTAAGGAGCCCTAGTAGCAGTGCTTGGCTGCTAACCAAAAGGTTAGCGGTTTAAAACCACCAGCCCCTCTGGAGGAGAGATTGACAGTTTTCTCTGATAGACTTATAGCCCTGGAAAGTCTGTGGGGCAGTTGGAATTGAGTTGACAGCAATGGGTTTCTTTGGTATCCAAATTACTATTTAAAAAACCATCATTAACAATCTGGAAATACTCATCCTGATAGGCAGTTAGCCTTAATTTCAATAGTTCCTTATGTTTCTGTACTCAGCAAGGTCTACTCTGTTTCCTTTACAGAATCTAAAGACATAGACTTGAGCATCTAAGTACTTACTGATTAACTGATTAGAAAAAACACAAGATAAGCCTTTACACAGAACATTTTATTGCCTTTAGGTCAGTTGGGAATAATTACTTGCATTTATGCCTTAAGATATTTCAGCTCATTAAAAGAAAAAATACAAGAGAAATGGTATGTTATACACTTTTGACTTTCATGTGTTTGCTGCTCTGGATTGAGAAAATGTTTTGTTCTCTCATGTACTTCAGTATTACAACTCATCAACAAAAGGTGTATGCCCCAAATTTCCACTTGCTGCCATTGACTTTTTGCCAGAAACAAACTTCACTGCAGCCTTTAAATAAACAAACAAAAGACAAAAAGTTAACTGAAATGAGAAAATGCACAATTGAGTAAACTTATTCTCTTATTCTAAGAGACGGTGGCTAGGATATTCTAAGCCAGTAAATCTTTTCAAACTTGACTCCAAGAGATGGCCAGTGTTTCACTTGTGATGATGATACAGGAGGAAAGGATCAGATTTGAACATCTATTATTTATGTAACTGGGCAAGTGAGGTGCTCTAGGTAAGAGGGTAGCTGCTAACAGGGAGATAAGGAAAAACTTACTAACAATGTACAAGTACAGCAGTCAGTCTTGGGCCAAGAAGTATTTTTGTTTCTGTATTACAATGGTAAATAGTCTGGGCCAATTCAAATATATGATTAACTTAGAAGTTAAAATTTGTATCTTCATTCATTATGACACTATTTGAAGTTCAAAAGTTGGTTCTTTAGGTTAAATGTAGTCATGAGGGAGAGAGCAGCAGTCTCCCCATTAGCTCCAGTCTGTTTTGTTTTTGATGAAGCAGAGATGGTGGGGGAGGTGGCTGGGCCGTACATAAGATAAGGACAACCTTCTATAAGAGCAGGATTGAGGAACTTTAGGGGCCAACTGAAATCAAATCAACAGCACTATCTTAAAATTTTTTTGTATCTTTTAAAATCATCTGTTGGTGAGAGTGCTTGAGACCACTATAATGAAAGAAAAGACCACATTTTTAATGTCTAAATAACTGGGGAAAACCACTGCTTTTGGATTTATTTTGTAGCTTATGTATTTCATGTTTGTTCATGTAGACATAATTCTTGCCCTCAAAGCAACTCAATCTTGTAGGGAACAATAGTATATGTGGAAAAACATCTAACATGAGCAAAGTAAAGGGAATTCTAATATGCTGGATGGAGAAGTATTGGTAGGATATAAAATTTATTTCTGGGGGATCAAGGGGAAAGTGTTCAAACGTTCACTATTAGGTTGAGTCACATGAAATGGCCATTAGTTCTTTTTGACTTATAAGAGGATTTTAGATGGCTTCACCTAATGGTAGTTTAGTTGTGTGAGGGAAATATTTGTAGTTGTGACGATAAAAAGGCCCTTGCCTCACACCAGGGAGGATAGGCAGCAGAGAGCATGAGAAAAACAGGAACAGTTCTAGGATGCTCTGTATTCCTTCTGCAACTGATCATGAGTGTTATTTGACTATCAAAATCATAGAATATATCTAGGTTAGAAGTCACAATCCCACCACATGATGGAAGTTTTCATTTGCTTACATTTTGGACGTCAGCAGCAGTCACTGAGTCAATCTGCTGAAGGACTGCGGTTGGTGGCATATATGAACCAGCGACTAGAGCCTGGAACCCAACTTCATCCAGAAAACCCTCTGAAGACTCCACTGACATTAGGTATCCAGCTTTTAGCTTGTTCCTATCCAAAAAAAGGGCATGTTAACTAAGGCCGTTTTATAGATAAAAGCAGTTGTCAAGTAGGTCCCCAAATTTAGGTAAATGTGCAAAATAGCACTGAAATCTTACAATGCTAAAGTGCTCCTGGAGTGGCACTGTAGAATCAGCACTGCACTGCAAACCACAAGGTTGGCAGTTCAAACCCACCCCAGCTCCTCCTCGGAAACCCTATATAAGGTCGTAACGTGTTGGAAGCGACTCAATAGTATTTAACAGCAGCAGCAGCAGCAGCAGCAAACTCCTCCCACTATTTTACTATGGACACGATCGTTTTGGAAAGCCGTCATTGAAAACTAACAGATTGCTCTTTGACTTTAGACTAGGACTTAGATCTAGTTGACACAATTTTAATGTGAGGTTTTAATTTGTGACATACACCTGCTTTGAGATACCTTTTTTGTTAGTTTTGATCATTTCTACTAAAGGAAAATACCTATGTGGGTTCTCAGGCACTGTCCACTTAGCAATTCAAAATCGATTTTTCCCCGTCAAACCTTTGTCTGCGCTGGGATTTGTTTTAAGGAAGGTGGGGCATGATGAAGGCAGGTGGCGATGACAGCTAGAACAGGACAGGACAGGTTTTATCAGCTCCAGAAGACAGCTGAAACAGGAGTCCTGCTGGCACAATGATTGAGCGCTCAACTGCCAACCAAAAAGTTGGTGGTTTGAGCCCACCAGCTGCTGCAAGGGAGAAAGGTGTGTATCCAGATTTGCAGTTCTGGAAACCCTCCCCATGGGGCAGCGCTGCTCTGTACTTCAGCATTACTATGAGTCTGAATCAACTGACGGTAATGGGTTTGTTTGTTTAGACAGCCCACACACAGTCACAGAAGCAACTAGTCCATGCTACCATCTTATTGATCCATTTGAAATAAAACAAATTTATAATTTCCCAAGGAAGAAACTGCTATTCCTTATAAACATGGTGTTCAATAAGGCACTGGAGTTATTTAACCTTCCAATAAACTATTATCTTTTGGCACTGTTTAGAAAGACTTCTGTTATAATTAAAATTTAATGCAGCAATTTTACCACACTCTTAGCCTAATTAAGAAGATTTTACCTGCAATTAACTTTACCAAGAGGTTACTACTTTGTCCCTTCAGCAATGACACCTCATCTTTTCTTCTGCTACAGAAAGACTAAGAAACCATACAAGGAAAAGTATCTGCTCCATCAAAATGTCAAAAAATGAACACATCTTGACATTAATAACTGAACTTCCATTTTGCCATACTCTATTAAAAACTCTACTACACTCAATAAATTAGACGTGACATTTAGACTTTTAATTCTTAAGTCAGTCCGGTGTTTCAATTTATTCTCATATAATGTTTTACTTCTGGTGCAATCATGTATACATTATTTAATAAATTGTGTTGGACCTGTTCAGGAGATGCAATTTTGTAGTATGCGCAGTATAACAAAAGTAACAATAAAATTAGAACAGAAATAACTAAAAGGTGTTCCATGCTGGGTTGTAATTTACTCTGCATACTTCTTGGTGATTTCTACTATACACGTTTACAGAGCTCTAGTGGCAACACGGAGTCCTGGGGGTGGGGTGGGGGGGGGGCTGTGGGTTAATGTGCCAGACTGCAAAGCCGTCTGAACTGAAGCTTACCAGCTACTCCTTGGAAACCCTATACAGGGTCGCTATGGGTTGGAACCAACTCGACAGCACTTCACAACAACGAGTGGCAACAGAGTGGCCTGGTGTGGCACTGTGGGTTAATGCGCCAGACTGCAAAGCCTTGTGAACTTCAAGGTCAGCGGTTCAAGCTCACTAGGTGCTCCCTGGAAACCCAATACAGTGTCGCTATGAGTTGGGACCGACTTAACGGCACTTCACAACAACGGTGCAATAGGTGATATGTCAGGCTGCCAACTGAAAGGTTAGCAGTTTGAAATCACCAGATGCTGAGGCGATATACTCTGTAACGATTCAGTCTCAGAAACCCTGTGAAGTGGTTCTACTCTGCTCCATGTTGTTGCTCTCAACTGGAGTGAACTCGACGGCTGTGAGTTTACACACATTTATGGAATCAGGCCATCTGTTTGATCATGAAGACCATGGGAACTTCAGAATTCACATTCTAACTGTCCTACATGGATGAGTCTTACACTGCTGCTGTATCTTGAGAATGAAGATTGGTTGTTAATTTTGTCTGAAGGACTGAGGCATTATCAGGCTTGTTATAGAAACAACCTGCAGTACTAATGAGCTAGAGGTGCTGTTGTTGGAGTCCTGGGGTGGCGCTGTGGGTTAATGCACCAGACTGCAAAGCCATTTGAACTGCAAGGTCGGCGGTTCAAGCTCACCAGCTGCTCCTTGGAAATGCTATACGGGTTGCTATGGGTCGGAATTGACTCAATGGCACTTAACAACAGAAGTGTTGTTAGCACTTTCAATCTGTACAGTGGGAATAAGAAAAAAAAAACAAAAACCACGCACGAGAAAAGTTGTAGTTGTTGTGTGCTGTTGCATTGATTTCAACTCATAGCAACCCTGTATAGCATTTCCAAGTGGCTGGTGGATTTCAACTACAGATCTTGCAATGACTAGTCCAGTGCTTATCCTACAGCACCACACCAGAGCCCAGGAGAAAAGCATCTGACCCTTTATTTTAGAGAGAAACACAAAATCAAACCAGATGTCTTTATTGTCTATCAAACTAGTAAAGAAGGAAAAAAATTCCAGTGGTATGGTAGAGGAGAACCCTGGAGCTGGTTCCGCCTCATAGAGACCCTGTACATGATTTCCAAGGAGAAGCTGGTGAGTTTGAATCACTGACCGTTGAATTGGTTCTGACCCATAGTGACCCTGTATATGATTTCCAAGGAGAAGCTGGTGAGTTTGAATCACTGACCATTGAATTGGTTCTGACCTATAGTGACCCTGTATAGGGTTTCCAAGGAGTGGCTGGTGAGCTTGAACTGCCAACCTTGGGGTTAAAACCAACTTTGTAGTCCAGCGCATTAACCCGCAGTGCCACACCAGGACACTCATATACTGGTGGTGTGATTATAAAACGGTACACAACCTTTTCAGATTGTGACTTGGAACTATGACAGGGTTTCTGTGTGTTTGAACCAATTTAAGGGCACACAGCAACAAACAATGCTAACAATTCTATTTTAAAATGGTCAAGAAATCAAGCAAAATGTTAACAGTTTCATCTCCAGGTAGCAGGATTATGCATGTGTGTTTCTTTCCTTTTTAATATTTCACTGTTCTTTTCAGTCCTTACAGTACTGTGTGTTACATGACTGAAAAGAATGGCAACTTACATTAGTAGAACACACAGTTAATGTTGAAACTTACTTGGCCATCTGGATGACTCCATCAGGAAGGTTTCCCTGAGCAATTGTTTTTACGTGGTTATAGGCAGCCTTGATAACCTAGGATAGAGAAAGAAAGCTAAAGTCTCCTTTAGTAACCAGTGTTCCTCTACTGCAGCAAAAGCACAAGATGGAAGGGGAGTTCCACAGAAACGCTATTTACTTATTAGCACAAAGTCTATCTGAAATTCTTAAGTCACCATATAGTTCAAATTCTGTGTTTCATAAAGCCGCTGATGGTATAATTTATAGTAGCCAAGATAATAAGTTCTTTCAATAGTTCAGCATATAGAAATTTATAATTGTCTGTAATGAATTTAAACAAAACAACCAGTTGCTGTCTCATCAACTCTTGACTTACATCATAATAGTACTGTCTATCATAGGATATTAAAGGGATGATTTTGGGGGGAGTAGAACAAGCCCTTCTAAACACTCCCTCTAGGTTCAGTGGTACCCTCCAAGAGTCGGTTACTGACACCCTATGGGCCACAATGGCCTGGTCCACATGAATCACAGGTACTGAGCAGGAGCAGCTGCATTTGGTTCCATTATGAGTGGGGCCAACTCTGTGGCAGCTAACAATAAAAATGAATTTTCCTCAGACTCACAAGTCATGAGGTTAACAACACTGCTACTTCTTACAATTCCTTTAGTAGTAATCCACACACAGCTAATTTAGAGGACTTCTCTATATTTGTTCTGACTCATAGCAACTCTGTATAGGATTTCTGAGGAGCGGCTGGTGGGCCTGAACCACTGATCTTACAGTTAGAAGTCTAGTGCTTATCCTACGGTGCCACACCAGGACTGTCTATACTTAGGATGTCAGAATCAAGAAGGAAGAAAGTTAGAGTGGAGAGTGAAGCATCCAGCTGATAAGAAGAGAGGGTATATGCATAAGAACACCCATACTTCCAGATAATACCCACTCGACCTGGCTTCAATGACTGGATGATCAGAGCTCAACTAGAAGAAGAGAAAAAAAAGAGTAATCTGGTACAATTTGATGAACTTGACCTACACCTATGGATGCAGTAGCTCAAAAGAGGGAAC